>NC_084558.2:47498327-47600827 GCF_033978685.3 Nerophis lumbriciformis | reverse complement strand
ATAGGTCTTCATCTTTAGCACAATGAACAGTGAAGTAGATGTTGTGATAGGTCTTAATCTTTAGCACAATGAACAGTGTAGTAGATGTTGTGATAGGTCTTCATCTTTAGCACAATGAACAGTGTAGTAGATGTTGTGATAGGTCTTCATCTTTAGCACAATGAACAGTGTAGTAGATGTGATAGGTTTTAGCACCATTAACAGTGTAGTTGATGTTCTGATAGGTCTTCATCTTTAGCACAATGAACAGTGTAGTAGATGTTGCGATAGGTCCTCATCTTTAGCACAATGAACAGTGTAGTAGAGTTGCTAATCGAAACATCTTGTCTTTTTTTTTTTACAGAAAAATGTCGGTCCAATTGCCAGAAGCGTGCCGCCTCAGTCTTGCTAGCTCGGTGGCGCCACGCTGCGGCGGAGTGACAACAGCCAAGGCAAGACCAGCAGATGGCAGAAAAGTGGGACTCCTCCTATGTGTTTGACCGGTGAGCGATCAGCCATTCACATTTGTTACCTTGAAAATCAACTTTTACTTTGAAAATAATTTTTTACCTTGAAAATAATTTTTTACCTTGAAAATTACTTTTTGCCTTGAAAATCAACTTTTACCTTGAAAATCAACTTTTACTTTGAAAATCATTTTTTACCTTAAAAATCCATTTTTACTTTGAAAATCATTTTTTACGTTGAAAATCAACTTTTACTTTGAAAATCATTTTTTACCTTGAAAATAATTTTTTACCTTGAAAATTACTTTTTGCCTTGAAAATCAACTTTTACCTTGAAAATCAACTTTTACTTTGAAAATCATTTTTTACCTTAAAAATCAATTTTTACTTTGAAAATAATTTTTTTACGTTGAAAATCAACTTTTACTTTGAAAATCATTTTTTACCTTGAAAATTACTTTTTGCCTTGAAAATCAACTTTTACCTTGAAAATCAACTTTTACTTTGAAAATCATTTTTTACCTTGAAAATCAACTTTTACTTTGAAAATCATTTTTTACCTTGAAAATCATTTTTTACCTTGAAAATCAGTTTTTGCCTTGAAAATCAATTTTTACCTTGAAAATTAACTTACCTTGAAAATCATTTTTTCCTTAAATCATTTTTTACTTTAAAAATCATTTTTTATCTTGAAAAAAATGTTCACCTTGAAAATCAGTTTTTGCCTTGAAAATCAACTTTTACCTTGAAAATATTTTTTTACCTTGAAAAAAAATGTCACCTTGAAAATAATTTTTTACCTTGAAAATTACTTTTTGCCTTGAAAATCAACTTTTGCCTTGAAAATCAACTTTTACTTTGAAAATCATTTTTTACCTTGAAAATCATTTTTTACCTTGAAAATCATTTTTTTACCTTGAAAAAAATGTCACCTTGAAAATAACTTTTTACCTTGAAAATTACTTTTTGCCTTGAAAATCAACTTTTACCTTGAAAATCAACTTTTACTTTGAAAATCATTTTTTACCTTGAAAATCAACTTTTACTTTGAAAATCATTTTTTACCTTGAAAATCAACTTTTACTTTGAAAATCATTTTTTTTACCTTGAAAATCAGTTTTTGCCTTGAAAATCAACTTTTACCTTGAAAATCATTTTTCCTTAAATCAGTTTTTACTTTCAAAATAATTTTTTACCTTGAAAAAAAAATGTCACCTTGAAAATCATTTTTTACCTTGAAAATCATTTTTTACCTTGAAAATCATTTTTTACCTTCAAAATCAACTTTTACTTTGAAATCATTTTTTACCTTAAAAAAAAAATGTTCACCTTGAAAATCATTATTTACCTTGAAAATAATTTTTTACCTTAAAAAAAAAATGTTCACCTAGAAAATAATTTTTTACCTTGAAAATAATTTTTTACCTTAAAAAAAAAATGTTCACCTAGAAAATCATTTTTTACCTTGAAAATCATTTTTTTCCTTGAAAATCATTTTTTTCTTTGAAAATCAACTTTTACTTTGAAAATCAATTTTTACCTTGAAAAAAAATGTTCACCTTGAAAACCATTTTTTGCCTTGAAAATCAACTTTTACTTTGAAAGCCATTTTTTACCTTGAAAATAAAGTGTGTGTGTGTGTGTGTGTGTGTGTGTGTGTGTGTGTGTGTGTGTGTGTGTGTGTGTGTGTGTGTGTGTGTGTGTGTGTGTGTGTGTGTGTGTGTGTGTGTGTGTGTGAAGGGAAGGCCTCCCTCCTCCTGTACGTGACATCCATGTCTATCCCCACCTTGGCTCACCTTGCTACTGCAGCAGACCTCGCTCCTTCTCCCCTCCCCCTCCCCCCCCCCCTCCCGTCCGCCGCCGTCGTCCCGCGTAGCATCATCTCCGCCATCCCCGCCGCCAAGCTCGGCGGTAGAGCGGCCGTTTGGGACGAGGGCGGCTGACAGAAGGGTGGGAACGGGAGAGGTGCTGGCAGGGAATGTGGGCAGACTGCGGGCAAATAAAGGCCGTGCCACATTACAGCCAGCAGAGGGTGCTGTGCTGAAAAAGGTTATGTAATATATATATAATATGATATCATGTAATCATTGCCATCTGGTTGTAAAGTAACTCAAAATGTTTTGGATATGGGATATCATTCCAGGATCAACAAAAAGCAAATATGGGATTATATGTCAAATGTGTGATATCATGTGCGATACAAGGAGTCCTGCAGAGTGTTTACTTGTGTGTGCGATACAAGCAGTCCTGCAGCGTGTTTGCTTGTCTGTGATATTATGTGCGATACAAGCAGTCCTGCAGAGTGTTTACTTGTGTGTGCGATACAAGCAGTCCTGCAGAGTGTTTACTTGTGTGTGCGATACAAGCAGTCCTGCACAATGTGTACTTGTGTGTGTGTGATATGTGCGATACTAGCTATCCTGCAGAGTGTTAACTTGTGTGTGATATCATGTGCGATACAAGCAGTCCTGCAGCGTCTTTACCTGTGTGCGATATCATGTGCGATATAAGCAGTCCTGCAGTGTGCTTACTTGTGTGAAACCATGTGCGATACCAGCAGTCCTACAGCGTGTGTTTACTTGTGTGATACCATGCGCGATACAAGCAGTCCTGCAATGTGTTTACCTGTGTGCGATACCATGTGGATTACAAGCAGTCCTGCAGAGTGTTTACTTGTGTGTGTGTGTGATATGTGCAATACTAGCTATCCTGCAGAGTGTTTACCTGTGTGCGATAGTATGTGCGATATAAGCAGTCCTGAAGTGTGCTTACTTGTTTGAAATCATGTGCGATAACAGCAGTCCTACAGCGCATGTGTACGTGTGTGATATCATGTGTGATACAAGAAGTCCTGCAATGTGTTTACCTGTGTGCGATATCATATGCGATACAAACAGTCCTGCAGTGTGTTTATTTGTGTGTGAAATCATGTGCGGTACCAGCAGTCCTACAGCGTATGTTTACTTGTGTGCGATATCATGTGTGATACAAGCAGTCTTGCAGAGTGTTTACTTGTGTGTGATATCATGTGCGATACAAGCCGTCCTGTAGAGTGTTTACTTGTGTGTGTGTGTGTGTTGTCATGTGCGATACAAGCAGTCTTGCAGAGTGTTTACTTGTGTGTGATATCATGTGCGATACAAGCCGTCCTGTAGAGTGTTTACTTGTGTGTGTGTTGTCATGTGCGATACAAGCAGTCTTGCAGAGTGTTTACTTGTGTGTGATATCATGTGTGATACCAGCAGAGTGTTTACTTGTGTGTGATATCATGTGCGATACAAGCAGAGTGTTTACTTGTGCAAAGCAGTTAACATCTAAATGTCCTCCAATAAACACACCATTTCTTCTACTTCACTAAAGTCATTTACAAAAGGTAAACATGCTAGGCTACAGGCTACTAGCAGCTAGCAGCTACACAACAGCTAAGCACACAATAGCACACAAGCTAGACAAAAGTAATAACCATTGAACATTAAAAGGTGACATTTGTCAATATAAACAAGTATCAAATATTTATAGTTACATATTACTTACATGTACAAAGTCTCCAAGGCACAAGTGTATTAGAAAGTATTCAGTAACAAACGTGTCTGCATTATTGGACCTATTGTGTCATGAGCTTAACTTCATGACTTATTGTAGCTACTCGGTGGACCAAATGGGAAGCGAACCATCCAGACTGTTCTAGGCGCAAAGTGTAAAAGCCAGCATGTGTGATGGTATGGGGGTGTATTAGTGCCCAAGACATGGGTAACTTAAACATCTGTGAAGGCACCATTAATGCTGAAAGGTACATACAGGTTTTGGAACAACATATGCTGCCATCTAAGCGCCGTCTTTTTCATGGACGCCCCTGCTTATTTCAGCAAGACAATGCCAAGCCACGTTCAGCACGTGTTACAACAGCGTGGCTTCATAAAAAAAGAGTGCGGGTACTTTCCTGGTCCGCCTGCAGTCCAGACCTGTCTCCCATCAAAAATGTGTGGCGCATTGTGAAGCCTAAAATACGACAGCGGAGACCCCGGACTGTTGAACCACTGAAGCTCTACATAAAACAAGAATGGGAAAGAATTCCAATTTCAAAGCTTCAACAATTAGTTTCCTCAGTTCCCAATCGTTTATTGAGTGTTGTTAAAAGAAAAGGTGATGTAACACAGTGGTGAACATGCCCTTTCCCAACTACTTTGTCACGTGTTGCAGCCATGAAATTCTAAGTTAATTATTATTTGCAAAAAAAAAATAAAGTTTATGAGTTTGAACATCAAATATGTTGTCTTTGTAGCATATTCAACTGAATATGGGTTGAAAATGATTTGCAAATCATTGTATTCCGTTTATATTTACATCTAACACAATTTCCCAACTCATATGGAAACGGGGTTTGTATAAAACTTTACTACATCTTTGATTCTCTTGAATAATCCAGCAGATATTTTTGATGCAGCTACTGCCATCGTGATGAGGGTCACAGACAGCAGGCTAATAATGTCACACACACACTTTTGCAGACACACTCACATTTGCAGACACACACGCATATTTGCAGACACACAAACACATTTGCAGACACACACACACACACACACATTTACAGACACACATTTGCAAACACACACACATTTGCAGACACAAACACACACAGACACACATTTGCAGACACATGAACACACACACATTTGCAGACCCACACACATTTGCAGACACACACATTTGCAAACACACACACACACTCACATTTGCAGACACACACACGCAGACACAAATTTGCAGACACACACACTCACGCACGCACGCACGCACACACACATACAAATTTCCAGACACACACATTTGCAGACACACACACACACACACACATCCAGAAGTATTGTGTGATGAAGCCAAGTCCATCAGGCCATATATACATATACATATATATATATATATATATATATGCATATACATATACTGTACATATGCATATATGTGTGTGTGTATGTATATATATATATATATACAGTATGTACATATATATGTATGTATATATATATGTATACATATATGTATATATATGTGTGTATATATATATATATTTATATATGTATGTATATGTATATATGTGTATGTATGTATATATATATATATATATGTATATATATATATATATATATATATACATGTATGTATGTATATATACATGTATGTATATATATATATATATATATATACATGTATGTATGTATATATACATGTATGTATGTATATATACATGTATGTATATATATATACATGTATGTATATATACATGTATGTATATATATATACATGTATGTATATATATATACATGTATGTATATATATATACATGTATGTATATATATATACATGTATGTATGTATATATACATGTATGTATGTATATATACATGTATATATGTATATATACATGTATATATGTATATATACATGTATATATGTATATATACATGTATATATGTATATATATACATGTATATATGTATATATATACATGTGTATATATGTATATATATACATGTATATATATATACCGTATTTTTCTTCGGAGTATAAGTCGCACCTGCCCAAAATGCATAATAAAAAAGGAAAAAAACATATAAGTCGCCCGGCCAAACTATGAAAAAAACTGCGACTTATAGTCCAAAAAATACGGTATGTGTGTATATTCATCTTTCCCTTTATCCTGACGAGCCTCCCAGTTCCTGCCGCTGAAAGCCATCCCCAGAGCATGATGCTGCCACCACCATGCTTCACTGTATTGGTCTGGTGATGAGCAAGGCCATGCTTCACTGTATTGGTCTGGTGATGAGCGGTGCCTGGTTTCCTCCGAACACGACGCCTGGCATTCACGCCAAAGAGTTCAATCTTTGTCTCATCGGACCAGATCTTTTAGTTTCTCATGGTCGGAGAGACTTTCAGGTGCCTTTTGGCAAAACTTTTACCAAGAAATGGCGTCCGTCTGGTCTCTCTACCGTCCAGGCCTGTTGGACCTTATATATAGACTGCTGCCTTGAAACAGGATGCACCTGATAACACTTTTGTTCACGTTTTTGATTTTAATACGTTTGCAAAAATAAACTTTGTAACGTAAGAGAGTTTGTGGTTGAAACACGAGTGGCAGCTGTGAGAGCAAATATGCTAAATGTGTTGCTCGGTGGCAACAACAAGGTGACTGACGCTCTTTTGTCGTTATTCACGCCGTGTGCTCGCCCTCGCCCTCATCATGCCGGCAAATGACCACCTTTTCAGTCACGTGCATCGACCCTGGGATTCCACGGCTCGTTTATCCTCACTGGCTGAATGTCACAGGGTTTAATGGGGGAAGGGGAGGGGGGGGGTGGACGCCACACTTGCGGGGATTCCCGTTAAGCAGGCGGAATGACAATTAGCATCCTTTTGGCAAGCTCAGACCAGCGAGAGACAGAGAGATAGGGAGGGAGAGAGCGAGGGAGGGAGAGAGGGACACGGAGAGGTAGAGTCAGAGCAAGAAAGAGTGCGATGCAGAAAGAGAGGGAGAGAGAGAGAGAGAGACAGAGAGAAAGGCAGAAAGAGAGAGAGATAAAAGAAGAGAAATGAGAGAGATCAGATAGAGCAAGAGAGAAAGAAATAGAACGAAAGAGAGAAAGAAGGAGAGATAGAGAGTAAGAGTAACAGGGAGAGAGAGCAAGAGAATTAGAACGCAAGAGAGAAAGAGAGAGAGAGAAAGTGGGACGGAGAGAGAGACAGAGACAGAGAGAAAGGCAGAAAGAGAGAGAGATAAAAAGAGAGATGAAAGAGATCAGATAGAGTAAACGAGAGAGAGAGAGGAAAAAAGAGAGAAAGGGAGAGAGAGTAAGAGAGAAAAAAGGAGAGAGAGAGAGAGATGAGAGAGATCAGATAGAGCAAGAGTAAACGAGAGAGAGAGAGGAAAAAAGAGAAAGTGGGACAGAGAGAGAGAAAGGCAGAAAGAGAGAGGGATAAAAAAGAGAGATGAAAGAGATCAGATAGAGCAAGAGTAAACGAGCGAGAGAGAGGAAAAAAGAGAGAAAGGGAGAGAGAGAGAATAAGAGAGAGAGAATTAGAGCACAAGAGAGAAAAAGGAGAGCGAGAGAGAGAGAGATGAGAGAGATCAGATAGAGCAAGAGTAAACGAGAGAGAGAGGAAAAAGGAGAGAAAGTGGGACAGAGACAGAGAGAAAGGCAGAAAGAGAGAGAGATAAAAAAGAGAGATGAAAGAGATCAGATAGAGCAAGAGTAAACGAGAGAGAGAGAGAAAGGGAGAGAGAGAGAGAGTAAGAGAGAGAGAATTAGAGCGCAAGAGAGACAAAAGGAGAGCGAGAGAGAGAGATGAGAGAGATCAGATAGAGCAAGAGTAAACGAGAGAGAGAGAGGAAAAAGGAGAGAAAGGGAGAGAGAGAAAGTGGGACGGAGAGAGAGAGAGACAGAGAGAAAGGCAGAAAGAGAGAGAGATTATAAAAGAGAGATGAAAGAGATCAGATAGAGCAAGAGTAAACGAGAGAGAGAGGAAAAAAGAGAGAAAGGGAGAGAGAGTAAGAGAGAGAGAATTAGAGCGCAAGAGAGAAAAAAGGAGAGAGCGAGAGAGAGAGATGAGAGAGATCAGATAGAGCAAGAGTAAACGAGAGAGAGAGATAGGAAAAAGGATAGGAAGAGAGAGAGAGATTAAGGGAGAAATAAATAGAGAGAGAGAGATAAAAAAAGAGAGATGAGAGAGATCAGATAGAGCAAGAGTAAACGAGAGAGAGAGAGAGAGATAGAAAAAAGGAGAGGAAGGGAGAGAGAGAGAGAGCAAGAGAAAAAGAAATAGAGAGAAAGAAGGAGAGAGAGAAAGAGAAAGTGAGACAGAGTGATAGAAAGAGAGAGAGTAAGAGTAACAGAGAGAGAGAGAATTAGAGCGCAAGAGAGAGAGAGAGAAAGAGGGAGAGAGAGAGAGATGAGTCACCATGAGAGAGAGTTGAGCGTCTTCATGGTGATGACTGATAAAGTGAGACATGTCTCACTGATAAAGTGAGACATGTCTCACTGATAAAGTGAGATGTGTCCTCAAAGTGCTGCTGGCCAGGAAGTGAAAGTTTACACATTCTTCTATGCTGTGATGTTGTTATTGTTTCACTACCTTGAAGGGCGATACAAGTAGAACTCATTTACTTCTACAAACCCCGTTTCCATATGAGTTGGGAAATTGTGTTAGATGTAAATATAAACAAATCCTTTTCAACCCATATTCAGTTGAATATGCTACAAAGACAACATATTTGATGTTCAAACTCATAAACTTTTCTTTTTTTGTGCAAATAATAATTAACTTAGAATTTCATGGCTGCAACACGTGCCAAAGTAGTTGGGAAAGGGCATGTTCACCACTGTGTTACATGGCCTTTCCTTTTAACAACACTCAGTAAAGGTTTGGGAACTGAGGAGACACATTTTTGAAGCTTCTCAGGTGGAATTCTTTCCCATTCTTGCTTGATGTACAGCTTAAATTGTTCAACAGTCCGGGGGTCTCTGTTGTGCTATTTTAGGCTTCATAATGCGCCACATACAGGTCTGGACTACAGGCAGGCCAGTCTAGTACCCGCACTCTTTTACTATGAAGCCACGTTGATGTAACACGTGGCTTGGCATTGTCTTGCTGAAATAAGCAGGGGCGTCCATGGTAACGTTGCTTGGATGGCAACATATGTTGCTCCAAAACTTGTATGTACCTTTCAGCATTAATGGTGCCTTCACAGATGTGTAAGTTACCCATGTCTTGGGCACTAATACACCCCCATACCATCACACATGCTGGCTTTTACACTTTGCGCCTATAACAATCCGGATGGTTCTTTTCCTCTTTGGTCCGGAGGACACCACGTCCACAGTTTCCAAAAACAATTTGAAATGTGGACTCGTCAGACCACAGAACACTTTTCCACTTTGCATCAGTCCATCTTAGATGAGCTCAGGCCCAACGAAGCCGACGGCGTTTCTGGGTGTTGTTGATAAACGGTTTTCGCCTTGCATAGGAGAGTTTTAACTTGCACTTACAGATGTAGCGACCAACTGTAGTTACTTACAGTGGGTTTCTGAAGTTTTCCTGAGCCCATGTGGTGATATCCTTTACACACTGATGTCGCTTGTTGATGCAGTACAGACTGAGGGATCGAAGGTCACGGGCTTAGCTGCTTACGTGCAGTGATTTCTCCAGATTCTCTGAACCCTTTGATGATATTACGGACCGTAGATGGTGAAATCCCTAAATTCCTTGCAATAGCTGGTTGAGAAAGGTTTTTCTTAAACTGTTCAACAATTTGCTCACGCATTTGTTGACAAAGTGGTGACCCTCGCCCCATCCTTGTTTGTGAATGACTGAGCATTTCATGGAATCTACTTTTATACCCAATCATGGCACCCACCTGTTCCCAATTAGCCTGCACACCTGTGGGATGTTCCAAATAAGTGTTTGATGAGCATTCCTCAACTTTATCAGTATTTATTGCCACCTTTCCCAACTTCTTTGTCACGTGTTGCTGGCATCAAATTCTAAAGTTAATGATTATTTGCAACAAAAAAAAATGTTTATGAGTTTGAACATCAAATATGTTGTCTTTGTAGCATATTCAACTGAATATGGGTTGAAAAGGATTTGCAAATCATTGTATTCCGTTTATATTGACATCTAACACAATTTCCCAACTCATATGAAAACGGGGTTTGTATAACCCCTTTTCAAGTATAACCCATTTACATGTATAACTCATTTACATGTATAACATATGTACAAGTATAACCCACTTTCAATCTGGTTGGCTGGATGATTCTGTCACACGGCGGTTGCCACCTCTCGATGCGCAGATCGGAGACAATGTGCAGGTAAGAAGAGTCTTTAATTCTTGTAAAAACAGAAAGGAACCGTGCAACAGGGAAAGCTGTACAAGTCAGTGGAGGTGGAGTTTTGGGCTGGCGAGGCGCAGGACAAGAGAAAGCCGGGGCTCGAGCATTGGAAAAGCTGAGGGACAAGCTTGGTCTTTGATAAGCCTGGGAGCCGGCACCTTGAGAGGGCGGGAGCGAGCTTGGCCTGCGGTGGAACCACCCAAATCTGGCCTCCAACTACGTCTGCGGCCCAAATTGCCGGTGCCAGGTCGCCGACGTGCGTCCCTGCGACGTCACTGGTTGGCTGGATGATTCTATCACACGGCGGTTGCCACCTCTCGATGCGCAGACTAGAGACAACGTGCAGGTAAGAAGAGTCTTCATTCTTGTAATAACAGAAAGGAACCGTGCAACAGGGAAAGCTGTGCAAGTCAGTGGAGGTGGAGTTTTGGGCTGGCGAGGCGCAGGAACAGGAGTAAGTCGGAGCTCGAGCATTGGAAAAGCTGATGGACGAACTTGGTCTTCGATAAGCCTGGGAGCCGGCCCCTTGAGAGGGCGGGAGCGAGCTTGGCCTGCGGTGGAACCACCCAAATCTGGCCTCCAACTTCGTCTGCGGCCCAAATTGCCGGTGCCAGGTCGCCGGCGAGCGTCCCTGCGACGTCACTGGTTGGCTGGATGATTCAGTCACACGGCGGTTGCCACCTCTCGATGCGCAGACTAGAGACAACGTGCAGGTAAGAAGAGTCTTTAATTCTTGTAAAAACAAAAAGGAACTGTGCAACAGGGAAAGCTGTGCAAGTCAGCGGAGGTGGAGTTTTGGGCTGGCGAGGCGCAGGAACAGGAGTAAGCCGGAGCTCAAGCATTGGAAAAGCTGATGGACGAACTTGGTCTTCGATAAGCCTGGGAGCCGGCACCTTGAGAGGGCAGGAGCGAGCTTGGCCTGTGGTGGAACCACCCAAATCTGGCCTCCAACTACGTCTGCGGCCCAAATTGCCGGTGCCAGGTCGCCGACGTGCGTCACTGGTTGGCTGGATGATTCTGTCACACGGCGGTTGCCACCTCTCGATGCGCAGACTAGAGACAACGTGCAGGTAAGAAGAGTCTTTAATTCATGTAAAAACAAAAAGGAACCGTGCAACAGGGAAAGCTGTGCAAGTCAGCGGAGGTGGAGTTTTGGGCTGGCGAGGTGCAGGAACAGGAGTAAGCCGGAGCTCGAGCATTGGAAAAGCTGATGGACGAGCTTGGTCTTCGATTAGCCTGGGAGCCGGCCCCTTGAGAGGGCGGGAGCGAGCTTGGCCTGCGGTGGAACCACCCAAATCTGGCCTCCAACTTCGTCTGCGGCCCAAATTGCCGGTGCCAGGTCGCCGACGAGCGTCCCTGCGACGTCACTGGTTGGCTGGATGATTCTGTCACACGGCAGTTGCCACCTCTCGATGCGCAGACTAGAGACAACGTGCAGGTAAGAAGAGTCTTTAATTCTTGTAAAAACAAAAAGGAACTGTGCAACAGGGAAAGCTGTGCAAGTCAGCGGAGGTGGAGTTTTGGGCTGGCGAGGCGCAGGAACAGGAGTAAGCCGGAGCTCAAGCATTGGAAAAGCTGATGGACGAACTTGGTCTTCGATAAGCCTGGGAGCCGGCACCTTGAGAGGGCAGGAGCGAGCTTGGCCTGTGGTGGAACCACCCAAATCTGGCCTCCAACTACGTCTGCGGCCCAAATTGCCGGTGCCAGGTCGCCGACGTGCGTCACTGGTTGGCTGGATGATTCTGTCACACGGCGGTTGCCACCTCTCGATGCGCAGACTAGAGACAACGTGCAGGTAAGAAGAGTCTTTAATTCTTGTAAAAACAAAAAGGAACCGTGCAACAGGGAAAGCTGTGCAAGTCAGCGGAGGTGGAGTTTTGGGCTGGCGAGGTGCAGGAACAGGAGTAAGCCGGAGCTCGAGCATTGGAAAAGCTGATGGACGAGCTTGGTCTTCGATTAGCCTGGGAGCCGGCCCCTTGAGAGGGCGGGAGCGAGCTTGGCCTGCGGTGGAACCACCCAAATCTGGCCTCCAACTTCGTCTGCGGCCCAAATTGCCGGTGCCAGGTCGCCGACGAGCGTCCCTGCGACGTCACTGGTTGGCTGGATGATTCTGTCACATGGCAGTTGCCACCTCTCGATGCGCAGACTAGAGACAACGTGCAGGTAAGAAGAGTCTTTAATTCTTGTAAAAACAAAAAGGAACTGTGCAACAGGGAAAGCTGTGCAAGTCAGCGGAGGTGGAGTTTTGGGCTGGCGAGGCGCAGGAACAGGAGTAAGCCGGAGCTCAAGCATTGGAAAAGCTGATGGACGAACTTGGTCTTCGATAAGCCTGGGAGCCGGCACCTTGAGAGGGCAGGAGCGAGCTTGGCCTGTGGTGGAACCACCCAAATCTGGCCTCCAACTACGTCTGCGGCCCAAATTGCCGGTGCCAGGTCGCCGACGTGCGTCACTGGTTGGCTGGATGATTCTGTCACACGGCGGTTGCCACCTCTCGATGCGCAGACTAGAGACAACGTGCAGGTAAGAAGAGTCTTTAATTCTTGTAAAAACAAAAAGGAACCGTGCAACAGGGAAAGCTGTGCAAGTCAGCGGAGGTGGAGTTTTGGGCTGGCGAGGTGCAGGAACAGGAGTAAGCCGGAGCTCGAGCATTGGAAAAGCTGATGGACGAGCTTGGTCTTCGATTAGCCTGGGAGCCGGCCCCTTGAGAGGGCGGGAGCGAGCTTGGCCTGTGGTGGAACCACCCAAATCTGGCCTCCAACTCCGTCTGCGGCCCAAATTGCCGGTGCCAGGTCGCCGACGTACGTCTCTGCGACGTCACTGGTTGGCTGGATGATTCTGTCACACGGCAGTTGCCACCTCTCGATGCGCGGACCGGAGACAACGTGCAGGTAAGAAGAGTCTTTAATTCTTGTAAAAACAAAAAGGAACCGTGCAACAGGGAAAGCTGTGCAAGTCAGTGGAGGTGGAGTTTTGGGCTGGCGAGGCGTAGGAACAGGAGTAAGCCGGAGCTCGAGCATTGAAAAAGCTGATGGACGAGCTTGGTCTTCGATAAGCCTGGGAGCCGGCACCTTGAGAGGGCGGGAGCGAGCTTGGCCTGCGGTGGAACCACCCAAATCTGGCCTCCAACTCCGTCTGCGGCCCAAATTGCCGGTGCCAGGTCGCCGACGAGCGTCTCTGTGACGTCACTGGTTGGCTGGATGATTCTGTCACACGCCGGTTGCCACCTCTCGATGCGCAGACCGGAGACAACGTGAAGGTAAGAAGAGTCTTTAATTCTTGTAATAGCAGAAAGGAACCGTGCAACAGGGAAAGCTGTGCAAGTCAGTGGAGGTGGAGTTTTGGGCTGGCGAGGCGCAGGAACAAGAGAAAGCCGAAGCTCGAGCATTGGAAAAGCTGATGGACGAGCTTGTTGTTCGATAAGCCTGGGAGCCGGCACCTTGAGAGGGCGGGAGCGAGCTTGGCCTGTGGTGGAACCACCCAAATCTGGCCTCCAACTACGTCTGCGGCCCAAATTGCCGGTGCCAGGTCGCCGACGTGCGTCTCTGCGACGTCACTGGTTGGCTGGATGATTCTGTCACACGGCGGTTGCCACTTCTCGATGCGCAGACTAGAGACAACGTGCAGGTAAGAAGAGTCTTTAATTCTTGTAAAAACAAAAAGGAACCGTGCAACAGGGAAAGCTGTGCAAGTCAGTGGAGGTGGAGTTTTGAGCTGGCGAGGCGCAGGAACAAGAGAAAGCCGAAGCTCGAGCATTGGAAAAGCCGATGGACAAGCTTGGTCTTCGATAAGCCTGGGAGCCGGCACCTTGAGAGGGCGGGAGCGAGCTTGGCCTGCGGTGTAACCACCCAAATCTGGCCCCCAACTACGTCTGCGGCCCAAATTGCCGGTGCCAGGTCGCCAACGAGCGTTCCTGCGACGTCACTGGTTGGCTGGATGATTCTGTCACACGGCGGTTGCCACCTCTCGATGCGCAGACCGGAGACAACGTGCAAGTAAGAAGAGTCTTTAATTCTTGTAGAAACAAAAAGGAACTGTGCAACAGGGAAAGCTGTGCAAGTCAACGGAGGTGGAGTTTTGGGCTGGCGAGGCACAGGAACAGGAGTGAGCCGGAGCTCGAGCATTGGAAAAGCTGATGGACGAGCTTGTTGTTCGATAAGCCTGGGAGCCGGCACCTTGAGAGGGCGGGAGCGAGCTTGGCCTGCGGTGGAACCACCCAAATCTGGCCTCCAACTACGTCTGCGGCCCAAATTGCCGGTGCCAGGTCGCCAACGAGTGTTGCTGCGACGTCACTGGTTGGCTGGATGATTCTGTCACACGGTGGTTGCCACCTCTCGATGTGCAGACCGGAGACAACGTGCAGGTAAGAAGAGTCTTTAATTCTTGTAATAGCAGAAAGGAACCGTGCAACAGGGAAAGCTGTGCAAGTCAGTGGAGGTGGAGTTTTGGGCTGGCGAGGCGCAGGAACAGGAGTAAGCCGGAGCTCGAGCATTGGAAAAGCTGATGGACGAGCTTGGTCTTCGATAAGCCTGGGAGCCGGCCCCTTGAGAGGGCGGGAGCGAGCTTGGCCTGCGGTGGAACCACCCAAATCTGGCCTCCAACTCCGTCTGCGGCCCAAATTGCCAGTGCCAGGTCGCCGACGAGCGTCCCTGCGACGTCACTGGTTGGCTGGATGATTCTATCACACGGCGGTTGCCACCTCTCGATGCGCAGACCGGAGACAACGTGCAGGTAAGAAGAGTCTTTAATTCTTGTAAAAACAAAAAGGAACCGTGCAACAGGGAAAGCTGTGCAAGTCAGTGGAGGTGGAGTTTTGGGCTGGCGAGGCACAGGAAAAGAGAAAGCCAAAGCTCGAGCATTGGAAAAGCCGAGAGACAAGCTTAGTCTTCGATAAGCCTGGGAGCCGGCACCTTGAGAGGGCGGGAGCGAGCTTGGCCTGCGGTGGAACCACCCAAATCTGGCCTCCAACTACGTCTGCGGCCCAAATTGCCGGTGCCAGGTCGCCAACGAGCGTTTCTGCGACGTCACTGGTTGGCTGGATGATTCTGTCACACGGCGGTTGCCACCTCTCGATGCGCAGACCGGAGACAACGTGCAGGTAAGAAGAGTCTTTAATTCTTGTAAAAACAGAAAGGAACCGTGCAACGAGGAAAGCTGTGCAAGTTAGCAAGTCAAACACTGAACACTGAGGTCCAATCATCTCAGCTCAGTCTGGCACATCTGTGTCCAGATTGCCAATCAGGGACTGGTGAGAGAGCCAGCGCTCAGGCCACAGGAGTGGCGGAGACAAACAGGAAGTGGAACGAAAATAAGAGCACTTGAAAGGAAACAAATAGATAAAGGAAGGAAACCCAAGATAAAGTCTGACCTGGCTGACAGGTCATGACACAAATATCCCTGAGAATGTGTGGCGTGGAAGCATTGTCCTGGTCTGACAAGACTGCCTCTGGGTGTTTTGCTGATGACTCGTGTCTTGGAGTTTCCATCCCAGCACCCTGGACTCCTTCCAATGTTAGCTTGAAGCACTTAGCACACACGACACACGGCGTGTCATTGTGCGGCGCTACCATGTGCAGCGTGAAGATAAGGATCTGCCTGCGCGCCACTTTGTTTCAGAGCCAGCCCGCCCGCCTCTGGACCTGCTCACGCCGCCTCTATCCGTCACGCCTTTGTCGCCGTGTGCACGCCGCCTTCTCACCGCCAGAATTGATGTGTTGGCACGAGTCCTGGTGCACGGAGGGGATAAATGTCTGCTGGCTGACCTTGTTTGAGTTGTTTTTTCTCTTTCTTGTCTGCAAGCTGGGCTGGATTGTCACAAGGAGACTAAGGAGGGTAAAAATCTGTGCTTCTTCTAAACTCACATCCACGCACTACTTCATACTACGATCTACTAGGGCCGTATTGATCTGATATCTGGATGATATGGGCTTGCATGTAACATGTGTTGTGATATCATGTGCGATACAAGCCGTTTGCAGCGTGCTTACTTGTGTGTGTTATCATATGCGACACAAGCAGTCCTGCAGAGTATTTACTTGTGTGTGATATCATGTGCGATACAAGCCGTTTGCAGCGTGGTTAGTTGTGTGTTATCATGTGCGATACAAGCAGTCCTGCAGCGTGTGTACTTGTGTGTGATATAATGTGCGATACAAGCAGTCCTGCAGTGTGTGTACTTGTGTGTGATATTATGTGCGATATAAGCAATCATGCAGTGTTTACTTGTGTGTGATGCCATGTGCGATACAAGCAGTCTTAAAGAGTGTTTACTTGTGTGCGATATCATGTGCGATAACAGCCGTCCTGCAGCGTGGTTAGTTGTGTGTTATCATGTGCGATACAAGCAGTCCTGCAGTGTGTACTTGTGTGTGATATCATGTGCGATACAAGCAGTCATGCAGAGTGTTGTGTGTGATATAATGTGCGATATAAGCAATCATGCAGAGTGTTTACTTGTGGGTGATGTCATGTACGATACAAGCAGTCCTGCAGAGTGTTTGCTTGTGTGGGATCTCATGTGCGATACAAGCCGTCCTGCAGCATGGTTAGTTGTGTGGGATCTCATGTGCGATACAAGCCGTCCTGCAGCGTGATTAGTTGTGTGTTATCATGTGCGATACAAGCAGTCCTGCAGCGTGTGTACTTGTGTGTGATATCATGTGCGATACAAGCAGTCATGCAGAGTGTTTACTTGTGTGGGATCTCATGTGCGATACAAGCTGTCCTGCAGCGTGGTTAGTTTTGTGTTAACATGTGAGATACAAGCAGTCCTGCAGAGTGTTTACTTGTGTGGGATCTCATGTGCGATACAAGCCGTCCTGCAGCGTGCTTAGTTGTGTGTTATCACGTGCGATACAAGCAGTCCTGCAGCGTGTACTTGTGTGTGATATCATGTGCGATACAAGCCGTCATGCAGAGTGTTTACTTGTGTGTGATATAATGTGCGATACAAGCAGTCCTGCAGAGTGTTTACTTGTGTGTGACATCATGTGCAATACAAGCAGTCCTGCAGAGTGTTTACTTGTGTGTAATATCATGTGCAATACAAACAGTCCTGCAGCATGTTGACTTGTGTGTTATATCATGTGCGATACAAGCAGTCCTAAAGAGAGTTTGCTTGTGTGCGATATCATGTGCAATACAAGCCGTCCTGCAGTGTGGTTACTTGTGTGTGATATCATGTGCGATACAAACAGTCCTGCAGTCTGTTTACTTGTGTGATATCATGTGCGATACAAGCAGTCCTGCAGCGTGATTACTTGTGTTTGTTATCATGTGCGATAAAAGCAGTCTTGCAGTGTTTACTTGTGTGCAATCTCATGTGCGATACAAGCCGTTTGCAGCCTGGTTAGTTGTGTGTTATCATGTGCGATACAAGCAGTCCTGCAGCGTGTGTACTTGTGTGTGATATCATGTGCGATACAAGCAGTCATGCAGAGTGTTTACTTGTGTGTGATATCATGTGCGATACAAGCAGTCCTGCATAGTGTTTAGTTGTGTGTGTGTGATATGTGCGATACAAGCAGTCCTGCAGAGTGTTTACTTGTGTTTGGTATCATGTGCGATACAAGCCTGTCCTGCAGCGTGGTTAGTTGTGTGTTATCATGTGAGATACAAGCAGTCCTGCAGAGTGTTTACTTGTGTGTGATATCATGTGCGATACAAGCAGTCCTGCAGAGTGTTTACTTGTGTGGGATCTCATGTGCGATACAAGCCGTCCTCCAGCGTGTTTACTTGTGTGTGACATGTGTGATACAAGCCGTTTGCAGCGTGGTTCGTTGTGTGTTATCATGTGCGATACAAGCAGTCCTGCAGAGTGTTTACTTGTGTGTGATATCATGTGCAATACAACACACATTTGTTACAGGAAGTAGGAACACACATTGTTACAGGAAGTAGGAACACACATTTGCTACCGGAAGTAGGAACAAAAATGTGTTACCGGAAGTAAAAACTTATTTTTGTTACCGGAAGTAGGAACACACATTTGTTACAGGAAGTAGGAACACACATTTGCTGTAGGAAGTAGGAACACACTTGTTACCGGAAGTAGGAACACACATTTGTTGTAGGAAGTAGGAACACACATTTGTTGTAGGAAGTAGGAACACACATTATTACAGGAAGTAGGAACACACATTTGTTACCAGAAGTAGGAACACACATTTGTTACCAGAAGTAAGAACACACATTTGTTACAGGAAGTAGGAACACACATTTGCTACCGGAAGTAGGAACAAAAATGTGTTACCGGAAGTAAGAACATACATTTGTTACCGGAAGTAAGAACACATGTGTTACAGGAAGTAGGAACACACATTGTTACAGGAAGTATGAACACATATTTGTTACAGGAAGTAGGAACACACATTGTTACAGGAAGTATGAACACACATTTTTTACCGGAAGTAGGAACAAAAATGTGTTACCGGAAGTAAGAACATACATTTGTTACTGGAAGTAGGAACACACATTGTTACAGGAAGTAGGAACACACATTGTTACAGGATGTAGGAATGCACGTTTGTTACAGGAAGTAGGAAGACACATTTGCTACTGAAAGTAGGAACAACAATATGTTACAGGAAGTAGGTACACACTTTTGTTACCGGAAGTAGGAACACACCTTTGTTACAGGAAGTAGGAACACACTTTTGTTACCGGAAGTAGGAACACACATTTGTTACAGGAAGTAGGTACACACTTTTGTTACCGGAAGTAAGAACAAATATTTGTTACCGAAAGTAGGAACACCCATTTGCTACCGGAAGTAGGAACAAAAATGTGTTACCGGACGTAAGAACATACATTTGTTACCGGAAGTAGGAACACACATTTGTTACCGGAAGTAGGAACGCACATTTGTTACCGGAAGTAGGAACACACATTTGTTGTAGAAAGTAGGAACACACATTTGTTACAGGAAGTAGGAACACACATTTTCTACCGGAAGTAGGAACAAAAATGTGTTACCATAAGTAGGAAAACACGTTTGTTACCTGAAGTAAGAACAAATATTTGTTAACGAAAGTAGGAACACGCATTTGCTACCGGAAGTAGGAACGCACTTTTGTTACCGGAAGTAGGAACACACATTTGTTGTTGGAAGTAGGAACACACTTTTGTTACAGGAAGTAAGAACACACATTTGCTACCGGAAGTAGGAACAAAAATGTGTTACCACAAGTAGTAAAACATGTTTGTTACCTGAAGTAGGAACACACATTTGTTACAGGAAGTAGGTACTCACTTTTGTTACCGGAAGTACGAACATACATTTGTTACCGGAAGTAGGAACACACATTTGTTACAGGAAGTAGGATTACACTTTTGTTACCGGAAGTAGGAACATATATTTGTTACCGGAGGTAGGGTCACACATTTGTTACAGGAAGTAGGAACACACATTTGTTGTAGGAAGTAGGTACTCCCTTTTGTTACTGGAAGTAAGAACATACATTTGTTACCGGAAGTAGGAACATATATTTGTTACCGGAGGTAGGGTCACACATTTGTTACAGGAAGTAGGAACACATAGTTGTTCCCCTTTAAAGACAGCATAAGTCAGTTCCAGACAGTTAATGATAAATATTTGTATTCTTCCATGTCTTATAAGTGAGCATGTCTAAAAAGGAGTAGGAAGAAGCAGAGCTTATTTAATTCTGCCCTTTTGCCATACCTCAGAAAATGTTTTTTTTTTTTTTTTTTAACTTCCTGTGTTGAAATGTTTCAATTGTCCAGCAGGTGTAGGGACAAAAGTAAAGAAGTAAAAGTCCAGTAATGAGAGGAAAAAGGTAGTCAATAAAAAGCGTTGTCATGCAGGAGCAGGCACACATGGTGCTATCAATCATGGAGCCGTGAAATGCTCTCCTTGCAGCAGCACACTTCATTTCTATGCCTCGCTCGTGTCACTTCGCCACCGCCATCCGTCTTCGCCTGACCCCGCCCAACCACGGCGATGGCTCGCTTTCCAGAAGCTTCTCACTCTCACCAGACGCTAACCGCCTACTGCACCCCCCGCCACACACACACACCCTTTGATCTGCCTTGAGGCATTCCAAGCAAACTATCAAGGTTGTATATACACACTGAGTATATATATGTAGTATCTAGTAACATTCATAACAACATGTAATATTTACATATTTTTATCATTTTAAGTGTGCTAGTTTCACAGACGCATCAGAACGCTCACTTTCCCTTCAACAACAACAAGACTTCTAATCATGGCAGACTTGATGAGAGACAACAAAGACTACTTTGGGACTAATGATGATCCAGAAACTTCTATTTTTGTAATGTCACTGCCATAAAGTGTAGTGTCACTCACATGAGGTGTAGTGTCTCTATCATAAGGTGTAGTGTCTCTAACATAAGGTGTAGTGTCACTAGCATAATATTTATTGTCACTCAAAGTGGAGTGTCACTATCATAAGGTGTAGTGTCACTATCATAATGTGTAGTGTCACTATCATAATGTGTTGTGGCACTATCATAATGTGTCGTGGCACTATCATAAGGTGTAGTGTCACTATCATAAGGTGTAGTGTCACTATCATAATTTATAGTGTCACTATCATAAGGTGTAGTGTCACTATCATAAGGTGTAGTGTCACTATCATAATGTGTAGTGTCACTATCATAAGGTGTAGTGTCACTAGCATAATGTTTAATATCATTCAAAGTGGAGTGTCACTATCATAAAGTGTAGTGTCACTGTTATAAAGTGTAGTGTCACTATCATAATGTTTAGTGTCACTATCATATGGTGTAGTGTCATTTGCATAATGTTTAATGTCACTCATAAGGTGTAGTGTCACTAGCATAATGTTTAATGTCACTTATAAATTGGAGTGTCACTATCATAGAGTGTAGTGTCACTAGCATAATGTTTAATGTCACTATCATAAAGTGGAGTGTCACTATCATGTTTAATGTCACTGTCATAAGGTGTAGTGGTGTCACTAGCATAATGTTTAATGTCACTTATAAAGTGGAGTGTCACTATCATAAAGTGTAGTGTCACTAGCATAATGTTTAATGTCACTCATAAAGTGTAGTGTCACTATCATAAAGGGTAGTGTCACTAGCATAATGTTTAATGTCACTATCATAAAGTGTAGTGTCACTATCATAAAGTGTAGTGTCAATATCATAAGTGTATTGTCACTCAAAGTGTAGTGTCACTCTCATAAGGTGTTGTGTCACCATACAGTATATATGTATGTATGTATATATGTGTATATATATATATATATATGTAGATATATATATATATATATATATATACACACAATATGTATATACACAATATGTATGTGTGTGTATATATATATAGGTATATATATGTGTATTAGAGATGCGCGGATAGGCAATTTATTTCATCTGCAACCGCGTCAGAAAGTCGTCAACCATCCGCCATCCACCCGATGTAACGTTTGATCAGAACTGCACCCGCCCGCCATCCGCCCGAAGTTTTATTTACGGAGGCAATAATTGAGCATGGATTTCCAATCGCACTGGCTGATCACATGGGACAGTTAAATGTTTGTAATGCAACCTTTAAAAATCATTACGCGGTGATCGCGGTCCCAAAAATAAACTTTTCTTGCATGATAATGTCCAGAAAAATTCACTTTATATTACTATAGAGTCCTTTTAACGAATGAGTTTGATGGTTTATCACAAACCTTAAATGAAAGAAGTCCTTTGTTCTCCTGCACCGCATGCGCTTTGGCCTTGCTTCGTGTTTGGTGCGCAATCCTGTCGGCTGTATTTCACAGCACGACATACTGTTAAAAGTGTTTATACTATTTATGCTTTCAAGTCCAAGTTGAAGAAATCTTGTTAAATGTTGACAGCATAACTACCAAAATACAGAAGTATGTCCTTAATATTTTTGCAGTGCTATTTCTGTTGAAAAGTTCAAATGATTACATTAGAGATGTGATGTGCCACTTTTCAAGTGTCTGATGGCTTCAATTAATTTTCATTAATTTTTCATATTTTGAATTCTTTTGAAAGGCTTACAAAAAAACTACATTTGAATTGTAATTCCATGCTATTGACAGGACTATTAATTTTAATGAAGTTAGCTTACCATGTTTACAGTATGATAATTGTGATAGAAATGTGAATTTTAGGCACAGAATATGTTTTACAATTGAACAAGGCAGTAGATTATACAAGCTTGGACAGAAAGTTAATAATGACACCAATTTTTTTTTTAATGGAATTGTTTAGTACTGTTTTACCATTTGTTTACTGTAAAATGTGTTTATACTGTTTATACTTTCAATTAACAAATTGAAGTCTTGTGAAAGGTTGACAGGATAACTGGCATTAACTGTCAAAATAATTTCAAACTATTGAAGTTAGCTTACAGAATAAACATGTCAATCAACCCATATGATTTTTGCTGTAATATTTTTGTTTTGAAAAGTCACTGTGACTAATAGAAAAGTGATGGTTTTAGCAACATTTTAACCTGTCTGAATGCTAATAATCATTTTGCGTCGGGGGGCGAAGCCCTGAACCCTCCACCAGGACTTTGTCCTGGACCTACCGGGGCCTGCGGCCCTTGGACCCTGGCTACTAGGTTTTTCTGATTTCAAAAGTTGGCAGGTATGGTGAGGTTATAAAGCTTTTGCCTGTTAAAGAAAGGAGACTGATCCAATGCAGCACAGACTTTCGCGTGCCACGCTGTCACGACCCAGACGCACACCAGTGCGCAATCATATGGGAGCCGCGCTGAGCGCACCTCCAAGCGCGTCTCGCTGCCGGCGACGGCCGGGTATATGGGCCCACGCTCCAGCGCCATCCATTTTCAGGGCTAGTTGATTCGGCAGGTGGGTTGTTACACACTCCTTAGCGGGTTCCGACTTCCATGGCCACCGTCCTGCTCTCTATATAAACCAGGGTGAGCCCCACCCCTTTCGTGAGCGCACTGTGCGCGGAGTGACCCCTGTTACGCGCCCCCGGCAACAGGGGTGGCGGGCAGGTAAGCTGCGCGGGCGGAGCGCGCGGAGTGACCCATGTTACGAGCCCCCGGCCACGGGGGTGGCGGGCAGGTAAGCTGCTTACCTGCTGCGCGTGACGCCAGCCGCGGCGAAGGCGGACGAGGCGGGGTGTCGGTGCGGTGGGCGCGGTAGTGACCCTGGACGTGCGTCGGGCCCTTCTCGCGGATCGCCTCAGCTACGGCTCCCGGTGGGGCCCTCTCGGGGGAAGGGGCCTCGGTCCCGGACCCCGGCGAGGCGTCCCTTCTCCGCTCCGTAAAAGTGTCCATCTCTTTTCTTTTTTCTTCTTCTGTTGTGGCATATGCTGCAGGTGCCTGCTCGTTTTTCGTATGTGGGTAACAACATTTAACTATGTATATATATTTCCGAATTGGTTTAACTGCCACCCGCAAAAAAAAAAAAAAAACAAAAAAAAAAAATCTAATTAATCCGCCCGACCCGACCTGCGCGCGGATAAAATCTTATTTTTTTTAATTTCATCCGCCCGATCCGCGGATAATCCGCGGACTCCGCGGTTGTGCCCGCAAACCGCGCATCTCTAATGTGTATATATATATATATATATGTATATATCCTGTATGGTGGATGGTGACACGACACCTTATATATAGATATGTTGTTATTATTGATCGTTTGATACTCTTGATTGGTTGTTACTAATGATCAGTTGTTACTAATGATCAGTTGTTACTTTTGATCGGTTGTTACTAATGATCAGTTGTTACTATTGGTTGGTTGTTACTAATGATCAGTTGTTACTATTGATTTGATGTTACTAATGATCAGTTGTTACTATTGATTGGTTGTTACTAATGATCAGTTGTTACTAATGATCAGTTGTTACTATTGATCGGTTGTTACTAATGATCAGTTGTTACTATTGGTTGGTTGTTACTAATGATCAGTTGTTACTATTGATTGGTTGTTACTAATGATCAGTTGTTACTATTGGTTGGTTGTTACTAATGATCAGTTGTTACTATTGATTTGATGTTACTAATGATCAGTTGTTACTATTGATTGGTTGTTACTAATGATCAGTTGTTACTATTGATTGGTTGTTACTAATGATCAGTTGTTACTAATGATCAGTTGTTACTATTGATCGGTTGTTACTAATGATCAGTTGTTACTATTGATTGGTTGTTACTAATGATCAGTTGTTACTATTGATCGGTTGTTACTAATGATCAGTTGTTACTAATGATTGGTTGTTACTAATGATCAGTTGTTACTATTGATTGGTTGTTACTAATGATCAGTTGTTACTATTGATTGGTTGTTACTAATGATCAGTTGTTACTATTGATTGGTTGTTACTAATGATCAGTTGTTACTATTGATTTGATGTTACTAATGATCAGTTGTTACTATTGATTGGTTGTTACTAATGATCAGTTGTTACTAATGATCAGTTGTTACTATTGATCGGTTGTTACTATTGGTTGGTTGTTACTAATGATCAGTTGTTACTATTGATTTGATGTTACTAATGATCAGTTGTTACTATTGATTGGTTGTTACTAATGATCAGTTGTTACTATTGATTGGTTGTTACTATTGATTGGTTGTTACTAATGATCAGTTGTTACTAATGATTGGTTGTTACTAATGATCAGTTGTTACTATTGATTGGTTGTTACTAATGATCAGTTGTTACTAATGATTCAATCAAAGTGTGTTTATATAGCCTGACATCCCCGATCTGAACCCACATCTGTGGAGGGAAAAACTCAACTTAATGAGAACAATGAGAAACTTTCTCTTTATATCTCACTTTCTCTTTATATCTCACTTTCACTTTATCTCTCTCTCTCTCTCTCTTTCTCTTTCTCTCTCCTGTGTTGCTACAGTGTGTCCATTCACATTTTCTTCCTTTTACTTTTCCATTCATTCTTTTCTGTCCTCATCTACAGTCCACACACACACCCACACACACACACACACACACACACACACACACACACACACACACTTACTTCCTCAGTCTAGAATTATTTATCACTTAATGGTCTACAGGAGCTCACAGCAACCCGCTGGTGCTTTTCTTCATTTATTGATTTTCATTGCTCTTTTGGTCTCGCTGCATCCGTCTGTGTACCACTTCGTATGTGTGTGTGTGTGTGTGTGTGTGTGTGTGTGTGTGTGTGTGTGTGTGTGTGTGTGTGTGTGTGTGTGTGTGTGTGTGTGTGTGTGTGTGTGTGTGTGTGTGTGTAGGCATGCGGTGCACATACACTTAAACATCTATAATGGAAAAAAAAAGCCCAAGGACGTCACACCATGCTGCTGAACTGACTGGAGGATTGTTAGAGCCATTGATTGCATGTTGGAAGGCTAATCGCCCATTACTCTCTCTCTCTCTCTCTCTCTCTCTGTGTGTGTGTGTGTGTGTGTGTGTGTGTGTGTGTGTGTGTGTGTGTGTGTGTGTGTGTGTGTGTGTGTGTGTGTGTGTGAGATTCATCAAATAATTAATAGATTATTTGATGAGTCAAACAACTGATTGATAAATTACTTGTTTAATTGAACAAACTAATCAATGGATTACTCAATTAATACAACAAACTGATCAATGGATTACTCGATTAATACAACAAACTAATCGATTGATTACTTGATTAATACAACAAACTAATCAATGGATTACTCCATTAATCCAAGAAACTAATCAATGGATTACTCAGTTAACACAACAAACTAATCAATGGATAACTTGATTAATACAACAAACTGATCAATGGATTACTCCATTAATACAACAAACTGATCAATGGATTACACCATTAATACAACAAAGTAATCAATGGATTACTCAATTAATCGAAGAAACTAATCAATGGATTACTCGATTAATCGAAGGAACTAATCAATGGATTACTCAATTGATACAACAAACTAATAAATGGATTACTCAATTGATACAACAAACTAATCAATGGATTACTTGATTAATCGAAGAAACTAATCAATGGATTACTCAATTGATACAACAAACTAATCAATGGATTACTCGATTGATACAACAAACTAATCAATGGATTACTCGATTAATTGAATAAACTAATCAATGGATTACTTGATTAATACAACAAACTAATCAATGGATTACTCAGTTAACACAACAAACTAATCAATGGATAAATCGATTAATACAACAAACTGATCAATGGATTACTCCATTAATACAACAAACTAATCAATGGATTACTCAATTGATACAACAAACTAATCAATGGATTACTCCATTAATTGAATAAACTAATCAATGGATTACTCAATTAATACAACAAACTAATCAATGGATTACTCGATTAATCAGATAAAGTAATCAATGATTACTCGATTAATCAAAAAAACTAATCAATATATTACTCGATTAATCGAAGAAACTAATCAATGGATTATTTGATTAATTGAATAAACTAATCAATGGATTACTCGATTAATCGGATAAACTAATCAATGGATTACTCAATTGATACAACAAACTAATCAATGGATTACTCCATTAATTGAATAAACTAATCAATGGATTACTCAATTAATACAACAAACTAATCAATGGATTACTCGATTAATCAGATAAAGTAATCAATGATTACTCGATTAATCAAAAAAACTAATCAATATATTACTCGATTAATCGAAGAAACTAATCAATGGATTATTTGATTAATTGAATAAACTAATCAATGGATTACTCGATTAATCGGATAAACTAATCAATGGATTACTCAATTAATCGAAGAAACTAATCAATATATTACTCGATTAATCGAAGAAACTAATCAATGGATTACTCAATTGAACAAACGAATCAATGGATTATTCAATTAATCAAAGACTCTAAACAATGGATTACTTGATTAATCGAACAAACAAACCAATTGATTACTCAATCGAACAAATGAATCAATGGATTATTCAATTAATCAAAGACACTAAACAATGGATTACTTGATTAATCAAACAAATCAATGGATTACTCAATCGAACAAACTAATCAATGGATTATTCGATTAATCAAAGACACTAATCAATGGAATACTTGATTAATCGAACAAACAAATCAATGGATTACTCAATTAATCGAACAAACTAATCAATGGATTGCTCTATTAATCGAACAATCTTATCAATAGATGACTCAAATAATCAAACAAACTAATTGATGGGTTACTCGATTAATCGAATAAACTAATCAATGGATTACTCGATTATTCGAACAAACTAATCAATGGATTACTCGATTAATACAACAAACTAATCAATGGATTACTCGATTAATCGAAGAAACTAATCAATGGATTACTCAATTGATACAACAAACTAATCAATGGATTACTCGATTAATCGAAGAAACTAATCAATGGATTACTCGATTAATTAAATAAACTAATCAATGGATTACTCGATTAATACAACAAACTAATCAATGGATTACTCGATTCATCGGATAAACTAATCAATGGATTACTTGATTAATCGAAGAAACTAATCAATGGATTACTCGATTAATCGAAGAAACTAATCAATGGATTACTCAATCGAACAAACTAATCAATGGATTATTCAATTAATCAAAGACACTAATCAATGATTACTCGATTAATCGAAGAAACTAATCAATGGATTACTCAATCGAACAAACTAATCAATGGATTATTCGATTAATCAAAGACACTAATCAATGGAATACTTGATTAATCGAACAAACAAATCAATGGATTACTCAATTAATCGAACAATCTAATCAATAGATGACTCAAATAATCAAACAAACTAATTGATGGGTTACTCGATTAATCGAACAAACTAATCAATGGATTGCTCGATTATTCGAACAAACTAATCAATGGATGACTCATTTAATCGAACAAACTAATCAATGGATGACTCAATTAATCGAACAAACTAATCAAGGGATTACTCAATTAATCGAACAAGCTAATCAATGGGTTACTTGATTAATCAAACAACGTTTTCGATGGATTGCTCGATTAATCGAACAAACTATTCAATGGATTACTCGGTTAATCAACATATTGCTGGGTGTTGTTGCCAAACAGCTCTTATTTTGTTTCACCTGACATCACATGGACGAAGATAAGACCTTCTGGAGGAAAGTTCTGTGGTCAGATGAAACAAAAATTGAGCCGTTTGGCTACAATACTCAGTAATATGTTTGGAGGAGAGACGGTGAGGCCTTTAATCGCAGGAACACCATCCCTACCGTCAAGCATGGTGGTGGTAGTATTATGCTCTGGGCCTGTTTTGCTGCCAATGGAACTGGTGCTTTACAGAGAGTAAATGGGACAATGACAAAGGAGGATTACCTCCAAATTCCTCTCTCTTATTTTTCATTTGGTTTGCACCATGACTAGGGAAGGTTGTTTGCATTGGGTCATATCGGTAAATGCTGCACATTTCCACCTTTCAGAGCATGCTTGAAGGTCATTGACCGGAATCCCTGGCGCTGTCCGCTCCACGTCGACATAATGACAGCATTTCCGTGTCTTCCTGGCCATCTCCGGGTCTAAGTCGGATGTCAAAGCCAACCAACTCGTGGGTTTACGTCCACAACCTTCTACCATCCAGGTGAGAGGCATGACTTCTATCCATCCATTTTCTACCGCTTGTCTCTTTTGGGGTCGCGGGGGGTGCTGGAGCCTATCTCAGCTGCATTCGGGCGGAAGGCGGTGTACACCGTGCTTGACTTATCATCCGGAATTAACTCTCACCAACTCGGAGGCCATGCAGCAGCTCGATATGTCAATTGTGGAGGATGCATATATGTTTAAGAGTTATTTCTATATTCATAGCCATGTTTGAGTAGTTGGTACTTTTCCTTTGTATATTCTACCAGTCTCTCTTTGTCTTCAGATTGTCTGTTTAGTGCCTTAACCTTTGGAATGTGAAATACAACACCCACTCTTTCCTTATCAGTGTTGCGAGGGGGAGAGATGGGGGTTTTCTTTGTGTGCAAAGGAGTTGGCTTTTCCGTTGAAATTCCAGATCAAACTAGAGTAGCCGATATGAATGTATTGGTTAAGTTGACCTCCTAAAGCTTTAGTAAAACTTGAAAATATTCCAATTCTGTCTTGGTGGTCCTTCTTACTCAGCATATATGTCATCGAAAGAACTTGGGATTGACCGGTAACTTAGATTCCCTGGGAGGAAGAACTGGTCCGGCGCAACAGCATATAGCAGCATAAGCTGTAAAAGTAGTTCCTCGGATTTAGCTCTTATTATAACAACATGGCTAATACTTGGTTAATATTGGGGTGTATTGTTGGTGCTTTTTGGATGTTTTTATGGGCACAATAGTGTACTCCTATTAGCTGCATTGTTAACTCTGAGGCCATGCAGCAGCTCGATATGTCAATTGTGGAGGATGCATATATGTTTAAGAGGTATTTCTCTATTCATAGCCATGTTTGATCAACTAGTACGTTTCCTTTGTATATTCTACCAGTCTCTCTTTGTCTTCAGATTGTCTGTGTAGTGCCTTAACCTTTGGAATGTGAAATACAACACCCACTCTTTCCTTATCAGTGTTGCGAGGGGGAGAGATGGGGGTTTTCTTTGTGTGCAAAGGAGTTGGCTTTTCCGTTGAAATGCCAGATCAAACTAGAGTAGCCGATATGAATGTATTGGTTAAGTTGACCTCCTAAAGCTTTAGTAAAACTTGAAAATATTCCAATTCTGTCTTGGTGGTCCTTCTTACTCAGCATATATGTCATCGAAAGAACTTGGGATTGACCGGTAACTTAAATTCACTGGGAGGAAGAACTGGTCCGGCGCAACAGCATATAGCAGCATAAGCTGTAAAAGTAGTTCCTCGGATTTAGCTCTTATTATAACAACATGGCTAATACTTGGTTAATATTCGGGTGTATTGTTGGTGCTTTTTGGATGTTTTTATGGGCACAATAGTGTACTCTTATTAGCTGCATTGTTAACTCGGAGGCCATGCAGCAGCTCGATATGTCAATTGTGGAGGATGCATATATGTTTAAGAGGTATTTCTCTATTCATAGCCATGTTTGATCAACTAGTACTTTTCCTTTGTATATTCTACCAGTCTCTCTTTGTCTTCAGATTGTCTGTTTAGTGTCTTAACTCTTGGAATGTGAAATACAACACCCACTCTTTCCTTATCAGTGTTGCGAGGGGGAGAGATGGGGGTTTTCTTTGTGTGCAAAGGAGTTGGCTTTTCCCTTGAAATGCCAGATCAAACTAGAGTAGCCGATATGAATGTATTGGTTAAATTGACCTCCTAAAGCTTTAGTAAAACTTGAAAATATTCCAATTCTGTCTTGATGGTCCTTCTTACTCAGCATATATGTCATCGAAAGAACTTGGGATTGACCGGTAACTTAGATTCCCTGGGAGGAAGAACTGGTCCGACGCAACACAATATAGCAGCATTGTCATGTCTGTGATCATGCTTTGTTTAAGTTATGTCCTATTTGGTTTTTGGACTCTTTTTGGTTCCTGTTTTCACTCCATTGTTTTGTCACCATAGCAACCGTTAGTTTCACCTGTTGCACATTTGGACTCACGCACCTGTCATTAATCATGTCTGTATTATTTAAGCTTGTAGTTGCCAGGCAGTCGGCCCGGCGACATTACTTCTGTTCGCTCGGCTCCATGCCATAGTCATACTGTCTTGGTTCATGCTCCTCGTTTTTCTTGCCACGTGAGTTTTTGTGCATTCGTGTCGCAGAAAGTGTTTTTGTTTCATGTCCATAGTTTTGCCCAAATGCTAGTTTTGTTTCATAGCCAAGTCTGTTCTCCGCCTTGTGCACGCCTTTTGTTTGCACCTTTTTGTTAGTGTTAAAATAAATTATGTATTTGCCTTCACGCCACGTCCGCTCCAGCTTCTCTTGCATCCCGGGAAAAGAAACCCCTTAAAGTCCACGTCATGACAAGGCGGTATAGCTCGGTTGGTAGAGTGGCCGTGCCATCAACCTGAGGGTTGCAGGTTCGATCCCCGCTTCCGCCATCCTAGTCACTGCCGTTGTGTCCTTGGGCAAGACACTTTACCCACCTGCTCCCAGTGCCACCCACACTGGTTTAAATGTAACTTAGATATTGGGTTTTTCACTATGTAAAGCGCTTTGAGTCACTAGAGAAAAGCGCTATATAAATATAATTCACTTCACTTCACTTCACAAGCATAAGCTGCAAAAGTAGTTCCTCGGCTTTAGCTCTTATTATAACAACATGGCTAATACTTGGTTAATATTCGGGTGTATTGTTGGTGCTTTTTGGATGTTTTTATGGGGCACGATAGTGCACTCTTAATATCTGCATTGTTTGCCACCTCTTACTTGCCGTATTTTGTGATTTAGATTGCATAATAAAGGTGTACTCACATAATGATTGTGGGGCAACCTTTCAAAATAAAAGTGCAGTTCCTCTTTGAGGGTGAGTTGTCGGGTCCCCCCGCCCCTCCTCACTTCTTTTTCCACTTGCGTGACACGACGACGACGGCGACAAATTGCAGAGATTCCTGCAGGGACGCCACTCTCGCGCATCCGTCACGCCGCTTCCACGCCACCTCCCCTCCCCTCTCCGTGTGTGTGTGTGCTGATGATGACGATGATGATGGCGCGCTCCTCCTCCTCCTCCTCCTCCTCCTCTCTCTCCCTCGCGGCGTGTGCGCGTCAGTGAGAGACGCGGCAGCGAGACGTCCACGAGGACACCTGTGCACGTGCTTGCTGGATTTCCACGGGGTTTTTTTTTTTTTTTTTTCCCACCCTGTCGCAATCCATCCATCCACGGGAGGAGTGTGCGTGCGTGTGCGTGCGTGTGTGTGTGTGTGTTTTCACGGGTGGGTGGGTGGGTGGGAGTGGAGGGTGGTGGGGATGATCTCCTCTCTGTCTGCGTCGTGTCCGTGGCAGCATGGGAACCTCCGCGTCCAAAAGGAGGAATCTGAGACACGACGCGAGATCATCGGTGGCGGCAAAAGTTAGGTGAGTGGGTTTTTTGGTGTGTGTGCGTGTGTGTGTGTGTGTGTGTGTGTGTGTGTGGGTTAGCTCGGGTCCCGGTCCTGCGCGAGAGGCGCGTGTTGTGGTGTCCTGCGGTGCGCGCGCAGACACCGCAGGACGAGCTTTTTGAGACTCCAGTGGGTGTGTAATAGCGGGCTGGAAGACACACACACACACACACACACACACACACACACAACAAGCATGGCAGGACTGTGCGGTGGTCACCGGTCGTGTGGACAGGTCAAAGGTCACAGGGACGTCCTGTCGGCGATGGCGTTAGAGTCCCGTCAATGAATGACCTTGACTCTGACGTGTGTGACGTCACCTGCAGGAGTGTGTGTGTGTGTATGTGTGTGTGTGTGTGTGTGTTCTGGCAATGCTTCCTTAATGGGGACATGGCTCTGTTTACACAGTCACCTTTAGGGGACCTCTGACGGTATGGGGACAAAAAAAAAAAAAAAGCTCCCCCTGAAGGGAAACCTTTTTAAAATGATAGTCGGATCCATTCGCTCGCCACACTTCCTCTAAGACCGGGGGTCCAAACCGGAGAAAAGGAAAGCACGACGGGGGCCGTTTTGATATTTGTCTTTTTCCAAAAGCAATACTATTTATTTTTAAAAGTAAAAATGTTTAAAAAAAAAAAAAAAAAAAACATATTTCAAAGTGGAATATTTATATATATTTTATAATTGATATAAATGGATATTAAGAGGAGTTGTCTGTTGGTTCGGATTTTACATGACTAGGGAAGGTTGTTTGCGTTGGGTCATATAGGTAAATGCTGCACATGTCCACCTTTCAGAGCACGCTCGAAGGTCGTCCCCTGGCGCTGTCCGCTCCACGTCGACATCATGGCAGCATTACACTTGTCAGAGTGTTTAGCTGAGGGCCGCTTACCGAAAAAAGGAAAGCACGCGGGGGGCCGTTTTGATATTCGGCTTTTTCAAAACCAATACTATTTACTTTTTAAGTAAAAATGTTTAAAAAAAAACCTTATTGTGTTGGTACACCACACCTTTGTGTTGGTACACCACACCTTTGTGTTAGTACACCACACTTTTGTGTTGGTAAACCACACCTTTGTGTTGGTACACCACACCTTTGTGTTAGTACACCACACCTTTGTGTTAGTACACTACACTTTTGTGTTAGTGCACCACACCTTTGTCTTTGTACACCACACTTTTGTGTTGGTACACCACACCTTTGAATTGGTACACCACACCTTTGTGTTAGTACACCACACTTTTGTGTTAGTACACCACGTATTTGTGTTGGTACACCACACCTTTGTGTTAGAACACCACACTTTTATGTTGGTACACCACACCTTTGTGTTGGTACTTCACACTTTTGTGTTGGTACACCACACCTTTGTGTTACTACACCACACCTTTGTGTTGGTGCACCACACCTTTGTGATGGTACACCACACCTTTGTGTTACTACACCACACTTTTGTGGAAGCACACTACACATTTGTGTTAGTACACCACACTTTTGTGTTGGTACACCACACCTTTGTGTTACTACACCACACTTTTGTGTTAGCACACTACACATTTGTGTTAGTGCACCACACCTTTGTGTTGGTGCACCACACCTTTGTGTTGGTACACCACACCTTTGTGTTAGTACACCACACGTTTGTGTTAGTGCACCACACCTTTGTGTTGGTACACCACACCTTTTTGTTAGTATACTACACCTTGTGTTATTGCACCACACCCTTGTGTACACCCCACCTTTGTGTTACTACACCACACTTTTGTGTTAGTACATTACACCTTTGTGTTGGTACACCACACATTTGTGTTAGCACACCACACATTTGTGTTGGTACACCACACCTTTGTGTTGGTACACCACACCTTTGTGGTAGTACACCACACTTTTGTGGTAGTGCACCACACCTTTGTGTTGGTGCACCACACCTTTGTGTTGGTGCACCACACCTTTGTGATGGTACACCACACCTTTGTGTTACTACACCACACTTTTGTGGAAGCACACTACACATTTGTGTTAGTACACCACACTTTTGTGTTGGTACACCACACCTTTGTGTTACTACACCACACTCTTGTGTTAGCACACCACACATTTGTGTTGGTGCACCACACCTTTGTGTTGGTGCACCACACCTTTGTGTTGGTGCACCACACCTTTGTGATGGTACACCACACCTTTGTGTTACTACACCACACTTTTGTGGAAGCACACTACACATTTGTGTTAGTACACCACACTTTTGTGTTGGTACACCACACCTTTGTGTTACTACACCACACTTTTGTGTTAGCACACTACACATTTGTGTTAGTGCATCTCACCTTTGTGTTGGTGCACCACACCTTTGTGTTGGTGCACCACACCTTTGTGTTGGTGCACCACACCTTTGTGTTGGTACACCACACCTTTGTGTTAGTACACCACACATTTGTGATGGTACACCACACCTTTGTGTTACTACACCACACTTTTGTGTTGGTACACCACACCTTTGTGTTCGTACACTACCCTTTTGTGTTAGTGCACCACGCTTTTGTGTTGGTACACCACACCTTTGTATTACTACATACACACCCCAGAGTCAGATATGTTGTGACTTTACACATGCTAACAGTTAGCATAGTAAAGTTAGCATGTTGTCTTTTTGGCTGATTTTGCAGGTATACACCTCAGAGTCAAATATTTTGTCACTTTACACATGCTAACTGTTAGCATGGTAAAGTTAGCATGCTGTCTTTTCAGCTAATTCTGCAGCTACTCTAAACGCCTCACAGCCAAACATTTTGTTGCTTTGCGCATGTTAGCATGCTAACTGTTTTAGCCCATTTAGCTTGTGTACACCCAGCAGTCACATGTTTTGTCACTTGGTGCTGTCTGGATAGCGTGCTAACCGTTAGCATTTCGGATAATGGTTATTTCTTATGGGAAAATTGATTAATTTTTTTTAACGAATGAGGCAAATGTTAGAGATGTTGAAGTGTGATGATAATCTCCCGACCTGTTTCATTTATAAATTCATAAAATCCTAAAATCAGTGTTAGCTGGTAGGAGACGCTAGACCCCCCCTTGGACCGTGTTTTTGGGGGGACAGATGAAAGACGAGACAATGCCTTGCCAAGACCAAGACCACTTGGCAAGGCAGCGTGTTCAAAGGAGCGTCTTCATGTTTATGGAAAGGTGGCCGCTCATGTTCGCCTCCGGCCTCTCATGGCCGACACAATGAGGCTTCAACGGAGGGAGGCAGAGACGGTAGGAGCGTGCAAAAGATGAAAAGGATGCAAATGAAGTATTGTATCCAACACGGTGGACGTGCAGGTGCTGGTCTTTGGTCTTCGGTCTGTGGAGTCCGCTTCACATCGACGTTGTCTTGTTTAGACCGTAAACGTCTCAGCGGACTTTTATCATTTTATCACTTCCTGCGGTTAATCACACTCACTCCAGCACCCTCCGCCCCAAAAGGGACAAACGGTAGAAAATGGATGGATGGATGGACAACAATAACCATGAGAATGAAAACATAACCACACAAATCATAAATCTACATGGCCACGTTTTACCTTCGCGGATCGTACATTTCTCAATTGTTATATATGCTTTTAATTTGGAGGTATGTGACTTCCTGCATCTGCAAAAGCAGGGCAAATAGTCTGCCTAGCAACAAGTGTGCATCGTGTGCCTATTGGCTAACACTTGAATACTTTTTAATTGGTAAATGGTCACATCATTTTTAATAGGTTAAATTGTTTGTATTGGATTAATACTTTTTAATTGGTTCATCTTTTAATACTTTATATTAGATTTGTGGTTTATTAGTTTGTATTAGGTTAACAGTTAAATTGTTAATTATAGATTCATAATTTAACTGTTTATATTAGGTTGATCATTTACAGTTTATAATAGTTTAACAATTAAATCGTTTATTATAGATTCATAATTTAACTGTTTATATGAGGTTCATAATTTATATTTTTTAATAGTTTAACAGTTAAATTGTTTATATTAATTTCATAATTTAATAGTTTATAATAGCTTCCCAGTAAAACAATTATATTAAGTTAACACTTGAATAGTTTTTAATAACACATGTGATGCTGTAAATACACAAGGCATGATGAGGAGGATTTTAATGATGATGAAGATGAGGAAGTGGATGATGATGAAGATCAAGATGATGAAGATCATAATGATGAAGATATGGTTGTGGGTGGTGATGATGTGGATGATGAAGATGAGGATGTGGATGATAATAATGAAGATGGACATGATGAAATTAGGATGTGGATGATGATGATGATGATGATGAAGATGAAGACGTGGACGAGGATGAAAATAATGATGAAGAAGATGAAGAAGGTGATGGTGGTGAAGATGATGAAGATAAGGATGTGGATGATGGTGATGATGAACATGTGAATGTGGTTGATGATGATGATGACGATGAGGAGGAGGATGTGGATGATGAAGATGAGGATGTGGATGATAATGAAGATGTGGATGATGATGAGGATGATGATGATAAGGATGATAATGATGATAATGAGGATGTGGATGATGAAGATGAATATAAAGATGATGTGGATGAGGTTAATGATGATGATGGTGAAGACGATGATGAATGGATAAGTATGATGATGATGATGATAATGAAGATGTAGATGAAGATGTGTAGGATGATGAAAATTATAATACAGTTGATGAAGAAGATGAAGATGTGGATGAAGATGGAGATATGGATGATGATGAAGATGGAGATGCTGCTGCTGCTGATGATGATGTGGATGATGATAATGATGAAGATGTGGATGATGATAATGAAGATAAAGATGAAGATGTGTAGGATGATGATAATAATGATGATGTGGATGATGACGAAGATAACGATGAAGATGAGGATGATGCTGATGATGAAGATAAAGATGAGGATGATGATGATGAAGATGTGGATGATGATGATGAAGCTACAAATGTGAATGATGATAATGATGATGTGGATGACGATGATGATGATGATGATGATGTGGATGATGATGCTGATGAAGATGTGGATGATGATGATGATGTGGATGATGATGATGAAGATGCAAATGTGGATGATTATAATGATGATGTGGATAATGATGATGATGATGTGGATGATGATGATAAAGATGAAGATGTGGATGATGATAATGAAGATTAAGATGAAGATGTGTAGGATGATGATAATAATGATGATGTGGATGATGACGATGAAGATAACGATGAAGATGAGGATGATGCTGATGATGAAGATAAACATGAGGATGATGATGAAGATGTGGATGATGATGATGAAGATACAAATGTGAATGATGATAATGATAATGTGGATGATGATGATGATGATGATATGGATGATGATGATGTGGATGATGATGATGATGTGGATGATGATGCTGATGAAGATGTGGATGATGATGATGAAGATGTGGATGATGATGATGATGATGTGGATGATGATGATGATGATGAAGATGCAAATGTGGATGATGATAATGATGATGTGGATGATGATGATGTGGATGATGTGGATGATGATGATGATAATGATGTGGATGATGATGATGATGATGTGGATGATGATGATGATGATGATGATGTGGCTGATGATGATGAAGCTACAAATGTGAATGATGATAATGATGATGTGGATGATGATGATGATGATGATGATGTGGATGATGATGATGAAGCTACAAATGTGAATGATGATAATGATGATGTGGATGATGATGATGTGGATGATGATGATGATGATGTGGATGATGATGATGATGTGGATGATGATGAAGATGCAAATGTGGATGATGATAATGATGATGTGGATGATGATGATGATGATGATGTGGATGATGATGATGAAGCTACAAATGTGAATGATGATAATGATGATGTGGATGATGATGATGTGGATGATGATACTGATGAAGATGTGGATGATGATGATGATGATGTGGATGATGATGATGATGTGGATGATGATGATGAAGATGCAAATGTGGATGATGATGATGTGGATGATGATAATGATGATTTGGATGTTGATGATAAAGATGAAGATGTGGATAATGATAATGAAGATAAAGATGAAGATGTGTAGGATGATGATAATAATGATGATGTGGATGATGACGATGAAGATAACGATAAAGATGAGAATGATGCTGATGATGAAGATAAAGATGAGGATGATGATGAAGATGTGGATGATGATGATAAAGATACAAATGTGAATGATTATAATGATGATGTGGATGATGATGATGATGATGATGTGGATGATGATGATGATGTGGATGATGATGATGTGGATGATGATGATGATGATGATGATGTGGATGATGCTGCTGCTGATGAAGATGTGGATGATGATGTGGATGATGATGATGATGTGGATGATGATGATGAAGATGCAAATGTGGATGATGATGATGATGATGATGATAATGATGATGTGGATGATGATGATGAGGATGAGGATGAAGAAGGTGTGTGTGGATGTGGTCATTGTCATCTCAGGCATTCAATGGATGACAACTGGACTGTTTGGTTTGTCTTAGAAGACGTTTCACTTCTCATCTCATCAATGATGAAGACGATGAAGATGAAGATGATGATGAGAGTGTTAGGCTGCCATTGTTTGCTAACAAGCAGCTGTTGAATCATCAAACATGAGCGTGTGAAACACCTGCTGATTATGATGATGATTATCATGATGAATTATGTATTTATCACCTCAAGTAGACGTGTGTGTGTGTGTGTGTGTGTGTGTGTGTGTGTGTGTGTGTGTGTGTGTGTGTGTGTGTGTGTGTGTGTGTGTGTGTGTGTGTGTGTGTGTGTGTGTGTGTGTGTGTTGTCTCCTCACAAGGTCACCTCAGCACATTTCCTCACTCAGATGTGCAGCGACCCTCTCCTGCTGACATGTTAGAACCATATGAACCATCTCCAGAACCATCTCCAGTCTTTAGAACCTTAGGGAGCGGTCTCCTGCTGACATGTTAGAACCATATGAACCATCTCCAGTCTTTAGAACCTTAGGGAGCGGTCTCCTGCTGACATGTGAGAACCATATGAACCATCTCCTGTCTTTAGAACCTTAGGGAGCGTTCTCCTGCTGACATGTTAGAACCATATGAACCATCTCCAGTCTTTAGAACCTTAGGGAGCGTTCTCCTGCTGACATGTTAGAACCATATGAACCATCTCCAGTCTTTAGAACCTCAGAGCGGTCTCTTGCTGACATGTTAGAACCATATGAACCATCTCCAGTCTTTAGAACATTAGGGAGTGGTCTCCTGCTGACATGTTAGAACCATATGAACCATCTCCAGTCTTTAGAACATTAGGGAGTGGTCTCCTGCTGACATGTTAGAACCATATGAACCATCTCCAGTCTTTAGAACCTTAGGGAGTGGTCTCCTGCTGACATGTTAGAACCATATGAACCATCTCCAGTCTTTAGAACCTTAGGGAGTGGTCTCCTGCTGACATGTTAGAACCATATGAACCATCTCCAGTCTTTAGAACCTTAGGGAGCGGTCTCCTGCTGACATGTGAGAACCATATGAACCATCTCAAGTCTTTAGAACCTTAGGGAGTGGTCTCCTGCTGACATGTTCATACCACATGAACCATCTCCTGTCTTTAGAACCTTAGGGAGCGTTCTCCTGCTGACATGTTAGAACCATATGAACCATCTCCAGTCTTTAGAACCTTAGGGAGCGTTCTCCTGCTGACATGTTAGAACCATATGAACCATCTCCAGTCTTTAGAACCTCAGAGCGGTCTCTTGCTGACATGTTAGAACCATATGAACCATCTCCAGTCTTTAGAACATTAGGGAGTGGTCTCCTGCTGACATGTTAGAACCATATGAACCATCTCCAGTCTTTAGAACATTAGGGAGTGGTCTCCTGCTGACATGTTAGAACCATATGAACCATCTCCAGTCTTTAGAACCTTAGGGAGTGGTCTCCTGCTGACATGTTAGAACCATATGAACCATCTCCAGTCTTTAGAACCTTAGGGAGTGGTCTCCTGCTGACATGTTGGAACCATATGAACCATCTCAAGTCTTTAGAACCTTAGGGAGCGGTCTCCTGCTGACATGTTCATACCATATGAACCATCTCGAGTCTTTAGAACCTTAGGGAGTGGTCTCCTGCTGACATGTTGGAACCATATGAACTATCTCAAGTCTTTAGAACCTTAGGGAGCGGTCTCCTGCTGACATGTTCATACCATATGAACCATCTCGAGTCTTTAGAACCTTAGGGAGTGGTCTCCTGCTGACATGTTAGAACCATATGAACCATCTCAAGTCTTTAGAACCTTAGGGAGCGGTCTCCTGCTGACATGTTAGAACCATATGAACCATCTCCAGTATTTAGAACCTTAGGGAGCGGTCTCCTGCTGACATGTTCATACCATATGAACCATCTCGAGTCTTTAGAACCTTAGGGAGCGGTCTCCTGCTGACATGTTAGAACCATATGAACCATCTCCAGTCTTTAGAACATTAGGGAGTGGTCTCCTGCTGACATGTTAGAACCATATGAACCATCTCCAGTCTTTAGAACCTTAGGGAGTGGTCTCCTGCTGACATGTTAGAACCATATGAACCATCTCCAGTCTTTAGAACCTTAGGGAGCGGTCTCCTGCTGACATGTTAGAACCATATGAACCATCTCCAGTCTTTAGAACCTTAGGGAGCGGTCTCCTGCTGACATGTTCATACCATATGAACCATCTCCAGTCTTTAGAACCTTAGGGAGCGGTCTCCTGCTGACATGTTAGAACCATATGAACCATCTCGAGTCTTTAGAACCTTAGGGAGCGGTCTCCTGCTGACATGTTAGAACCATATGAACCATCTCTAGTCTTTAGAACATTAGGGAGCGTTCTCCTGCTGACATGTTAGAACCATATAAACCATCTCCAGCTCTGAGAACCTCAGAGAGCGGTCTCCTGCTGACATGTTAGAACCATATAAACCATCTCCAGCTCTGAGAACCTCAGGGAGCGGTCTCCTGCTGACATGTTAGAATTATATGAACCATCTCGAATCTTTAGAACTTTAGGGAGCGGTCTCCTGCTGACATGTTAGAACCAAATGAACCATCTCCAGCTCTGAGAACATCAGGGAGTGGTCTCCTGCTGACATGTTAGAACCATATGAACCATGTTGAGTATTTAGAACCTCAGGGAGTGGTCTCCTGCTGACATGTTAGAACCATATGAACCATGTTGAGTATTTAGAACCTCAGGGAGCGGTCTCCTGCTGACATGTTAGAACCATATGAGCCATCATTTGCACGCTCCTACCCTCTCTATACTTGCATCTTTTGCACCATGACTAGGGAAGGTTGTTTGGATTGTGTCATGTAAGTAAATGCTGTGCTATTCTTCGAAAGTGCTTTAAATGGTTATTGATCTGATTTACTTTCATTGCCCACAAGATAGCATCAAATAAGTTTAGCAAAAAAGCACATTCATTATTTCGGGCCTGGAGGAATTTTGACCTCATTCCTGCGAGAATCCTGTGTGGGACTGAAGCTTTAAGGAGTTTGGGTTGGTAGGTCTATCCAGGACTAGCTGCTCTTTCTATTTCGGACTTATCAGGTCTTCATGTCGAGGAAAGGCCTTTTTTAAGTGACGGATGCGGCAGAAAGTAATCCAGACCCAATGTGTGTTGTCACCTTTTGGGAGATATGTTGTCTTGCAGCCGTCACCACTTTGAAATGTAGTCCACCGGCGTCCTCCGCGCTCTCGGTGTGAGGCCGCCTGAAGTGCGCTGATAAAACCTGCGTCTTAATCTGCAAAGAAGCCAATTAATGCTTTCGAGGTCCTCGCTTTCTCCGGCGCCTCCGCCCCTTCCTACGCTTCCTGCAAAGTAATGGCTTTATATACGTGTGTGTGTGTGTGTGCGCTCTGTGTGTGTGTGTGTCCACAGAGCAGCACGAGCATTCGGAGAGTACCTGTCCCACACACAGCCTGACAACCGAAACGGATCAGGTCAGCGTCTTCTCCGCCCTTGTCTCCGTCCTTGTCTCCGCCCGCCGTTAGACCCGCAAGGCTGACTTCTGTGGACGCTCTTAGTGCTTTGTCATCCTCCACGCTGTCGTTCCCAGACGTTCGTCCTCAGTGATTGTTCGCCCTCTCTTGTCCAAATTCCAGCTCATCTGCTGTGCGAGACCTTGGCGGGCGCTGATCCAGAGTCGCCAACCGGGCCCGGCAGCAGCAGCAACAACAACCACATTGAGCTGGACTTGGCTAAGGACTCAGAGGCCCCTTTCGATCTGCACCGGCCGCACTCCGTCTCCAACAAGCCGGTGCGTCTCTGTCTGGAGCGGAGCTTTTCGGCGGAGGAGGACGAGCAGAAGGCAGTGGAGTGCGCCCTGCAGCCGGCCCGTGTCTACACCATCACCACCCGACACGGCATGCTGATGAGCGGCGGGCGGGGCAGCAAGGAGAGCCTAGAACTGGACGTCCTCAAGGAGAGGACAGGGAGCGGGGGAATCAAGGGGGGCCACGCTACCTCGATCCAGCCCTCCACCTCCCCGTCCTCCTCCTCCTCGTCCCCCACCCAGCTTGCCGCAGGCAGGCGCGGGGCAGGCCACCACCACCACGGCGGCAACCATCACCACCACCACCCCGGCCCGAGCGGCGCAGGGGCCTGCGGGGCAAGCGGGAGCAGCAACCAGCACTCCCACCACACGGTCTCTCACCACCACCACCACCTGGCCCAGCCGCCGCTGCAGACCTCCGTCAGCGCCCACAACATCCGCAGCTGGGGGGACAACAGCGCGAAAGGGGAGGCGGAGTGCAGCGGGCTGGCCTGCGACTCCTGCAGCGCCGTCCCCTCGCGGAGCCAAGGGTCTCTGGACCTGGAGAGCGCCACCCGAGAGCCAGGCAAGCAGCACCGACGCCTAGAGAGGATGTGGAGTGTGGACCGGGTGACTGGGCTGGAGAGAGGTGAGGGGGGGTTGGGGGCGGGGACACACAGGCGAGGCACTACAATGATGTTGAAAATTATTGGGAATAGTCGAGCATGGACGCCAAACTTGAGGAGAAATAGGTTTCGGAAAAAAGAAAACAACCAAAGAGTGATTTTGAAATAAGGCTAACACACTGAAGACACAACCAAACGTCTTTATCATAATCATACCCGACTAACAACGGCTGAAACATTCTAAGCAGAAAATAACAGAAGCACTTAAAACGTCACTAATCCTTAAAATGACTAATTCATAGTCATATCGCTAACAGCAAGCTAATGTTATAATGCTAACATCTATCTATCCATTCATTTTCTACCGCTTGTCCCTTTCGGGGTCGCTGGGGGTGCTGGAGCCGATCTCAGCTTCATTCGGGCGGAAGGCGGGGTACACCCTGGACAGGTCGCCACCTCATCGCAGATAATGCTAACATTAACGGCTAAATAAAACTTACATAAGCACTCTAAACACTTTTGACTGTACATTCGAAGTCCATAAATTAGCTAACGAGCTACAACATTGCTAACATTCTGCTACCTAAATATTGTATGTATGAGCTAACAGAAAGCTAATGCTAACACAATAATTTTAACTACAACATTCTTAACATGAAACTTTACTGTACTAGCATAAGAATAACAGGTTCATTTTAAAAATGCAAGCGTAAACTATTAGATAGTTGACCAACAAAGGCTACAACTTACTAATATTTTGCTAACTTAGCCTAAACATTGTATGTGTGGGCTAACAGAAAGCTAATGCTAACACAGTAACATTAAACTTTTGCTATGCTAGCATAAAAATAGCAGGTTCAGTCTGAAAAAATGTTAAAGTAAGTGTAAACTATTCGATAGTTATTTAACAAAGGCTCCAACATTACAAATATTTAGCTAACTTAGCCTAAATATTGTATGTATGAGCTAACTGAAAGCTAATGCTAACACAGTAATATTAACTACATTAAACTACTGCTATGCTAGTATAAAGATAGCAGGTTAATTCTGAAAAAATGTTAAAGTAAGTGTAAACTATTCGATATAATATTTAGCTAACTCAGCCTAAATATTATATGTATGAGCTAACAGAAAGCTAATGCTAACACAGTAATATTAACTACACGAAATTATTGTTATGCTAGCATAAAAATAACAGGTTCATTCTAAAAAAAATGTTAAAGTAAGTGTAAACTATTCGATATAATATTAGCTAACTTAGCCTAAATATTGTATGTATGAGCTAACAGAAAGCTAATGCTAAGACAGTAACATTAACTACATTAGACTATTGCTATGCTAGCATAAAAATAGGAGGTTCATTCTGAAACATTTTTAAAGCGTAAACTATTCGATAGTTATCTAACAAAGGCTCCAGCATTGCTAATATTTAGCTAACTTAGCCTAAATATTGTATGTATAAGCTAACGGAAAGCTAATGCTAACACAGAAGTATTACTACATTAAACTATTGCTATGCTAGCATAAAAATAGCAGGTTCATTCTGAAAAAATGTTAAAGTAAGTGTAAACTATTCGATAATTATCTACCAAAGGCTCCAACATTACTAATATTTAGCTAACTTAGCCTAAATATTGTATGTATGAGCTAACAGAAAACTAATGTTTACACAAAAACATTAACTACAGCATTGTTATCATGAAACGTTAATAAACCAACATAAAAATATCAGGTTCATTTTAAAAATACATTTGAATGCAAGTGTAAACTATTAGATAGTTAACCAACAAAGGCTACAACTTACTAATGTTTAGCTAACTTAGCCTAAACATTGTATATATGAGCTAACAGAAAGCTAATACTAACACAGTAATATTAACTACATTAAACTATTGCTATGCTCGCATAAAAATAACAGGTTCATTCTGAATTTTTTTTTTTAACTAAGTGTAAACTATTCCATAGTTATCTAACAAAGGCTCCAGCATTACTAATGTTTAGCTAACTTAGCCTAAATATTGTATGTATGAGCTAACAGAAAGCTAATGCTAACACACTAATATTAACTAATTATTGTTATGCTAGAATAAAAATAACAGGTTCATTCTAAAAAAAAAAGTTAAAGTAAGTGTAAACTATTCGATATAATATTAGCTAACTTAGCCTAAATATTGTATGTATGAGCTAACAGAAAGCTAATGCTAACACAGTAATATTAACTACATGAAACTATTGTTATGCTAGCATAAGAATAACAGGTTCATTCTAAAAAAAATGTTAAAGTAAGTGTAAACTATTCGATATAATGTTAGCTAACTTAGCCTAAATATTGTATGTATGAGCTAACAGAAAGCTAATGCTAACACAGTAACATTGACTACATTAAACTATTGCTATGCTAGCATAAAAATAACAGGTTCATTCTGAAATTTTTTAAAGTAAGTGTAAACTATTCGCTAGTTATCTAACAAAGGCTTAAGCATTACTAATATTAAGCTAACTTAGCCTAAATATTGTATGTATGAGCTAACAGAAAGCTAATGCTAACACAATAACATTAACTACAGCATTGTTAAGATGAAACTTTACTGTACTAGCATAAAAATAACAAGTTGATTTTAAAAATAAACTTGAATGCAAGCGTAAACTATTAGATAGTTAACCAACAAAGGCTACAACTTACTAATGTTTAGCTAACTTAGCCTAAACATTGTATATATGAGCTAACAGAAAGCTAATACTAACACAGTAATATTAACTACATTAAACTATTGCTATGCTCGCATAAAAATAACAGGTTCATTCTGAATTTTTTTTTTTTTAACTAAGTGTAAACTATTCCATAGTTATCTAACAAAGGCTCCAGCATTACTAATGTTTAGCTAACTTAGCCTAAATATTGTATGTATGAGCTAACAGAAAGCTAATGCTAACACACTAATATTAACTAATTATTGTTATGCTAGAATAAAAATAACAGGTTCATTCTAAAAAAAAAGTTAAAGTAAGTGTAAACTATTCGATATAATATTAGCTAACTTAGCCTAAATATTGTATGTATGAGCTAACAGAAAGCTAATGCTAACACAGTAACATTGACTACATTAAACTATTGCTATGCTAGCATAAAAATAACAGGTTCATTCTGAAATTTTTTAAAGTAAGTGTAAACTATTCGCTAGTTATCTAACAAAGGCTTAAGCATTACTAATATTAAGCTAACTTAGCCTAAATATTGTATGTATGAGCTAACAGAAAGCTATTGCTAACACAATAACATTAACTACAGCATTGTTAAGATGAAACTTTACTGTACTAGCATAAAAATAACAAGTTAATTTTAAAAATAAACTTGAATGCAAGCGTAAACTATTAGATAGTTAACCAACAAAGGCTACAACTTACTAATGTTTAGCTAACTTAACCTAAACATTGCATGTATGAGCTAACAGAAAGCTAGTGCTAACACAATAACATTGACTTCAGCATTATTGACATGAAACTATTACTATGCTATCATAAAAATAACAGGTTCATTCTGAATTTTTTTTTTATAGTAAGTGTAAACTATTCGATAGTTATCTAACAAAGGCTCCAGCATTACTAATGTTTAGCTAACTTAGCCTAAATATTGTATGAATGAGCTAACAAAAAGCTAATGCTAACACAGTAATTTTAACTACATTAAACTACTGCTATGCTAGCATAAAGATAGCAGGTTGATTCTGAAAAAATGTTAAAGTAAGTGTAAACTATTCAATATAATATTTAGCTAACTTAGCCTAAATATTATATGTATGAGCTAACAGAAAGCTAATGCTAACACAGTAATATTAAGTACTCGAAATTATTGTTATGCTAGAATAAAAATAACAGATTCATTCTAAAAAAAAATTTAAAGTAAGTGTAAACTATTCGATATAATATTAGCTAACTTAACCTAAATGTTGTATGTATGAGCTAACAGAAAGCTAATACTAACACAGCAATATTAACTACATTAAACTATTGCTATGCTAGCATAAAGATAGCAGGTTCATTCTGAATTTTTTTTAAAGTAAGTGTAAACTATTCGATAATTATCTAACAAAGGCTCCAACATTACAAATATTTTGCTAACTTAGCCTAAATATTGTATGTATGAGCTAACAGAAAGCTAATGCTAACACAGTAATATTAACTACACAAAACTATTGCTATGCTAGCATAAAAATAGGAGGTTCATTCTGAAACATTTTTAAAGCGTAAACTATTCGATAGTTATCTAACAAAGGCTCCAGCATTGCTAATATTTAGCTAACTTAGCTTAAATATTGTATGTATAAGCTAACGGAAAGCTAATACTAACACAGTAATATTAACTACATTAAACTATTGCTATGCTAGCATAAAGATAGCAGGTTCATTCTGAATTTTTTTTAAAGTAAGTGTAAACTATTCAATAGTTATCTAACAAAGGCTCCAACATTACAAATATATAGCTAACTTAGCCTAAATATTGTATGTATGAGCTAACAGAAAGCTAATACTAACACAGTAATATTAACTACATTAAACTATTGCTATGCTAGCATAAAAATAGCAAGTTCATTCTAAAAAAATGTTTAAAGTGTAAACTATTCGATAATTATCTAACAAAGGCTCCAACAGGCTACGTTATTTAGCTTACTTAGCCTAAGTATTGTATGTATGAGCTAACAGAAAGCTAATGCTAACACAGTAATATAAACTACATTAAACTATGGCTATGCTAGCATAAAAATAGCAGGTTCATTCTGAAAAAATGTTAAAGTAAGTGTAAACTATTCGTTATAATATTTAGCTAACTTAGCCTAAATATTGTATGAATGAGCTAACAGAAAGCTAATGCTAACGCAGTAATATTAACTACATTAAACTATTGCTATGCTAGCATAAAAATAGCACGTTCATTCTGAAAAAATGTTAAAGTGTAAACTATTCGATATAATATTTAGCTAACTTAGCCTAAATATTGTATGTATGAGCTAACAGAAAGCTAATGCTAACGCAGTAATATTAACTACATTAAACTATTGCTATGCTAGCATAAAAATAGCAGGTTCATTCTGAAAAAATGTTAAAGTGTAAACTATTCGATATAATATTTAGCTAACTTAGCCTAAGTATTGTATGTGTGAGCTAACAGAAAGCTAATGCTAACACAGTAATATAAACTACATTAAACTATGGCTATGCTAGCATAAAGATAGCAGGTTCATTCTGAAAAAATGTTAAAGTAAGTGTAAACTATTCAATATAATATTTAGCTAACTTAGCCTAAATATTATATGTATGAGCTAACAGAAAGCTAATGCTAACACAGTAATATTAAGTACACGAAATTATTGTTATGCTAGAATAAAAATAACAGATTCATTCTAAAAAAAATGTTAAAGTAAGTGTAAACTATTCGTTATAATATTTAGCTAACTTAGCCTAAATATTGTATGTGTGAGCTAACAGAAAGCTAATGCTAACGCAGTAATATTAACTACATTAAACTATTGCAATGCTAGCATAAAAATAGCAGGTTCATTCTGAAAAAATGTTAAAGTGTAAACTATTCGATATAATATTTAGCTAACTTAGCCTAAATATTGTATGTGTGAGCTAACAGAAAGCTAATGCTAACGCAGTAATATTAACTACATTAAACTATTGCAATGCTAGCATAAAAATAGCAGGTTCATTCTGAAAAAATGTTAAAGTGTAAACTATTCGATATAATATTTAGCTAACTTAGCCTAAATATTGTATGTATGAGCTAACAGAAAGCTAATGCTAACACAGTAATATAAACTACATTAAACTATGGCTATGCTAGCATAAAAATAGCAGGTTCATTCTGAAAAAATGTTAAAGTAAGTGTAAACTATTCGTTATAATATTTAGCTAACTTAGCCTAAATATTGTATGTGTGAGCTAACAGAAAGCTAATGCTAACAGAGTAATATTAACTACATTAAACTATTGCTATGCTAGCATAAAAATAGCACGTTCATTCTGAAAAAATGTTAAAGTGTAAACTATTCGATATAATATTTAGCTAACTTAGCCTAAATATTGTATGTATGAGCTAACAGAAAGCTAATGCTAACGCAGTAATATTAACTACATTAAACTATTGCTATGCTAGCATAAAAATAGCAGGTTCATTCTGAAAAAATGTTAAAGTGTAAACTATTCGATATAATACTTAGCTAACTTAGCCTAAATATTGTATGTATGAACTAATTGAAAGCTAATGCTAACGCAGTAATATTAACTACATTAAACTATTGCTATGCTAGCATAAAAATAGCACGTTCATTCTGAAAAAATGTTAAAGTGTAAACTATTCGTTATAATATTTAGCTAACTTAGCCTAAATATTGTATGTATGAGCTAACAGAAAGCTAATGCTAACACGATATTACCTATAGCATTATTAACATGAAACTATTACCACACAAGCATAAAACTAACTGGTTCATTGTAAACAAAATAAATTAAGTAAGCAGAAACTATTAGATCATTTTCATATTTAGCTAGCTTAGGCTAAATATTACATGTGTGAGCTAACAAAGCTAATGCTAACACAACGATATCATTCGAAAACTATTCACTGAAACAATATTTAATAAGTTAGCAGGAAGCTAACATAAGATGACTATTGCTATAGCGCGTTATAAACAGATGCTAGCTGTATGTAAATTAAGTATATGGTAGTAAAAAAAAAATGTTTTGAATTGAACTTGCAATTGATTGAATGTTTCATCCCCAAGTTTGGTTGCGTTGGTGTTGGATGTATTTCTATTTCTCCACTTTTTTCTAATCCTATTTAATGTTTCCCACGTACTTCTTGCTGTGCGTCGTCCCCGCCTCTCCCTCTCTCCATTTGTGGGGTGTCGGACTGTGAAGTGCCGGTGCTGCTTTTTTTTTTTTTTTGGTGCTTTTCCACATTTCAAAAACTACGACCTTTGACCCCGACGACCTCTCAAGTGTTTCCCCTCAATGTTTGCAGACGACGCCAACTGGTTCCCCAAGGAAAACATGTTCAGCTTCCAGACGGCGACGACCACCATGCAGGCGTGAGTGTTTGCATATTAGTGAGCGCATGCATTATGCACGATGTCATCGTTACGAATCAGAGTGCAGCAATGGACTGCACCGCACTGCATTATTAACGCTGTGTATTAGGTGGCTGCTTTCATGTTTGGGGTCAACTTCAAAGCAATCCATCACAGGAAATCGAATTATTTTTTGATCCATTTGGAATGTTCAACTCGTGATGCATTCAAGGACCATATTTTTTAAATCTGTTCATTCTTCATCTTTAATTATGATTTTTCTTCTTCTCTTCTTGGACGCTGACTCATCCCGGCAAAAAAACAACGCAGGATATCGTGAGTATTTTTAAACTACTTTTATTTTTGCTTGATTTGTGCTAACAGCAGGATGCAATCTGCAAAATGACTTAATATGTTAAAACTAACAATGCAATTATTACACACGTTAAGTGTAGTTCCAAATATTGCACTTTATCAATTGTAGTAATATTACAATATTTGTGTGTGAATACCAAATAATATACATCAGAGGTGTCAAAGTCGTTTTCACTGAGGGCCACATGGCAGTTATGTTTGGCCCCATAGGGCCGCTTCTAACAGTGAATACTAGTATTACACCATTTTTTAAATTCATTTTATTAGTACATTTTTTTTTAAACTAAAACGTAAAAAAAAAAATATGGTAAGTTGCAATAATTTCAGTTAAAAATGTAGTGTACAAACCCCGTTTCCATATGAGTTGGGAAATTGTGTTAGATGTCAATATAAACGGAATACAATGATTTGCAAATCATTTTCAACCCATATTCAATTGAATATGCTACAAAGACAACATATTTGTTGTCTTTGTTTTTTGCAAATAATCATTAACTTTAGAATTTGATGCCAGCAACACGTGACAAAGAAGTTGGGAAAGGTGGCAATAAATACTGATAAAGTTGAGGAATGCTCATCAAACACTTATTTGGAACATCCCACGGGTGAACAGGCAAATTGGGAACAGGTGGGTGCCATGATTGGGTATACAAGTAGATTCCATGAAATGCTCAGTCATTCACAAACAAGGATGGGGCGAGGGTCACCACTTTGTCAACAAATGCGCGAGCAAATTGTTGAACAGTTTAAGAAAAACGTTTCTCAACCAGCTATTGCAAGGAATTTAGGGATTTCACCATCTACGGTCCGTAATATCATCAAAGGGTTCAGAGAATCTGGAGAAATCACTGCACGTAAGCAGCTAAGCCCGTGACCTTCGATCCCTCAGGCTGTACTGCATCAAAAACCGACATCGGTGTGTAAAGGATATCACCACATGGGCTCAGGAACACTTCAGAAACCCACTGTCAGTAACTACAGTTGGTCGTAACATCTGTAAGTGCAAGTTAAAACTCTCCTATGCAAAGCGAAAACTGTTTGTCAACAACACCCAGAAACGCCCACGGCTTCGCTGGGCCTGAGCTCATCTAAGATGGACTGATACAAAGTGGAAAAGTGTTCTGTGGTCTGACGAGTCCACATTTCAAATTGTTTTTGGAAACTGTGGACGTCGTGTCCTCCGGACCAAAGAGGAAAAGAACCATCCGGATTGTTATAGGCGGAAAGTGTAAAAGCCAGCATGTGTGATGGTATGGGGGTGTATTAGTGCCCAAGACATGGGTAACTTACACATCTGTGAAGGCACCATTAATGCTGAAAGGTACATACAGGTTTTGGAGCAACATATGTTGCCATCCAAGCAACGTTGCCATGGACGCCCCTGCTTATTTCAGCAAGACACGTGTTACATCAACGTGGCTTCATAGTAAAAGAGTGCGGGTACTATACTGGCCTGCCTGTAGTCCAGACCTGTCTCCCGTTGAAAATGTGTGGCGCATTATGAAGCCTAAAATAGCACAACGGAGACCCCCGGACTGTTGAACAACTTAAGCTGTACATCAAGCAAGAATGGGAAAGAATTCCACCTGAGAAGCTTAAAAAATGTGTCTCCTCAGTTCCCAAACGGTAACTGAGTGTTGTTAAAAGGAAAGGCCATGTAACACAGTGGTGAACATGCCCTTTCCCAACTACTTTGGCACGTGTTGCAGCCATGAAATTATAAGTTAATTATTATTTGCAAAAAAGTTTATGAGTTTGAACATCAAATATGTTGTCTTTGTAGCATATTCAACTGAAATGGGTTGAAAAGGATTTGCAAATCATTGTATTCCGTTTATATTTACATCTAACACAATTTCCCAACTCATACGGAAACGGGGTTTGTATATTACTGTAAATGGAAAAACAGTACTGCTGTTTTTATGGTAAAAATAAATAAATAAAAAAAGGCAGCTCAGTTGCCAGAATATAATTTGTAAATTTAAAAAAAATGCAATTTTACAGTAAAAATTTGGCAGTTCGTTATTTTTTGTTTTTTTTTACTGCAAATCAACAAGTGTAGATTTTTCGATGTATTACTGTAAATGCCAAAATGGTTCCACAGTTTATTACAGTAAAAAAAAAAGTACTGTGTTTTCATTTAGAGAAAAATGCTGTAAAAACCACAGTAAATGTCACAATTTGATCATGAAATCTATTGCTACTTTTACATTGCACAATTTGATGGATAACTTGCTTTGAAATCATTATTATTAGTATTTATTTCTATTTAAAAAATGGTTTGAATGTTTGATAATATATTTTTGTAGAATTAGACAATATTTAAGTGAACATAATTTGCGATAACATGGAGTACATTTTTTTTTTCCTCTCCCATAATAGACAGAAATAATACATTTAGTAAGAAAAGTTGCAGTACTTTATTGATACATATTATTTCCAGGCTTTCCAGGGCTAAATAAAATGAAGTCTGGCCCCCCGGCCTTGAGTTTGACACCTGTGATATACATAATATACATTCGAAAACATAATTTCTTCATTTATAAATAAAAAATATTTACAAAAATATGTGTAAATAATGAATTGCATTTAAAATATGCTAAATTGTGTAATATTGAAATATTAAATCTGAATAAAAATGTGATAATTATACAAAATATAAACAGTTAAAAAAAAATCATACGCAGGTATATAGGTATTTATATACTGTATATATGAAAGTATGTACAAAAGCAGTGAAGTTGGCACGTTGTGTAAATGGTAAATAAAAACACAATACAATGATTTGTTAATCCTTTTCAACTTATATTGAAAGACAAGATATTTAATGTTCCAACTGAGAAACGTTTTTTTTTTTTTTTTTTGCAAATGATCATTCACTTAGAATTTAAAGGCAGCAAAACATAGCAAAAAAGTTAGCCTTTCCTTTTAACGACACTCAGTAAACGTTTGGGACACATGGCTTGGCATTGTCTTGCTGAAATAAGCAGGGGCGTCCATGATAACCTGGCTTGGATGGCAACATATGTTTGCTCCAAAACCTGTATGTACCTTTCAGCATTAATGCTACCTTCACAGGTGTGTAAGTTACCCATGCCTTTGGCACTAATACACCCCCATACCATCACAGGTGCTGGCTTTTCAACTTTGCGCCTAGAACAATCCGGATGGTTCTTTTCCTCTTTGTTCCGGAGGACATGACGTCCACAGTTTCCTAAAACATGTGGACTGGTCAGACCACAGAACACTTTTCCACTTTGTATCAGTCCATCTTAGATGAGTTCGGAGCCCAGCGAAGCCGGCGGCGTTTCTGGGTGTTGTTGATAAATGGCTGTGGCTTTGCATAGTAGAGTTTTCACTTGCACTTACAGATGTAGCGACCGAGTGTAGTTACTGACAGTGGTTTTCGGAAGTGTTCCTGAGTCCATGTGGTGATATCCTTTACACAATGATGTCGGTTTTTGATGCAGTACAGCCTGATTGATCAAAGGTCACAGGCTTAGCTGCTTACGTGCAGTGATTTCTCCAGATTCTCTGAACCCTTTGATGGTATTTCGGACCATAGATGGTGAAATCCTTAAATTCCTTGCAATAGCTGGTTGAGAAAGGTTTTTCTTAAACTGTTCAACAATTTGCTCATGCATTTGTTGACAAAGTGGTGACCCTCGCCTCATCCTTGTTTGTGAATGACTGAGCATTTCATGGAATCTACTTTTATACCCAATCATGGCACCCACCTGTTCCCAATTTGCCTGTTCACCTGTGGGATGTTCCAAATAAGTGTTTGATGAGCATTCCTCAACTTTATCAGTATTTATTGCCACCTTTCCCAACTTCTTTGTCACGTGTTGCTGGCATCAAATTCTAAAGTTAATGATTATTTGCAAAAAACAAAGACAACAAATATGTTGTCTTTGTAGCATATTCAACTGAATATGGGTTGAAAATGATTTGCAAATCATTGTATTCCGTTTATATTTACATCTAACACAATTTCCCAACTCATATGGAAACGGGGTTTGTAACATAATATTGAGAGTCCAGTCCATATTGGATCTAACATAATAGTGAGAGTCTAGTCCATAGTGGATCCAACATAATCGTGAGAGTCCAGTCCATAGTGGATCTAACATAATAGTGTGAGAGTCCAGTCCATAGTGGATCTAACATAATATTGTGTGAGTCCAGTCCATAGTGGATCTAACATAATAGTGAGAGTCTAGTCCATAGTGGATCTAACATAATCGTGAAAGTCCAGTCCATAGTGAATCTAACATAATAGTGTGAGAGTCCAGTCCATAGTGGATCTAACATAATATTGTGTGAGTCCAGTCCATAGTGGATCTAACATAATAGTGAAAGTCCAGTCCATAGTGGATCTCACATAATAGTGAGAGTCAAGTCCATAGTGGATCTACCATAATAGTGAAAGTCCAGTCCATAGTGGATCTAGCATAATATTGTGAGAGTCCAGTCCATAGTGGATCTCACATAATAGTGAGAGTCTAGTCCATAGTGGATCTAACATAATAGTGAGAGTCCAGTCCATAGTGGATCTATTATAATAGTGAAGGTTCAGTCCATGGTGGATCTAATATAATATTGTGAGAGTCCAGTCCAAAGTGGATCTCACATATAGTGAGGGTTCAGTCCATAGTGGATCTAACATAATAGTGAGAGTCCAGTCCATTGTGGATCGAACATAATAGAGAGAGTCCAGTCCATAGTGGATCTAACATAATAGTGAGGGTACAGTCCATAGTGGATCTACAAAGTAGCATAATAGTGAGAGTCCAGTCCATAGTGGATCTAACATAATAGTGAGAGTCCAGTCCATAGTGGATCCAACATAATAGTGAAAGTTCAGTCCATAGTGGATCTAGCCTAATACTGTGAGAGCCCAGTCCAAAGTGGATCTCACATAATAGTGAGGGTTCAGTCCATAGTGGATCTAACATAATAGTGAGAGTCCAGTCCATAGTGGATCTACCACAGGCCCGGCCCTAACCAATCTGGCGCCCTAGGCAAGATTTTAGGTGGCGCCCCCCCACATCGTCAGTGAAGTGTATATACTCACAAGAAACCGAATAGCTTTGTCTTTGACCTTTTTTTTTTTACTTAAAACTATACCTAATATATAAAGGGGTGGACAAGTGACTATTACCTGCAGGGCAAACATTAGCTAACCAGAAGGCAATAACAATGTAAACAAAAAAACACCTGCTTAAAAGATCTAATACAAATGTCCCTGAGGAATGTAAGGTGGGAGTACTGTAATTACCTAACGTTACATTATTATTTTCCATAACAATTTAGCCCCCTCCACAATATTAACCCGACGTTAAAACAGAACTAGCTATTTATTGATTAGCAATTGCCGAATCATGTAACATTAGCTTAATGCTAAAAAGCCAGGTTACTATCACATTCTGTAACAGACAAATAATTTCATGTAGGCTAACGTTACCTACCTGCTACCTCTGTCTTTTCTCGTTTCTACTCCTCTTCTTTTCTCTTTTTTCTTCCTTGGGCACCTGACAGTTTTGGCCGTTTTGACATCTTGTGTTGAATTTTTTGATGTGGTGACGTCCAAAAAGAGTCATGATACAGGAAGGGAGGGGGCGCACCGTGCGCGGGAGGGGGGGGGTCGTAATGTTGTAACAAATAATATTTCTATTAAATAGGCTTTACTTTGCATTTTAATTAACGTGGGATTATTTTTTGTATTTAGAAATAATAGTACCAACTTTTTATTTTTTAATTTTTTCTCCAACATTTGTGGCACTGGCGTGGCGCCCCCTGATGGACGGCGCCCTTAGAATTTGCCTATACGGCCTATGCCACGGGCCGGCCCTGATCTACCATGATAGTGAGAGTCCAGTCCATAGTGGGGCCAGCAGGACACCATCCCGAGCGGAGACGGGTCAGCAGCGCGGAGATGTCCCCAACAGATGCACAGGCGAGTGGTCCACCCCGGGTCCCGACTCTGGACAGCCAGCACTTCATCCATGGCCACCGGACCTGTGCCCCCCCCTACACAAGGAGAGGGGGGCAGAGTAGAAAAGAAAAGAAACGGCAGATCAACTGGTCTAAAAAGGGGGGTCTATTTAAAGGCTAGAGTATACAAATGAGTTTTAAGATGGGACTTAAATGCTTCTACTGAGGTAGCATCTCTAACTGTTACCGGGAGGGCATTCCATAGTACTGGAGCCCCAATAGAAAACGCTCTATAGCCCACAGACTTTTTTTGGGCTTTGGGAATCACTAATAAGCCGGAGTTCTTTGAACGCCTAGTTGGAAAAGGAGTTGCAAATCATTGCATTCTGTTTTTATTTGGTGCCAACTTCACTGGTTTTGGGGTTTGTGTGAGTCGGTCGGTTCAATTAAAACAAGTCTCCATCCATCCATCTTCTTCCTCTTATCCTGGCTCATGCTGATTGGACGCGGAAGACAAAGGAACTCGTTTAGTTGCCAACGTTCACACTCACAAAGACGCCTTTGCCGAGTTTGCACTTTAGCGCGACGCAACTTTGTGTGCCCGCGGCTCGGAAGGTGCGACCGGAGTCCAGATGGGACGTTTGACACCAGCACGCCGTCCTCGCCGTCCGTCTGCTGCGTGTGTCACGCGTCCTTTCATTACGCCGAGTGCTCGCTGACTAACTCTTCGGGAACACTCAAACTCTCAGCCTTCACGCCGAATATTTCAACTTTTTCTCGGTGTTTGTCCGTCAAAAACTCGATGAAGTAACGGTTCTCGTAATTAGATGATTGCCCTGACAAAGAGTCCTTCTTTTAATCCCATCTAAATAATTCATTGCGGGATGCTCGGGGAAAGTTCTCTTCAATGGAAAGGACCAAAGTGATCCCATTTGGGATAGGTCCAAAATAAAGTACTTGGCTTAACGTTTCTGGCTGAGGGAGTTTTTTTGTTGACGTTTTAATTGAATTGCATGGATTAGTGATGGACTTGCAAACAAATGTCCTTTTTTTTTTTTAAAGGGGAACATTATCACCAGACCTATGTAAGCGTCAATATATACCTTGATGTTGCAGAAAAAAGACCATATATTTTTTTAACCGATTTCCGAACTCTAAATGGGTGAAATTTGGCGAATTAAACGCCTCGTCGGTGTGTTGTCGGAGGGTGTAACAACACGAACAGGGACGGATTCAAGTTGCACCAGTGGCCCGAAGATGCGAAAGTGGCAAGAAATTGGACGTTTGTTCCGCACACTTTACCGACGAAAGCTATGCTACGACAGAGATGGCAAGAATGTGTGGATATCCTGCGACACTCAAAGCAGATGCATTTCCAACGATAAAGTCAAAGAAATCTGCCGCCAGACCCCCATTGAATCTGCCGGAGTGTGTGAGAAATTCAGGGACAAAGGGCCTCGGTAGCACGGCAAGCAATGGCGGCAGTTTGTTCCCGCAGACGAGCAAGCTAAACCCCCTGGATGTCTTGGCTCACACCGTCCCGAAGATGATCAAGAGAAGAATATCGACCCTAGCTTACCTGGCCTGCTGACATCAACTCCAAAACTGGACAGATCAGCTTTCAGGAAAAGAGCGCGGATGAGGGTATGTCTACAGAATATATTAATTGATGAAAATTGGGCTGTCTGCACTCTCAAAGTGCATGTTGTTGCCAAATGTATTTCATATGCTGTAAACCTAGTTCATAGTTGTTAGTTTCCTTTAATGCCAAACAAACACATACCAATCGTTGGTTAGAAGGCGATCGCCGAATTCGTCCTCGCTTTCTCCCGTGTCGCTGGCTGTCGTGTTGTTTTCGTCGGTTTCGCTTGCATACGGTTCAAACCGATATGGCTCAATAGCTTCAGTTTCTTCTTCAATTTCGTTTTCGCTACCTGCCTCCACACTACAACCATCCGTTTCAATACATGCGTAATCTGTTGAATCGCTTAAGCCGCTGAAATCCGAGTCTGAATCCGAGCTAATGTCGCTATAGCTTGCTGTTCTTTCCGCCATGTTTGTTTGTGTTGGCTTTAGAGATGCGCGGTTTGCGGACACAACCGTGGAGTCCGCGGATTATCCGCGGATTATCCGCGGATCGGGCGGTTGAAATAAAAAAAAAAAAGATTTTATCCGCGGGTCGGGTCGGGCGGTTGAAATAAAAAAAAATTAGATTTTAAATAGATTCAGGCGGGTGGCAGTTAAACCAATTCGGAAATATATATACATAATTAAATGTTGTTACCCACATACGAAAAACGAGCAGGCACCTGCAGCATATGCCACAACAGAAGAAGAAGAAAAAAAGAGATGGACACTTTTACGGAGCGGAGAAGGGACGCCTCGCCGGGGTCCTGGACCGAGGCCCCTTCCCCGGAGAGGGCCCCACCGGGAGCCGTAGCTGAGGTGATCCACGAGAAGGGCCCGACGCACGTCCAGGGTCACCACCGCGCCCACCGCACCGACACCCCGCCTCGTCCGCCTTCGCCGCGGCCGGCGTCACACGCAGCAGGTAAGCAGCTTACCTGCCCGCCACCCCCGTGGCCGGGGGCTCGTAACAGGGGTCACTCCGCGCGCTCCGCCCGCGCAGCTTACCTGCCCGCCACCCCCGTTGCCGGGGGCGCGTAACAGGGGTCACTCCGCGGTGGACGGTGGCCATGGAAGTCGGAACCCGCTAAGGAGTGTGTAACAACCCACCTGCCGAATCAACTAGCCCTGAAAATGGATGGTGCTGGAGCGTCGGGCCCATACCCGGCCGTCGCCGGCAGCGAGAGCCACGAGGGCTAGGCCGCGACGAGTAGGATGGCCGCCGCGGTGCGCGCTCAAGCCTCGGGCGCGAGCCCGGGTGGAGCCGCCGCGGGTGCGAGGGACATCGCACCTCCACGCGCTTGGAGGTGCGCTCAGCGCGGCTCCCAGATGATTGCGCACTGGTGTCTCCTTTCTTTAACAGGCAAAAGCTTTATAACCTCACTAATGCCTTGCATCGTCTATATTAGATATATAACAACGGGCGGGTGCGGGCGGGTGCAGTTCTGATTAAATGTTAGATCGGGTGGATGGCGGATGGTTGACGACTTTTGTGATGCGGTTGCGGATGAAATAATTGCCTATCCGCGCATCTCTAGTTGGCTTCACTATGTGACGTCACAGGAAAATGGACGGGTGTTTATAACGATGGTTAAAATCAGGCACTTTGAAGCCTTTTTTAGGGATATTGCGTGATGGGTAAAATTTTGAAAAAAACTTCGAAAAATAAAATAAGCCACTGGGAACTGATTTTTAATGGTTTTAACCATTCTGAAGTTGTGATAATGTTCCCCTTTAAGACAGCAAATGAGTTGTAGGTGACTCAACAGCACCTCTGCTGGTTGCAGACAAGTAGTACCTCCATACTTGCCAACCCTCCCGATTTTCCCGGCAGACTCCCGAATTTCAGTGCCCCTCCCGAAAATCTCGCGGGGCGACCATTCTCCCGAATTTCTCCCGATTTCCACCCAGACATCAATATAGGTGGTGTGCCTTAAAGGCACTGCCTTTAGCGTCCTCTACAACCTGTCGTCACGTCCGCTTTTCCTCCATACAAACAGCGTGCCGGCAAGGTCACGTAATATATGCGGCTTTTACACACACATAAGTGAATGCCCTGCACACTTGGTCAACAGCCATACAGGTCACACTGAGGGTGGCCGTATAAACAGCTTTAACACTGTTACAAATATGCGGCACACTGTGAACCCACAACAAACAAGAATGACAAACACATTTCGGGAGAACACCCGCACCGTAACACAACATAAACACCATCCATCCATCCATCTTCTTCCGCTTATCCGAGGTCAGGTCGCGGGGGCAGCAGCCTAAGCAGGGAAGCCCAGACTTTCCTCTCCCCAGCCACTTCGTCCAGCTCCTCCCGGGGGATCCCGAGGCGTTCCCAGGCCAGCCGGGAGACATAGTCTTCCCAACGTGTCCTAGGTCTTCCCCGTGGCCTCCTACCGGTTGGACGTGCTCTAAACACCTCCCTAGGGAGGCGTTCGGGTGGCATCCTGACCAGATGCCCGAACAACCTCATCTGGCTCCTCTCGATGTGGAGGAGCAGCGGCTTTACTTTGAGCTCCCCCCGGATGACAGAGCTTCTCACCCTATCTCTGAGGGAGAGCCCCGCCACCCGGCGGAGGAAACTCATTTCGGCCGCTTGTACCCGTGATCTTGTCCTTTCGGTCATAACCCAAAGCTCATGACCATAGGTGAGGATGGGAACGTAGATCGACCGGTAAATTGAGAGCTTTGCCTTCCGGCTCAGCTCCTTCTTCACCACAACGGCGCGATACATAGTCCGCATTACTGAAGATGCCGCACCGATCCGCCTGTCGATCTCACGATCCACTCTTCCCTCACTCGTGAACAAGACTCCGAGGTACTTGAACTCCTCCACTTGGGGCAGGGTCTCCTCCCCAACCCGGAGATGGCACTCCACCCTTTTCCGGGCGAGAACGATGGACTCGGACTTGGAGGTGCTGATTCTCATCCCAGTCGCTTCACACTCGGCTGCGAACCGATCCAGCGAGAACTGAAGATCCTGGCCAGATGAAGCCATCAGGACCACATCATCTGCAAAAAGCAGAGACCTAATCCTGCAGCCACCAAACTGGATCCCCTCAACGCCTTGACTGCGCCTAGAAATTCTGTCCATAAAAGTTATGAACAGAATCGGTGACAAAGGGCAGCCCTGGCGGAGTCCAACCCTCACTGGAAACGGGTCCGACTTACTGCCGGCAATGCGGACCAAGCTCTGACACTGATCATACAGGGAGCGGACAGCCAAAATCAGACAGTCCGATACCCCATACTCTCTGAGCACTCCCCACAGGACTTCCCGAGGGACACGGTCGAATGCCTTCTCCAAGTCCACAAAGGGTGCATGGGAGTTTGCCCAACCAGTCTACAGCTTTAACACTGTTACAAATATGCGCCACACTGAGAACCCACACCATTCACAAATTCAATGGGTCTACTGAAAATGTGAGCAAATGTGCTGGGTCAAAAGTATACATACAGCAATGTTAATATTTGGCAAGTTTCACTGCAATAAGGCGTTTTTGGTAGCCATCCGCAAGCTTCTGGTTGAATTTCTGACCACTCCTCTCGACAAAATTGGTGAAGTTCAGCTAAATGTGTTGGTTTTCTGACATGGACTTGTTTCTTCAGCATTGTCCACACGTTTAAGTCAGGACTTTGGGAAGGCCATTCTAAAACCCTCATCCTAGCCTGATTTAGCCATTCCTTTACCACGTTTGACGTGTGTTTGGGGTCATTGTCCTGTTGGAACACCCAACTGCGCCCAAGACCCAACTTCCGGGCTGATGGTTTTTAGGTTGTCCTGAAGAATTTGGAGGTAATCCTCCTTTTTCGTTGTCCCATTTAGACTTAGATTGGTCAGATCTAGTCTTTGACTTAGAATGGTCAGATCAAGTCTCAGACTTGGATTGGTTGTATCTAGACTTAGATTGGTCAAATCTAGTCTTAGACTTAGATTGGTCAAATCTAGTCTTAGACTGGGCAGCACGGTGGAAAGGGGTTAGTGCATGTGCCTCACAATACGGAGGTCATGAGTAGTCCTGAGTTCAATCCCGGGCTCGGGATCTTTTTGTGTGGAGTTTGCATATTCTCCCCGTGACTGCGTGGGTTCCCTCCGGGTACTCCGGCTTAGATTTGTCAAATCTAGTCTCAGACTTAGATTGGTCAGATTTAGTCTCAAATTTAGAAAGGTCAGATTTAATCTTAAAATGACATTTGTCAGATCTAGTCTTAAAATTAGATGGTCAGATTTAGTTTTAGATTTAGATTGGTCGTGGTCTAGACTTAGATTGGTCAGATATAGTCTTTGACTTAGATTGATCACATCTAGTCTCAGTTATAGAATGGTCATATCTAGTCTCAGACTTGGAATGGTCGTATCTAGACTTAGATTGGTCAGATTTAGTCTTTAACTCAGATTGGTCAGATCTAGTCTTAGACCTATATTGGTCATGGTCAAATTAGACTTTAGATTGGGAAGATCTAGTCTCAGATTTAGAATGGTCGTATCTAAACTTAGATTGGTCATATTTAGTCTTAAACTTAGCTTGGTCAGATCTAGTCTTAAACTTAGCTTGGTCAGATCTAGTCTTAAACTTAGATTGGCCCGATCTAGTCTTTAACTTCGATTGGTCAGATCTAGTCTTTGACTTAGATTGGTCACATCTAGTCTCCGACTTGGAATGGTCGTATTTAGAGTTAGATTGGTCAGATTTAGTCTTTCACTCAGATTGGTCAGATCTAGTCTTAGACTTATATTGGTCGTGGTCAAATCTAGTTTTAGACTTTAGATTGGGCAGATCTAGTCTCAGATTTAGAATGGTCGTATCTAAACTTAGCTTGGTCAGATTTAGTCTTAAACTTAGATTGGTCAGATCTAGTCTTAGACTTAGATTGGTCCGATCTAGTCTTAAACTTAGATTGGTCAGATCTAGTCTTTGACTTAGATTGGTCACGTCTAGTCTCCAACTTGGAATGGTCGTATCTAGACTTAGATTGGTCAGATTTAGTCTTTGACTCAGATTGGTCAGATCTAGTCTTAGACATATATTGGTCGTGGTCAAATCTAGTTTTAGACTTTAGATTGGGCAGATCTAGTCTCAGATTTAGAATGGTCACATCTAAATTTAGCTTGGTCAGATTTAGTCTTAAACTTAGATTGGTCAGATCTAGTCTTAGACTTAGATTGGTCCGATCTAGTCTTTAACTTAGATTGGTCAGATCTAGTCTTTGACTTAGATTGGTCACATCTAGTCTCCAACTTGGAATGGTCGTATCTAGACTTAGATTGGTCAGATTTAGTCTTTAACTCAGATTGGTCAGATCTAGTCTTAGACTTATATTGGTCGTGGTCAAATCTAGTTTTAGACTTTAGATTGGGAAGATCTAGTCTCAGATTTAGAATGGTCGTATCTAAACTTAGATTGGTCATATTTAGTCTTAAACTTAGCTTGGTCAGATCTAGTCTTAAACTTAGATTGGTCCGATCTAGTCTTTAACTTAGATTGGTCAGATCTAGTCTTTGACTTAGATTGGTCACGTCTAGTCTCCGACTTGGAATGGTCGTATCTAGACTTAGATTGGTCAGATTTAGTCTTTAACTCAGATTGGTCAGATCTAGTCTTAGACTTATATTGGTCGTGGTCAAATCTAGTTTTAGACTTTAGATTGGGAAGATCTAGTCTCAGATTTAGAATGGTCGTATCTAAACTTAGATTGGTCATATTTAGTCTTAAACTTAGCTTGGTCAGATCTAGTCTTAAACTTAGATTGGTCCGATCTAGTCTTTAACTTAGATTGGTCTGATCTAGTCTTTGACTTAGATTGGTCATGTCTAGTCTCCGACTTGGAATGGTCGTATCTAGACTTAGATTGGTCAGATTTAGTCTTTAACTCAGATTGGTCAGATCTAGTTTTAGACTTATATTGGTCGTGGTCAAATCTAGTTTTAGACTTTAGATTGGGAAGATCTAGTCTCAGATTTAGAATGGTCGTATCTAAACTTAGATTGGTCATATTTAGTCTTAAACTTACCTTGGTCAGATCTAGTCTTAAACTTAGATTGGTCAGATCTAGTCTTTGACTTAGATTGGTCAGATCTAGTCTTTGACTTAGATTGGTCACGTCTAGTCTTCGACTTGGAATGGTCGTATCTAGAGTTAGATTGGTCAGATTTAGTCTTTCACTCAGATTGGTCAGATCTAGTCTTAGACTTATATTGGTCGTGGTCAAATCTAGTTTTAGACTTTAGATTGGGAAGATCTAGTCTCAGATTTAGAATGGTCGTATCTAAACTTAGATTGGTCATATTTAGTCTTAAACTTAGCTTGGTCAGATCTAGTCTTAAACTTAGATTGGTCCGATCTAGTCTTTAACTTAGATTGGTCAGATCTAGTCTTTGGCTTAGATTGGTCACGTCTAGTCTCCGACTTGGAATGGTCGTATCTAGAGTTAGATTGGTCAGATTTTGTCTTTCACTCAGATTGGTCAGATCTAGTCTTAGACTTATATTGGTCGTGGTCAAATCTAGTTTTAGACTTTAGATTGGGAAGATCTAGTCTCAGATTTAGAATGGTCGTATCTAAACTTAGATTGGTCATATTTAGTCTTAAACTTAGCTTGGTCAGATCTAGTCTTAAACTTAGATTGGTCCGATCTAGTCTTTAACTTAGATTGGTCAGATCTAGTCTTTGACTTAGATTGGTCACGTCTAGTCTCCGACTTGGAATGGTCGTATCTAGACTTAGATTGGTCAGATTTAGTCTTTAACTCAGATTGGTCAGATCTAGTCTTAGACTTATATTGGTCATGGTCAAATCTAGTTTTAGACTTTAGATTGGGAAGATCTAGTCTCAGATTTAGAATGGTCGTATCTAAACTTAGATTGGTCATATTTAGTCTTAAATTTAGCTAGGTCAGATCTAGTCTTAAACTTAGATTAGTCCGATCTAGTCTTTAACTTAGATTGGTCAGATCTAGTCTTTGACTTAGATTGGTCACATCTAGTCTCCAACTTGGAATGGTCGTATCTAGACTTAGATTGGTCAGATTTAGTCTTTGACTCAGATTGGTCAGATCTAGTCTTAGACATATATTGGTCGTGGTCAAATCTAGTTTTAGACTTTAGATTGGGAAGATCTAGTCTCAGATTTAGAATGGTCGTATCTAAACTTAGATTGGTCAGATTTAGTCTTAAATTTAGCTTGGTCAGATTTAGTCTTAAACTTAGATTGGTCCGATCTAGTCTTAGACTTGGGTTGGTCATGGTCAAATCTAGTCTTAGACTTAGATTGGTTATGGTCAAATCTAGTCTTAGACTTAGATTGCTCAAATCTTGTCTTAGACTTAGATTGGTCATGGTCAAATTTAGTCTTAGACTTAGATTGCTCAAATCTAGTCTTAGACTTAGATTGCTCAAATCTAGTCTTAGACTTAGATTGCGCAATTCTAGTCTTAGACTTACATTGGTCAGATCTAGTCTTGGACTTAGTAGATTGGTCAGATCTAGTCATAGACTTGGATTGGTCACATCTCGTCTTAGAAAATTAAATAAGTCGGATCTAGTCTTAGACTTAGATTGATTGGTCAGTTGTGGTTTTAGACTTAGATTGGTCACATCTAGTCGTAGTGACTGGTGCCACAACCCCAACTATTTTTTTTCCAACACCAGGAGGGTGTGCCTGGGCAAATATAGTTCTGCCCTATCGTAGTGAGAAAAATAACTGTTGAGATGCAAACAAACAATCCTACTGTTAAAGTCAACGACAGTCGTTGAAGTATAAATCCCCCTCGTTAGCATCGAGGTATTGTGTGGCAGAACGATCGCTGTAGATCGACTACTACCAGTCCAAAATAGTCGGAATCACCCACGTTAGCGTTCCATTCAGTTTTAAACAAATGGCACAAAGGAGCATCTGTGAGCAGAATGTTTCTAACTCCTAGTTGTTGGAGGCTAAATTACAGAGTCTTTTAGGAATGGTTGAAAGGACAGTGTTGTATGTGGGAGACAGGTGGTGTCGCAGACCACCTCCTCCGTTCAGGGATGGTTTTTCAACTTCCCTCACTCTTCTTTCTTACCATCCGCCCTCCCTGTCCAGAATGTGTAAATGTTTGTTGTCAAAGGAGTCCTGTTTCTCCCTGAGGTGCAGGTAGACCACTGAGTCTTGGCCTGAAGAGTTTTCCCGTCTACGCTGTGCATTGCGTCGTCTTAGTGGTTGTTTTGTTTCCCCGATATATGAATCAGTGCATTCATCATTACACTGGAAAGCATAGACCAGATCGTTTTTGCGGGTGTGGGGTGTCCGGTCTTTAGGATGCACCAGTCTCTGTCTCTGGGTGTTGCCTGCTTTGTAGTGTACTGGGATTTTTTGTGTTGGTTCAAAATTCTTAGACCTGATACATAGGGAATGACAATATTTTTGCGTCTGCCACCTTTTTCCTACTCGTCCACTCTGTTCTTGTTATTTCTGGAACGGGAAGCACTTTTCACAAACGACCAGCTGGGGGTAACCACAGGTTTTGAGGGCTTTCTCTTTGGCCCGTGGGCTGGTAGGAACGTTACCAGCTCTGTGATCTGATGACGCCCAGTTTGTGGTCCAGTGGGTGGTGTGAGTCAAAAAGTAGGTATTGATCGGTTATGTGTGGGCTTTCGGTAAACCCCGAAGTGGAGGCCCCTGTTTTCTCCAATGTGGACGTCACAGTCCAAATAAGGCAACTTCCTGTCTTTGACATTCTCACTTGTGAACTTGATGTTTTTGTCCACTGAAGGCTTGTACTTTTTGGTTTCTGATTTGAACCCAGGTGTCATCCACATATCTGTCTATTCATAATAATCATAAAAATAGATAGTAACAAAAAAATAATAATATAATAATTACTATGAAACAATACTATTAAAAATGGTAACAAAACTAAGAAAACAGTACAATAGAATTAAGTAACGCATATGAAATAAAAACATTAAAATAGATGAATAAAAAAAAATAGAATGAGAATACTGTAAATCAAATAGAATAACTTGAAAAATATCCAATAATAAAATTAATAAACCTATTTACCACAAATGTTGCACTCTAATCAGAGCTTTTCTAGTTCAACAATGTTGTGCTATTTCAAAATACACTCTCAAATATGACTTTTTCATTATCCTGCAGCAGGTTTTTCTCGGGGAAAATATTACTTTTATTTTTTTGTTCTAAACAGAAGGCCCTTCAGTGTGTTTTTAGACACACACACACACACACACACACACACACACACACACACACACACACACACACACACACACACACACACACACACACACACACACACGTCTTGCCTACTTTGTGTGGACCCATGTTTGGTCAGTAGGTTGTGAGGGCCCCCCTTTCCACTATAGCTAGAAGGATGAAAACATATATATCTAGCACTAGATGGGAGTAGAGAGTTGCAACCTCACTTCAGAATGCAAAACACACAAAGTAAAACAAATATTTTACTTCTGTAGTTGTGAGGACCTACCGCTGTTGCTAGGTAGATTTGACCGTACACACACATAGTGATAAGTTCTGTGAGTTGGCCATTTTTAAGGACAGCAAAGTACTCAATGAAGGTAACACATCTAAATTGAAAATAAATCATATCTTGCTCATTTCAAAACCTATTTTCATTCACAGAGCGATGTCCCCATTAAGTAGGCATTGCCAGAACACACACACACAAACACACACGTAGCTATGACGCGATAATGAGGGTTATTAGTCCGACAACCGTGCTGTACTTTTTAACGACGTCTTCTTTTGTCTTCTGCTTATTCCTCCTCTGTCACGTCTTCTGCCCACAAGGAACTTCCGGAAGCATCTACGGATGGTGGGCAGCAGGAGGATTAAAGCGCAGAGTGAGTCACACGTTTGTGTGCTTGATGCACAAGTTGTTGTTCACCTCGCCTTCATTTGTATCTGTTTTGCTTTTCGGCTGCTTTGGTGTTTGAATGCGAGGCTGCAGAGGTTTTTTAATTGCACTTCCTGTAAATATATATATAAATATGTATATATGTATATATGTATATGTATATGTGTGCGTGTGTGTGTGAAGGTGGTCTTTCCCTGTCTATAGGACTTTAAAGTTGACTTTTCAGTGTTTTAGAGAAGTAGATACTTGGTATTGCAGTATTTGAGTGTACTGCGTGTGTGTGTGTGTTGCTTGTACTTGCACTTTCTTTGAATGAGTCCCATTAAAGTACACGTAATAGTACTCGTTACGAGCTGTAATCATCACGGCTTGACGTGACAACATTCGTCTGTTTCGTTCCCTTGTATTTTGTGTGTTTACTAATACTGCAGAGAGTTCCCAGGCCTCTGGAGGCCAGTTTGTCGGTGGAAGTTTGTTGTGTTGTCACGGTAGACGTCGTTTGTACACTTGCATCCGCCTTAAGTCGTTTGTCCGAGCCTGTATGTGTGTGTGTGTGCGTGCGTGTGTGACAATCTCTCCACCCCCACCCCCCCACCCCGCCTGCACTTTAGCGTTTGCTGAGCGTAGATCGAAGAGTTTCAGCCGCTCCTGGAGTGACCCTACCCCTGTCAAGACTGACTCTCCTCATGAGCCCAGAGACAGTGAGTTCTCTCTCTCCCTCTCTCTCTCTCTCACACACACACACCCACACACACACGCACACGCACACACACGGTTCTCCGGTGGGTGGGTGTGGTCCTCTGTGATCCAAAGTCTTCATTGCCGTTGGGGGGGCATAGAGGAGGTGAATGGTAGACTGGGTAGAGGTGGTAGTGTGAAGAGCAGTTTTTGTGGTAGAGCTCTCCTTCCTTTGTTGCCTCTTTCCGCGGAACGGTGGGTGTCCTTTTTTCAGATGTGCGGTGCCTTCATGGACCATCCTCCTCCACATATCTTTCTAGAGGGCAACCTCCTGCCAGTTGTTGAGGATGAAGCGGTAGTTCCCCTTTGAGTCTGTCTTTGTACCACTTCTTCTACTCTCTTTGGGTACGTTGACCCTCCTTTAGTTGTCATTTGAAATTACCTGTCCAATGCAGCTGGTGTTGTTGTTGTTGAGCATCCTGTCAGGCCCTTGATTGGTTGCTGCGTGGGACAGGTTGTGAGATTTCTGGGAGGTCTGGCGCCAACGTCCACTCTTCCCAGGTCGACAGAGCTCGTACGCTGTCAGCGGCAAGCAGATCTGGAGATGGAAACTTGGCGGGTTGGCGGTGAATACAGGGGCAGTCGTAGATTACCTGTTCTGCAGTCCATCCATCCATTTTCTACGCTTGTCCCTTTTGGGGTTGCGGGGGGTGCTGGAACCATTCGGGTTGTGAGATTTCTGGGAGGTCTGGCGCTAACGTCCACTCGTCCCAGGTTGACAGCGCTCGGACGCGGTCAGCGGCAAGCAGATCTGGAGATGGCAACTCAGAGGGGTTGGCGGTGAATGCAGGGGCAGTCGTAGATTACCTGTTCTGCAGTCTCCTCGCCAAATTCACACTTCCGGCAAATCATATCCACGCCCCGATTCATCTTGACAAGTCAATATTCAAAGTCAGGCGTTGTCTGTTCAAGTCTGGAAAGACTCTCGTCCGCAGCACGCTTGTATTGTCTCCCCGTTGACCGTAGACTTAATAATAATAATAATAATAACTGGGATTTATATAGCGCTTTTCTAAGTACCCAAAGTCGCTTTACATGTAGAACCCATCAATCATTCACACCTGGTGGTGGTAAGCTACTTTCATAGCCACAGCTGCCCTGGGGTAGACTGACGGAAGCGTGGCTGCAAGTTGCGCCAACGGCCCCTCCGACCACCACCTATCATTCATCATTCATCATTCAGTTCACCGGTGTGAGTGGCACCGGGGGCAAAGGGTGAAGTGTCCCGCCCAAGGACACAACGGCAGCGATTTTTTTTTGGATGGTAAGAGGCGGGGAGCGAACCTGCAACCCTCAGGTTTCTGGCACGGTTGCTCTACCCACTACGCCATGCCGCCCTCAAACTTGTTTGTTTGTGCTGAATAGGACTGCCCCTTGTCGACCATCTGATCATCGCTTTGGCTAAGTCGTGGTGGCAGTCAACATTGGATTGGTCCAGGTGTGTGCCTTTCATGGCCTGGTCGTCAGCGAGTTACCAGTCATACCACAATGGCTTGGACACCAAGTGAATGTAATCTGGCTCCTCGGTGCACCGAGGTCAGATAAAGTTTTGAGGATGTCACATTCGTCGTTGTTCAGAATCAGAAATACTTTATTAATCCCTAGGGGACTAGACGGCACAGCGTTCTGGAGATGAAGCAGTACAGGCGAACTATCCGGTTTTTCTGAGTGTCTTCTTCTGCCCAAACAGCTCGCAATGCAGCATCAACGGGTGTAGCTTGTGCCAGATGATGGTTGTGGTGATGTTAAGGATGTTGGCTTCCTTCAGAGCGCTGACCTATGTTCCTGAATCTTGAGGATCTTGCGGAGACAGCAGTGGTGGTGCTGCTGCAGGACATTTAGATGTCTGCCTGTAGGAGGTCCAACAATCAGCTACGTTGAGCAAAGTGGACAGAAAAACAGCTTGGTAGACAAGGAGTTTGGTCTTTACCTGGATGTCCCTATTACCAAAAACTTCCTCAGTCTAGCAAAAGCTACGCTGTCACACCCTATGCGGTGGTGGATCTCGGCATCAATGACAGCTCTCATGGGAAAAAAGCTGTCAACATTTTCCAGAATGTTATCTTCTACTGCAAAGATCATGTCTGAGGGTCTCTTTGCAGGGCAAAAGTTGCACTGCATCTTTGGGAAGATCCCTTCTGACAGAGGCAGCACTCTGTCGGCCAAAATGGGCGCCAGTATTTTCCCTGTTGTGGAAAGGAGGGAAGTGCTTCTGTAGTTGCCACAGACTGCCTGATCTCCCTTCTTAAAGATGGTGAAAAATAAAGCGTCCCTGTGTTCAGTTGGGATTTCCTCCTTATTCTAGATTTGGGGATAAGGCTGTGGATGTGGCAAGTAGTGTTGGTCCACCTTGCTTGCGAATTTCTGCTGGAATCCCTTCTGGTCCAGAGGGCTAGTTATTACCGAGTTTCCTAAATGGCATCCAAGGCCTCCGTTTCTGTGAGGAGGATCACCCAAATGCTCCATGATGGGTCACTGAGGAATCTGGTTGATGGTCTCTATCTCAACTGTGGTGTCTTGATTCCAAGATTGTCCATCCAAGGTCGGCACATAAGTACTCTCAGCTGTGGCCATCAGGTCATTTGAGAGCCTCAATCGTAGGTTCATGAGAGGCTCATTGATGCCTACTGGAGATTCAGAGAGTTAGAAAATGAGCCAGTTTTGGATCGCAAATCCCTCTCAATGGATTCTGGGTTCATTAGCCGATTTTCCCTTCCAGAATAACGTGTACCTCCCTTTCTTCTTCTTTAGTTGTCCCTCCTTGGCCAGGCGGGTTTTGGACAGGGTAGCGAAGCCGATCTTCCACTTTATGAGCTCTTGGCAAGATCTTCTTTCTGGACTATTATTGGAGGCATTGTCCATAAGTGTTCTCACGTTCCAGTCTCCAAAGTCCATTGTTTTTCTTTCCTGTTTTATGAGGTGAACCCACTGGATGCAGTATTCCAGTCAGGTTATAGGAGGCAGGCTCATTTTAGGGCACCTTTACTATCCGCTTCCCCGGGCGACGTGAGAAGATTGGATACTTAACATGGCTGCTCAGACATGGACCCTGTTGCCGGAATGCTCTCTACTGCCTCTGTCCGAGAGCAAGTCGACTGAAACAAGCACCCTCCATCTACGTGCCAGTGCGTGGCCTGGAGCTCCCAGACGTTACTGCCCTGCTCCCGGCTTCATTTATTTAACGCCATAGGAGAGATTCTGGGTTCATTAGCTGATTTTCCCTTCCAGAATAGCGTGTACCTCCCTTTCTTCTTCTTTAGTTGTCCCTCCTTGGCCAGGCGGGTTTTGGACAGGGTAGCGAAGCCGATCTTACACCTTATCAGCTCTTGGCAAGATCTTCTTTCTGGACTATTATTGGAGGCATTGTCCATAAGTGTTCTCACATTCCAAGCTCCAAAGTCTATTGTTTTTCTTTCCTGTTTTATGAGGTGAACCCACTGGACGCAGTATTCCAGTCAGGTTATAGGAGGCAGGCTCATTTTAGGGCACCTTTACAATCCGCTTCCCCGGGCGACGTGAGAAGATTGGATACTTAACATGGCTGCTCAGACATGGACCCTGTTGCCGGAATGCTCTCTACTGCCTCTGTCCGAGAGCAAGTCGACTGAAACAAGCACCCTCCATCTACGTGCCAGTGCGGGGCCTGGATTTCCCAGACTTTACTGCCCTGCTCCCGGCTTCATTTCCTTAACGCCATAGGACTTGAGGAGGGGTTGGGTAATGGTGGGTCCTTCTTTTTAAGTGGGGAGACTGGTGCAACCTACTCTAAGTTACATTTTTTACACCAAAAACACATACATGTGCACGGGTACAGCCGTATACTCTTACACATATACACTGGTACACACGTATTCTCTTACACATGTACACTGGTACGCACGTATACTCTTACACATGTACACACGTACACTGATACACACGTATACTCTAACACACGTACACTGGTACACACGTACACTGATACACACATTTACTCTTACACACATACAGGTATACACGTACACTCTTACACACGTACAGGTACACACGTATACTGGTACACACATACGTATGGGGATCACATGCACATACACAAAAACAAGTCCAAGAGAAAAACTAACAATTTACAATCATGTCGATGATAGCTAACGCTGGTAACTAAACTTTGATAAATCAATATTGTTAGCTATCAACCCGCAAAGTGAGTGTGTGTGCGTGTGGGCGTGTATTTGTGTTATGCGAGACTTAATTTAAGTCATGATGCGCTAGAAGTGTTAAAAGGGTGGGATACAACGCTCACAACACTTTGTAAAGTTAGCGCCCTCGAGGCATCAGTGTAAAGACTGCAAACAACAACGTAATTCTTGTATTGAGTATAGATAAAGATAACTGAGATTGTGTTGACTAGAAGGTCTTTGAACACAACACAAAAACCGGTGTTAATTTTGGAAGCAGTTTTTAATTGAGTTTTAGCTTAGTCTTTTGACGGAACTGTATTTTAGTTTTAGTCATATTTTAGTCATCTAAATTAATTACGTTTTCGTCTGGTTTTAGTCGACTAAATTCCTCAACATTTTAGTCGACGGAAATTACAGTAAATTTTGTCGCAGCTCACCGCCTTCATAATGTGAACAAACGCCATGGGTGGATCTACACTTAACATCCACTATAATGATACCAAGTACAGGAGCGTATCTAGTCGATACTACTAGGATTACATCAATATTTTTTGCAAATACGATCCTGGACACATGAGGACTTTGAATATGACCAATGTATGATCCTGTAACGACTTGGTATCGGATTGATACCCATATGTGTGCACTTGTGCACTTGCTTACTAGATTGACGGGCAAACTCTGTCTTGAGTTTCCAATAATTTCTGCAACTCTTATTTTTTTTTGACCAATCTAAGTCTAGAAACGACCATTCTAAGTCTAAGACTAGATTTGACCAATCTAAATCTAGATACAACCAATCCAAGTCTAAGACTTGATCTGACCATTCTAAGTCAAAGACTAGATCTGACCAAACTAAGTCTAAATGGGACCATGAAAAAAGAAGGATTACTTCCAAATTCTTCAGGACAACCTAAAAATCATCAGCCCGGAGGTTGGGTCTTGGGCGCAGTTGGGTGTTCCAACCGGACAATGAGCCCAAACACACGTCAAAAGTGGTAAAGTAATGGCTAACAACTGAGCAGTCTAAATCTAAGACTAAATCTAACCAATCTGAATCTAAGACTAAATCTGACCAATCTAAGTCTAAGACTAGATTTGACCAATCTAAGTCTAGAAACGACCATTCTAAGTCTAAGACTAGATTTGACCAATCTAAGTCGAGATACAACCAATCCAAGTCTAAGACTTGATCTGACCAAACTAAGTCTAAATGGGACACTGAAAAAGGAGGATTACCTCCAAATTCTTCAGGACAACCTAAAAATCATCAGCCCAGAGGTTGGGTCTTGGGCGCAGTTGGGTGTTCCAACAGGACAATGACCCCAAACACACGTCAAAAGTGGTAAAGGAATGGCTAAATCAGGCTAGAATGAAGGTTTTAGAATGGCCTTCCTAAAGTCCTGACTTAAACGTGTGGACAATGCTGAAGAAACAAGTCCATGTCAGAAAACCAACACATTTAGCTGAACTTCACCAATTTTGTCAAGAGGAGTGGTCAAGATAACTGACATTGTGTTGACTAGAAGGTCCTTGAACACAACACAAAAACCGGTATTCATTTTGGAAGCAGTTTTTAATTGAGTTTTAGCTTAGTCTTTTGACAAAACTGTATTTTAGTTTTAGTCATATTTTAGTCATCTAAATTAATTACGTATTCGTCTGGTTTTAGTCGACTAAATCCTCAACATTTTAGTCGACGGAAATTACAGTAAATTTTGTCGCAGCTCACCGCCTTCATAATGTGAACAAACGCCATGGGTGGATCTACACCTAACATCCACTGTAATGATACCAAGTACAGGAGCGTATCTAGTCGATACTACTAGGATTACATCAATATTTTTTGGCATCACAACATCTTCTTTCGTTTTTTTTAATAATTTATATTATGTTTATAAACTCAGGAAATATGTCCCTGGACACATGAGGACTTTGAATATGACCAATGTATGATCCTGTAACGACTTGGTATCGGATTGATACCCAAATGTGTGGTATCATCCAAAAGTAATGTAAAGCATACTTGCCAACCTTCCCGAATTTTCCGGGAGACTCCCGAAATTCGGCGCCTCTCCCGAAAACCTCCCGGGACAAATATTCTCCCGAAAATCTCCCGATTTTCAGCCGGAGCTGGAGGCCACGCCCCCTCCAGCTTTATGCGGACCTGAGTGAGGACAGCCTTATTTCACGACGGGAGGACAACAAGGTGACAAGAACTAAATCATCCAGACTAGAGATAAATTGTATTATTATGTTTATCTTACCTAAAAATAAATATATTTATTAATTACAAAAAAAACAACTAAATACATTTTTACTATATTTTGCTAAAAACATCAAAATGAATTGTATTTTTATTTTTTATTTTTTCTGACTCCTTATTACATCCAGTCATAGAATTATACATTAAAATAAACATATTTAAAATAATGTATTTTAAATTATCATAATAATTAATTTAAAATGACCATATTTAATTATTAAAATAAATGTATGAAATACTTGACTTGATGAATTCTAGCTGGAATATATTCCTCCCCTCTTAACCACGCCCCCAACCATGCCCCCGACCACGCCCACCCCCCCCACACACACACCTCCCGAAATCGGAGGTCTCAAGGTTGGCAAGTATGATGTAAAGTATCAAAGAAGAGAAGAATAAGTGATTATTACATATTAACAGAAGTGTAGATAGAACATGTTAAGAGAAAATAAACAGATATTAACAGTAAATGAACAAGTAGATTAATAATTAATTTTCAAGCAGAAGCTTGTGGATGGCTACCAAAAGCGCCTTATTGCAGTGAAACTTGCCAAATATTAACATTGCTGTATGTATACTTTTGACCCAGCACATTTGCTCACATTTTCAGTAGACCCATAATAAATTCATGATTGTGACCAACAAGTATGTGCTCCAATCACTCTATCACAAAAAAAATAAGAGTTGTAGAAATGATTGGAAACTCAAGACAGCCATGACATTATGTTCTTTACAAGTGTATGTAAACTTTTGACCACGACTGTGTATTAGAATGATGAGTTACTTCAGGCGTAGGTTGTCCTACTTTATTCGGCGGTACCTGAACGCACCATTAAAATCACCTGCGTGTCTTTTCCCCTCTGAGGTAAGATGGACGATCTCCAATTCCGTTCTCAGAGAGCACAGCTTTTGTAGCTTCAATGTGGGCAATTGGATATCTTAGTTGGTCAGAAAGTAATGTGTTTATAGACGTTTAGTTTGGGGTATGTCGCTTTTAACGAGGAAAGACCGAGTATGCCTCTTGTTTTCACGTTAGCATTTAAGCTAGCGAGGTCGGCGTGTGCGTGTATTAATGTTGTCCCGATACTTGTATTTTGGTACCGGTACCAAAAGTATTTCGGTACTTTTCGGCACATTTTTTAATAAAGGGGACCACAAAACGTTAAAGTACCAATGATAGTCACACACACACTAGGTGTGGCGAGATTATTCTCTGCATTAGTCCCATCCCCTTGTTCAACCCCCTGGGAGGTGAGGGGAGCAGTGAGCAGCAGCGGTAGCCACGCCCGGGAATCACTTTTGGTGACTTAACCCCCAATTCCAACCCTTGATGCTGAGTGCTAGTGATGGGTTGATGAGGCGCCATGAAGCGTTTCGACACATTGCAAAACTGTAATGATACTGTGTATCTTGTGTTTTTTATGTTGATTTAATAAAAAAAACAAAAAAAAACTATACCGATATTGGCCGATAAATGCTTTAAAAATGGAAATTATCGGTATCGGTTTCAAAAAGTAAAATGTATGACTTTTTAAAAGGCCGCTGTGTACACGGACGTACAGAGTGCCAATAAACCTTAAAGGCACTGCCTTTGCCTGCCGGCCAAGTCACATATTACCTGCAGCTTTTCACACACACAAGTGAATGCAAGGCATACTTGGTCAACAGCCATGCAGGTCACACTGAGGGTGGCCGTACAAACAAGTTTAACACTGTTACAAATATGCGCCACACTGTGAACCCACACCAAACAAGAATGACAAACACATTTCGGGAGAACATCCGCACCGTAACACAACATAAACACTACAGAACAAATACCCAGAACCCCTTGCAGCACTAACTCTTCTGGGACGCTACAATATACACCCCCCCGCAGCCCCCTACCCCGCCCACCTCAACCTCCTCATGCATGTCCCAAATTCCAAGCTGCTTGGCATAATAATGTGTTAATTCCAAGACTGTATATATCGGTATCGGTTGATATCGGAATCGGTAATTAAGAGTTGAGCAATATCTCATTACCTCCCTGCTTGGCAGACAGCATCAAGGGTTGGAATTGGGGGTTAAATCACCAAAAAAATGATTCCCGGGCGCGGCACCGCTGCTGCGCACTGTTCCCCTCACCTCCCAGGGGGTGATCAAGGGGATGGGTCAAATGCAGAAGACAAATTTCACCACACCTAGTGTGTGTGTGACAATCATTGGTACTTTAACTTTAACTTAAAATGTGTTTGTCGTTGTTGTTTAGTGTGGTTTCACTACATGGCACATGTTTATGACAGTGTTGGCATTGTTTGTACTGCCACCCTTAGTTGACCAAGTATGCATTTAATTCGCTCGTGTGCAGTGTGTTGGACGTCAAGATGATTGTGTCATTAGTTCATTATCACAATGAAGTCTTGGTTAGGCATTGTTAATTATGTGACTTTTTGATTATGTAAAACCGACAAACTCGCAACAAAATTAACAAGAAGATTGATTTTTCAAAAATGATTTTAAGATTGAAAGTTGCCATCAATTCCACGTGGGTGCTCGGCATTGGGATCGGCGCCTATGAGTCCACGAGTTTTTATCAAACTGTCTTTTTTGATCATTTTAATTATATATTCTATATTTTAGCTCGGGAAAAATAGGTCGTTGACGATAACCAAAACGACAATTTTGAATCAACGAAATGAACACTGACAACAACACCCGGGAGTCAAAAGTGTCTCTGCTGTCAAGTTTGTCTTCCAAGTCCCACCTGTGCTGATCTTCTGTGAGTATTTGTCCTTCGATCCCAGTTATTTGTGTGTTGGGAGTGATGGCTGCTTGCATGTTTTGTGCTTTGATGTTTTCTCCTCACGTCCATCTGCGGAGATGAAAGTTCTGTTCGCTTGTTTATTCTCACTTTCTTGTCCTTCTGTCTGCTCCTTCATCTTGTCCTGTCTAATGTGTTTGTTTATGGGGGGAACACAAAACCATGGCTTTCCCATGTGATCTTTTTGACCAACACACGGTGGCACAGTCATAAAGCCGCATTTGACTTTAGTGTTTTCAGAAAACAGCAAACGTGATGTTTTAGTCAAATATTTCAGTCCCTGCAAGATTTTACACTTTTTTTGTGATTGTTGTTGACTAAAATATTTGAATTAACTTTTTCAGAAAGTTGCAATATTTATAAATATATAAAAGGGTGGAGTGCCATCTCCGGGTTGGGGAGGAGATCTTGCCCCAAGTGGAGGAGTTCAAGTACCTCGGAGTCTTGTTCACGAGTGGGGGAAGAGTTGATCGTGAGATCGACAGGCGGATCGGTGCGGCGTCTTCAGTAATGCGGACGCTGTATCGATCCGTTGTGGTGAAGAAGGAGCTGAGCCGGAAGGCAAAGCTCTCGATTTACCGGTCGATCTACGTTCCCATCCTCACCTATGGTCAAGAGCTTTGGGTCATGACCGAAAGGACAAGATCGCGGGTACAAGCGGCCGAAATGAGTTTCCTCCGCCGAGTGGCGGGGCTCTCCCTTAGAGATAGGGTGAGAAGCTCTGTCATTCGGAGGGAGCTCAAAGTAAAGCCGCTGCTCCTCCACATCGAGAGGAGCCAGATGAGGTGGTTCGGGCATCTGGTCAGGATGCCACCCGAACGCCTCCCTAGGAAGGTGTTTCGGGCACGTCCGACCGGTAGGAGGCCACGGGGAAGACCCAGGACACGCTGGGAAGACTATCTCTCCCGGCTGGCCTGGGAACGCCTCGGGATCCCCCGGGAGGAGCTGGACGAAGTGGCTGGGGAGAGGGAAGTCTGGGCTTCCCTGCTTAAGCTGCTGCCCCCGCGACCCGACCTCGGATAAGCGGAAGAAGATGGATGGATGGATGGATGCAATATTTTACGTTTTGTATTTTTACAACATTGAATCAACCTTTATGAATTTGTTACCAATGTTTTAAGTGTTCCTTGTAACTTTAACTTTAAAAATCATATGATTTCAATCAATACCGTATTGATGTTTTACTCGTTTTATTGCAATCAGACTGAAAAGTAGACACTAGATGGCAGTAAAAGCACGTACTGAGAGCTCATTGTCAAAAACTGTACTTTCAACTTAAAAAATCACATGATTTCAATCAATATCGTATTGATGTTTTACTCGTTTTATTGCACTCAGACTTAAAAGTAGACACTAGAGAGCAGTAAAAGCACATACTGAGAGCTCATTGTCAAAAACTGTACTTTTAACTTCAAAAGTCACATGATTTCAATCAATACCGTATTGATGTTTTACTCGTTTTATTGCAATCAGACTGAAAAGTAGACACTAGATGGCAGTAAAAGCACGTACTGAGAGCTCATTGTCAAAAACTACTTTTAACTTCAAAAATCACATGATTTCAATCAATACTGTATTGATGTTTTACTCGTTTTATTGCACTCAGTCTTAAAAGTAGACACTAGATGGCAGTAAAAGCACGTACTGAGAGCTCTTTGTCAAAAACTGTACTTTTAACTTAAAAAATCACAGTATTTCAATCAATACTGTATTGATGTTTTACTCATTTTATTGCACTCAGACTTAAAAGTAAACACTCAATGGCAGTAAAAGCACATACTGAGAGCTCTCTGTGAAAAACTGTACTTTTAACTTCAAAAATCACATGATTTCCATCAATACCGTATTGATGTTTTACCCGTTTTATTGCACTCAGACTTAAAAGTAGACACTAGAGAGCAGTAAAGGCACATACTGAGAGCTCATTGTCAAAAACTGTACTTTTAACTTAAAAAAATCACATGATTTCAATCAATACCGTATTGATGTTTTACTCGTTTTATTGCACTCAGACTTAAAAGTAAACACTCGATGGCAGTAAAAGCACATACTGAGAGCTCTTTGTCAAAAACTGTACTTTTAACTTCAAAAATCTCATGATTTTAATCAATACCATATTGATGTTTTACTCGTTTTATTGCACTCAGACTTAAAAGTAGACACTAGAGGGCAGTAAAAGCACATACTGAGAGCTCTTTGTCAAAAACTGTACTTTTAACTTCAAAAATCTCATGATTTTAATCAATACCATATTGATGTTTTACTCGTTTTATTGCACTCAGACTTAAAAGTAGACACTAGAGGGCAGTAAAAGCACATACTGAGAGCTGTTTGTCAAAAACTGTACTTTTAACTTAAAAAGTCACATAATTTCAATCAATACCGTATTGATGTTTTACTCGTTTTATTGCACTCAGACTTAAAAGTAGACACTAGAGGGCAGTAAAAGCACGTACTGAGAGCTCTTTGTCAAAAACTACTTTTAACTTAAAATAACACATGGTTTCAATCAATACTGTATTGATGTTTTACTCGTTTTATTGCACTCAGACTTAAAAGTAGACACTCGATGGCAGTAAAAGCACGTACTGAGAGCTCATTGTCAAAAACTGTACTGTTTTAATTTGTCATAATAATTAATAACAATCCTGGAAAGAAACACCACCGAAGGCTTCCTTATCGTCGTCCACAAGTCGCAGACATTCTCCGTGTATGTTTTACACCTAAAAAAAAGTCTTTGTCCGTGTTAAAACATTCATTTATGTTCCAACACATGTACGCACGTTAAAAACATTTGTCGACTGTTGACAGCGATCTATTGCGCCCATTTTCGTTGTTAAATAAAAGATGAGGGATTATCATCACACTTCAACATCTCTAACATGTAAATGCTGCCTCTTTGCGAGGTCAGCATTGCAAATGAAAATATGTTCTCAATTGTCTTTCCCTGGATACATAAATGTTACATACATATATAAATACATGTCAACTTGGAAGTAAATGTTTGTACAGCGCATTACCCAGAAGGCTTAGCGCTGTCGACGGGAACAGGAAGTAGGTGTGAGCGACAACAATTGTGTGGTTTGATCAATACATACCATATTTTCCAGACTATTTAAGCCACACCCACTACATTTTAGAAAAATAGATCGTTTTCCATATATTAGTCGAGTCGCAGATATATACGTTGTGAAATGAGTTATTTACACAGAAATATTTTCTAAATGTTTATTTATATACAATAAATGGTGTCTGTAACAGGGCAGTAAAACGGCTGATCAAACAAAACAGAAGTAGTTATATTGTAAAACTTACAGACGTTGCTCGGAGTGAGGAATGAAGAATCCATACGAGTAGAAACGCGATGGATGGCTAGAAGACAGACTGCCACTTGTACTTCCGGCTGATCAAACAAAACAGAAGTCATCGTCATGGACCCACTAGCTGCGCAAGCTAGCTCTCCAATCAGCTAAACAGACTCAATAACTCCACGGTGACGTTTTGGTGAATTTACTGAGGAATTTGTGAAACTGACATAATACAAAAAGAATGCCATTGTAAGTTAATAATACTAACGCAGACACTCGTAAACGTGTTAGCATGTTAGCTAACGATGCTAGCTTGATTACATTACGATAGCACGTACAAGTATGCATGAAAACACTTGGGACGCTTTAGTAAGTAAGAATTGTTTTAGTTATATTGTAAAACTTACAAACGTTGCTCGGCAGGAGGAATGAAGAATACATACGAGTAGAAACGTGATTTGGTGGCTAGAAGACAGACTGCCACTTGTACTTCCGGTGGAAAGCTCGGTCTAAACAGAAGGGCAATGCGGCACCTGCAGGGAGCGAACTCGTCCATAAGATGGCGCCATAGCGCAAACAATAACACACCTTTTCGGTGTCTCTGCTTGTTTGTTTTTTAATTCTGGCTGTCAGCAAAGGAAAAATCCCTCCACCGTTGTATTAGCCGCGGGGTACAAAGCGTAGGAAAATAAGTCCGTAAATTACGGTATTTTGATTGGACTGAACATCTTGAAATCCTGGAGGGACTGATTAAGTTGTGAGAATAATCACATTTTTATATTGACTTTTTAACAACTGACATATTTTCCATTTGTCAACATGGCCTCCATCTATAAACCTACCTTTTCTTTATCATGCTGAAGCTGACGGTGTGTGTGGCGTCTCCTTCAAGGTGGCGACCTGCAGGCGTCCTGCGGCACGCTGGACGAAGGCGGCGTGGACGACTCGGCCGACTGGGAGGAGGAGCGAGAGACGGAGAGGCTGGCCTGCGAGGGAGACGACTTCGTCCCCCCCAAAATCATGGTAGGCACCTTCGAAGGCCGCGAGCAAAGTCCCAGTCCGTAAACGGCGCACTTGTCCTCCAGCTGATCTCCTCCAAGGTGCCCAAGGCCGAATACGTGCCCACCATCCTCCGCAGGGACGACCCCTCCATCATCCCCATCCTCTACGTGAGTCCGACACTCGCTCGCCCACCAAGACTCCTTTGATAGCTTTGGTCTCTCTTGCTCAGGACCACGAACATGCCACCTTTGACGACATCCTGGGTGAGTCTCCTTTTCCACGCAAGTTCATTGGCGTCCCTCAGGGTTCTTTCTTAGAGCCATCCACGTTTTCGTTTGGACCTTCCTTTACCACTTCTTCTATCACGCTAAACTCATCCACACTGGAAACAGGCCACAGATTTTACAGGAAAAAAAAACAACAAGCAGCTCAATCGCCAGAATTTTATCTGAAAGATAAAAGTTTTTCAATTTACAGCAATTCTGTTTAAAAAACACCGTAAATTTTAGTGTAGAATCTGATGACTTTTGGTTTTACTGTGGAGTGAAATGACTGCCAAAACTCACAAAATGTTTTAACAAACGTCCAACAATTTGCAGGTAAAAAACACCTTTTTTTTTTTTTTTCAATAAAAAAAGATATTCGCAAGTAAAAAACAAAATCCTTCAATTAAAAAAACATTTGTAAGTTTGAAAACAGTTCCTTTTTTTTCCAAGTAAAAAACAAACAATTTTATAAATTAAAAAGCAATTTGCAAGTATAAAAATGTTTCCATTTAAAAAAACATTTGCAAGTATATAAAAAATACCATCAATTAAAAAAATGATTTGCAGGGGCAAAAAAAATGTTCAATTAAAAAATCTAAACATGAGTATAAAAACAATTTTGTTCAAGTAAAAAAACGATTCACAATTTAAAAAAACTGTTTTTTCCCAATTAAAAAAACTATTGGCAAGTTAAAAAAAAAAAATCCTTCAATAAAAAGCAATTTGCCAGTATAACAAAAACTATTTTAATTAAAAAAAACATTTGCAAGTATATACAAATGTCCGGCAGCACGGTGGAAGAGGGGTTAGTGCGTCTGCCTCACAATACGAAGGTGCTGAGTAGTCTGGGGTTCAATCCCAGGCTCGGGATCTTTCTGTGTGGAGTTTGCATGTTCTCCCCGTGACTGCGTGGGTTCCCTCCGGGTACTCCGGCTTCCTCCCACCTCCAAAAACATGCACCTGGGGATAGGTTGATTGGCAACACTAAATTGGCCCTAGTGTGTGAATGTGAGTGTGAATGTTGTCTGTCTATCTGTGTTGGCCCTGCGATGAGGTGGCGACTTGTCCAGGGTGTACCCTGCCTTCCACCCGATTGTAGCTGAGATAGGCTCCAGCGCCCCCCGCAACCCCAAAAGGGAATAAGCGGTAGAAAATAGATGGATGGATGGTTTACAAGTAAACAAAATTCAAGTAAAATAAAAAAAATGGTTTGCAATAAAAAAACAACAACTATTTTCTTCAATAGAAAACGTTTTGCAGGGAAAAAAAATACTTCTGCATGTAAAAAAAACATTTGTGAATATGAAAATAATTTTCTTAAATCAAAAAATGATTAACAGGCAGGAAAAAAAAGAAACCATTTTCTTCAAAATGTAATTGCAAGTATAAAAACAATTTTCTTCAAGTAAAAAACGATTCACAATTAAAAATAATTTTTTTTTCCCCAATTAAAAAAAAACTATTCAAGTAAAAATAAATTCTTCAAGTAAAAAAAAGAAACGAAATGCAAGTGAAAAAACAATTTTCTTCAATAAAAAAACAATTCGCAGGAATAAAAACAATATTTCTGCAAGTAAAGAAAACATTTGTGAATTTAAAAATAATTTTCTTTATTAAAAAAAGATTTGCAAGTATGGAAGCAATTTTCTTAAATCAAAAAATGATTAGTAAAAAAGAAACAATTTTCTTCAAATTAATAATAGATTTGCTGATATAAAAAAAACTATTCGCAAGTAAAAATGAATTCTTCAAGTAAAATAAGAAAACGATTTGCAAGTGAAAAACTATTTTCTTCAATAAAAAATGATTTGCAGGAATACATTTGTGACTATGAAAAGAAATGTCTTTATTAGAAAACGATTCGCAAGTATGGAAACAATTTTCTTAAATCAAATAAGTATTAGTAGGCAAGTAAAAAAAAGAAACAATTTTCTTCAAATAAAGAAAGATTTGCAAGTATAAAAACAATTTTCTTCAAGTTCAAACTTTTGACAGTAATATTCCACCCTGCGCGATCCACACACTTACACTCGTAGCAACCGTAATTCGTACTCTACAAAGGCAGGTGGTGCTGCTGAGTCAATTTAAGGCCTTCAGAGCTACGGCTATTTGCGCATGGTGCCTTCCGCCAAAAAGAAGAAGAAGAAGCTTGGAGGCAATAACAAATACCATTGCATGATTTACAATGAGGGGATGATAAAATAAATGAGCTTGTTTACCTATTTTACTCCCTACCTGTTATTTATTTAAATCTCCTAAAATATTTCCAATGAACTCAAATGTGATTCTTACAGCTCATTTATATACATGTATTTAATTAACATTTATTCATCCAGGGTAACACAATTAAAAACATGTTCATTCGCAATGCTGACCTTGCAAAGATGCAGCATTCATAGGTTAGAGATGTTGAAGTGTGATGATAATCTATATCAATCGATCAGAAAAATGTGTTGGAACATACACACACTTACACATTCACACATAAATTTAAAGACACACACATATATATACCGGTATATATATATACAGGTAAAAGCCAGTAAATTAGAATATTTTGAAAAACTTGATTTATTTCAGTAATTGCATTCAAAAGGTGTAACTTGTACATTATATTTATTCATTGCACACAGACTGATGCATTCAAATGTTTATTTCATTTAATTTTGATGATTTGAAGTGGCAACAAATGAAAATCCAAAATTCCGTGTGTCACAAAATTAGAATATTACTTAAGGCTTATACAAAAAAGGGATTTTTAGAAATGTTGGCCAACTGAAAAGTATGAAAATGAAAAATATGAGCATGTACAATACTCAATACTTGGTTGGAGCTCCTTTTGCCTCAATTACTGCGTTAATGCGGCGTGGCATGGAGTCGATGAGTTTCTGGCACTGCTCAGGTGTTATGAGAGCCCAGGTTGCTCTGATAGTGGCCTTCAACTCTTCTGCGTTTTTGGGTCTGGCATTCTGCATCTTCCTTTTCACAATACCCCACAGATTTTCTATGGGGCTAAGGTCAGGGGAGTTGGCGGGCCAATTTAGAACAGAAATACCATGGTCCGTAAACCAGGCACGGGTAGATTTTGCGCTGTGTGCAGGCGCCAAGTCCTGTTGGAACTTGAAATCTCCATCTCCATAGAGCAGGTCAGCAGCAGGAATCATGAAGTGCTCTAAAACTTGCTGGTAGACGGCTGCGTTGACCCTGGATCTCAGGAAACAGAGTGGACCGACACCAGCTGGACTGCTGCTGAGTTGTCCAAAGTCATGTTTTCTGACGAAAGCAAATTTTGCATTTCCTTTGGAAATCGAGGTCCCAGAGTCTGGAGGAAGACAGGAGAGGCACAGGATCCACGTTGCCTGAAGTCTAGTGTAAAGTTTCCACCATCAGTGATGGTTTGGGGAGCCATGTCATCTGCTGGTGTCGGCCCACTCTGTTTCCTGAGATCCAGGGTCAATATATATATATATTTATATATATATATATATACACACACACAATTATGTATATATTTATGTATACAGTATATTTATGTACACATATATATATATGTGTGTGTGTATGTGTGTTTTAAGCAATCCAACATAGGTCAAAATTTTAACAACACCACCTCCATGTGGTGTATTTGTCTGGAAACAAACCGCATATGCAGCACAGTATAATTCATGTTTTATCAAATGTTCACATTTTAGTGCGCAATACTTCCGGAGTAGAAGTTATTACAAAACACAAAAAAGTTATTTAAAAAAAAAATGCAAATTTCTAAATGTGTCCAGGATGTGAACACATTCAAGTTGTTCATTATTTTTCTGCTTCTGATCATCCCCAGGAGATAAATGCATTTGATCATATTTTTTATTCATAGTCATGCAGGTGTTGTTTTGCACTAAATGTTGTTTTAAATGACAACTTTTTAAATGTTTTTAATGACAACTTTTTAATGTTCTTAATGACAACATTTTAATGTTTTTAATGACATTTTTTTTAAAGTATTAAATGACAACTTTGAAAAATATTTTTATTGACCACTTTTTGATGTTTTTATTGACAACTTTTAAAATGTGTTTTATTGACAACTTGATGCTCCTTCAGAGGAAATTGAGAAGAAGCTGACGGCTTACAGGAGAGGAAGCAAGTTCTGGAGGATGCTCATCTTCTGTCAGGTGGGAATGATCATGGAAATGTACAGTCAATATTAATAACAAATAATAATATTCATAATAATAATAATAATAAATATGTTCTGCTCTTGTCAGGGAGGCCCGGGTCATCTCTACCTCCTGAAGAACAAAGTAGCGACGTTTGCTAAAGTGGAAAAGGAAGAAGACATGAGCCAGTGAGTCATTTCTTTTCGCCAGCTTTCATAAAGAGGATTTATTCATGCTGTAACTGGACGCCATATTTGATACACACCTGGGTTTAATACATGCATCTTTTAAACAGAGTCTTGCACACACAGAAAATAACAGAAATTAAAATCAGCCAAATCACCCCAAAAACTATCCATCCATCCATTTTCTACCGCTTGTCCCTCTCGGGGTACCCAAACATTTTTTTTTATTTGTGGCACTAAAAAACATTAATGGCACAGATACATTTCCTCAAAGATGCTACATTATGATGGGACTGTCTGCGATCGTTGGAACACATTATGAAGGGACTGTATAAACACATTATGATGGGACTGTCTGTGATTGTTTGAACACATTATGATTGGACTGCCTGTAATTGTATAAACACAATATAATGAGACTGGGTATACACATTATGATGGGACTGTCTGCGATTGTTTGAACACATTATAATGGGACTGGATAAACAGTTTGACGGAGATGTCTGTAATGCTATGAACACATAATGGGACAGGATAAACACATTATAATGGGACAGGATAAACACATTATAATGGGACAGTCTGTGATTGTATAAACACAATATAATGAGACTGTATAAACACATTATGATGGGACTGCCTGTAATTGTATAAACACAATATAATGAGACAGGATAAACACAATATGATGGGACTGTCTGCGATTGTTTGAACACATTATAATGGGACTGGATAAACACAGTATGATGGGACTGTCTGTAATGGTATGAACACATAACGGGACATGATAAACACATTATAATGAGACAGTCTATGATTATTTAAACACATTAGGATGGGACTGTATAAACACATTATGATGGGACTGTCTGTGATTGTTTGAACACATTATGATGGGACTGTATAAACACATTATGATGGGACTGTCCTTGATTGTTTGAACACATGAGTGGACGGTCTGTAATTGCATGAACACAATATAATGACACTGGATGAACACATTATGATGGGGCTGTCTGTAATTGTTGAACACATTATGATGGGACTGGGTATACACATGATGATGGGACAGTCTGCGATTGTATGAACACATTAGAATGGGACTGCATGAACACATTATGATGGGACTGGATATACACATTATGATGGGACTATCAGCGATTGTATGAACACATTAGAATGGGACTGCATGAACACATTATGATGGGACTGGGTATACACATTATGAAGGGACTGTCTGCGATTGTATGAACACATTAGAATGGGACTGGATAAACACATTATGATGGGACTGTGTGTGATTGTTTGAACACATAATAGGACTGGACAAACACATTATGATGGGACTGTGTGTGATTGTTTGAACACATTATAATAGGACTGGACAAACACGTTATGATGGGACTGTCTGTAATTGTATGAACACATTTAAATATTTCTGAGGGAACTCTCCTGAAGGAATCAATAAAGTACTATCTATAGGACTGGATAAACACATTATTATGGGACTGTCTGTGAATGTAGCTTATCCTTCCAACTCTGTATAGCAGATGACAGCATAACGCTGATTCTTAACACACCTCACACACTCCTCATCCGCCAGAGAATAAGAACATGTTGTAACAGGAGAAAATGGTGTTGCCAATAAGAAAGCTAGTTGCTCTATTTAGCAAGTATTCCGTTACCTTTCAATTTTTTTTCAAAAATGTGACTCGTGACAAATCAAAAAAACATTTTCTGGTCTTCATGGAGACTTTGAGAAAGTTGAAAGCATGTGTCACGTTCAAACACTGAGGACATCTATTAAACAAGACAAAAGGCAAGGAATCAAACAGAGACAGAATTCAATTTGGACTCAATATTGAGGAGAGACATGGCCACTGCACTCTCTGTACAGTCCTGCACCACGCTCTGACGAAGAAGGTTTTCGTCTCCTCTTTTATTCAGATGTTCAATGTTCACGCACCAACACATGTCACGGCAGGAATGGGAAGTATGTAAAACAGTCATTATTTTCGGTCGCTTTGAAGACCAAGAAGAGGATTTCTCGGGCTTGGGCTCTTCCTGGATCCAGCTGGCGCAGGTGTTGGAGGACAATGGATAACCCCTCCCGTCTCCTGACCACAGCGACTTCAAGAGGGCAGCGGGTTGTAAATAGCGTTGACCTCGGTTACCAAATAGTTGGAAGAGAGTTTGTGAAATACTTCAAAGAGAGTTCGTTTAACACTTGAAAGAGAGTTCCTCTGGAAGTTGAGCAGATCCTGCCATCTGTCCGTGTTGAAATCACAGTGGCGTTTCCCCGAGCCTTCTTCCTCTTGTTAGGCCTCGAAAGACAGCATTCATCTTCTTATCAGGAACATAATGTAATACAACGTTTCTTTTGTGATAACTTACAAACAATTATTCCAACAGCATGTATTGCTCTTCTCAACGAGCACCAAGTCATGCTGTGCCTCTCCTGTGAGTAGTGAGAAATGGTGTAAGACAAACTCAAGAAACTAATGTGGCCAAAGAATTAGACCAAGATACAAGCCAAGACCAAAGCAGAGAACTTTCTCTTCAGGACAGTCTGACACCCCCACCGTCAAAAACCAAGGCCTGTCAGTGTTGTAAGTCCAAGTCAAGGGCTTTACCGTCGCCAAAGTCATCAGACATCTTGCTAACTCCAGCAAAGTTGCAGCGGTCCTCCTACAAGAAACACACTGGGTTTCTGACGACAACCTCAAGCTTCCTGGATTCCTTCCCGCTGGATCCATCCACAAGAAACACAGAAGGGCAACCTTGGTCCGGTAGGAACTGAACTGGAGAGACACCTGCCAATATCCACCTGGCTGCAATATTCAATGGCTGGTCACACAAAACCAAGCAACACCTGTCGTGATCGTATACAAACCCTCACCAGCACTGGCGACTGCATCATCACTTCCATCTTTGACTGCCCCTGCCATCCATGCAGGCGACTTTTAATTGCCAACATACAGACGGGGTTACAAACGCACGTCACGGGATGGCGAAACACCAAGTGAGTCAGCTTCTATCAATGAGGCACTGCTCCGATTTGATCCCAAGAACCCCCAAGCTTCTCCTCTGCACGATGAAACTCTTACACCAACCCTGACCTGGCCTTCGCCGTATGCTGCAGTAACGACTTGAAACCAGAGAGACGGATCTTGCACAGGTTCCCTCGTTCACGTCTATCATCAGAGTACCATCACTGGTGCAGCCGGTAGCTGGCAAACCGGAACTTCAGGAAGGCAAACTGGTGGAAACAAATAGAACTGTTGGCCTCGTGGACCAGAGAGTGGAGGATGTGGATGCTGCATACGCCGACTACTGCAAAGTCCTCCAAAGGGCAGTAAAGCACAACATCTCACGTGGCTTTAATAATAACTATATCTATGGAATGAGGAGTGCATCTGCCTGATGGGCCAACATCAGCAGGCGAGCTCCGAGGAAGAAATGGATGCAACAGCGACAACGCTACTGCAGAAGCTGGATGACACCCTTAAGGCTAGATGGACTGAAGGAGTGGAATCTATTGATTTCCCCCACTCTAGTCGGAATGTGTGGTAGACCATCAAACTGCTCTCAGGGAGAAAATCAACTCCCCGCAGGTGTCCAGTAACTGCAGATGCCATTGCCTCCCAGCCCCTGAATAACGGGCGCTTCTCTAAGGCTGACAAAAACTTCACACGACTGATATCGAGTGAGGTATAATCCCACTCCGGAGCAGCCAGCGCTGATGCTAACTTTTCAGGAGACTTCACAGCAGCCGAATTAAAAAGCAGCAATCAAGTCACTGAAGCCGGGAAAGTCACCAGGTGGAGGCGGTATCCACCCAGAGTTTATCATACACCAAAGTGAAATTAAATCTCACTGGCTGTGCCCATTCTTCTTATCATTTTCTGGAGGTCCAAGCTTCTGTCATAGACTTGCCAAAGCCCAACAAACCTGTCGAAAACCCAAAGTTTTTATAAGCCCATCTCCCTCCTAGAGAGGCTGATCCACTGTCTCATCGAGCCAGTGGTGGACCTACAACCTACAACTCAGCATCTGCCGAGGCAGGTCAACAGTGGACCAAGTAATACTACCCAACCAGGACATCGAGGACAGCTTCCAGGATAACAACAAAGCTGGAGTAGTGTTCCTGAACCTGACAGCTGCTTACGATACCGTGTGGCACAGAGGACTCCATCTGAAATTGTTGAGAACAATCCTAGATCGGCACAGGGTGAGCTTTTTTATGGAGATGCTAAGTAACCGGAGCTTCATCCAACAAACCAGCGATGGCCAGACGAGCAGGCTCAGAAGGCTGAAGAACGGTGTCCCGCAAGGCTCTGTCCTTTCACCTAAGCTGTTAAACATCCATATTAATGACCTGCCTAACACAACATCCAACTAGTATGGCAATGTGGAGGACTTAGCTATCATGCCCTGCTGTTGAACATAGAAGGCGATAGAAGATGGCCTCAACCGAAATATGAGCATCCTTGCTGACTACCTTCAGAATTGGCACCCGCAACTCAGCATGAGCAAAACCGTGTCTGCAGCTTTCCACCTCTACAACCAGGAAGCAAGAAGGGAATTGGACGTGCATGTCGGCAGGAACCGCCTGGAGTTCCACCAAGTACCTTGGCGCGGACGTAGACCGGACACTATCCTACAAGCAAGTGAAGACCAAGACAACAGCAAGGGTCTCACTTATCTGCCTCCTGGCAGGTTCGACTTGGAGAGCCTCCCCCAGATCCTACGCATACCAACGCAAGCCTTGGTCCTACCTGTAGCTGAATACTGCACCCCCGTCTGGAGCAGAAGTCAACACGTAAACAAGGTTGATACTTTTATTAACAACGCCCTATGTATCCGAACTGGTTGCCTGAAACCCACCCCTGCCAGTCCTGGCGGGAATCGCCCCAGCCAGTCTCCGATGGGATGCGGCTACCGTCTCCCTGGCAAGAAAAGCCCGAAAGTACGACTGGCACATCCTGCACAAAGCCACAACTACACCGGCCGGCTCCACCATGCAGGCTGAAGTCTCGCCATCCTTACAACACAATTGATGCTACAGTCGATCCTTGATGACCTGTCCAGAGATGCTTGCTTGGCAGCATCTTTGGAAGCAGCCGCATCCAACAATACATCCAGGACCCAGGAAGGAAGGTCAAAGGAGAAGACTTGCCACCCCATCGATGGATATGGACCTTCGCACTGGATTTTGACGCTTCAGGTCATCTATGAAAAAGTGGGGCCTTTCAGACAAGTGTGGCAAGCCTGAACAGACTGCCGAGCACATCTTTACCGGCTGCCTCGGAAACAGCCCGTCCTCAGAAGCCGGCCTTCTCCACTTAGGACCAGAGACGAGGGCGTGGCTACATGACACGGAGTTGGCCACCTGATGCTGTACAAAAGAAGAGAAAAGACATGATGTAACGCTTGTTGTGTTCTCTCTTTAGATTCTGGAGACGACTGAGCCGACTGATGAGCAAAGTGAACCCAGAACCAAACATGATCCACATCATGGGATGCTACGTGCTGGGGAACCCCAATGGAGAGAAGGTAGCAACATTCCTATTCTTAATCAGGACTTCTTCTTCCTCATCGACACTCTTCATTCTTCTGCTGAAATGATGTCTTTCTCTCTTCTTCCTGTCGCCAACCAAACATTTAATGATGTCACTGTAGCAGCAAGCATAAAGTAGCCTTGTAGCTAAGCTAACTTCTTGCAGCTTAGTGATGGGGAGGTTCACCGTTTCTTCCTTACTTTCTGTCCGGGAAGGCTTAGTTTTGTACGACATTTTAGTGAAATAAACGTAAACCTTGGAGTTGACGAGTTGCGTGCAGAACAAGTGACGAGAACACCGAGCTCGCACTCCTGGTGTTGTAATATCAAATAGATGTTATATAAAGCGCTGTTAAAGTACTAATGATTGTATTAAAATATTTAATCGCAATGATCACAGTTTGTTCATAGTTAACTCAAAATGAATCGCGATTGATCGCAGATAGATATAATTTTTCATCATTATTAAGTATACCCTGGACAGATAATGTTCAAGTTTTTATTACCATGACTGGACGATTAGTTTGCTTTAATGAAAAGGAACATAAATAAACTTTTATTGACAATACAAAAATGACCTGGTGTCTTGCCAGATTTTGTAGGAATACAGAATGTGTATTCCTGCTGTAGGAGCACTTGCATTCAGAGGAGAGAAGCTACACCTCCATGTTTATATAGCAATTTCACACATTAATAACAACATGTGGATTGTTGATTGTCAAAGATGTTTGGTTACGTAATCTGTGATATTTCTACCTGAATAAATATTCTGTACATTACTTGTTGTATACATTAATAATATTCATATTCAAAGAACACCTCCAGGCAACTTTAACCCTTGACTAGCACCCTCCCCCCTCCACATCCCACCTCCCCGGATTGTAAATAATGTAAATAATTCAATGTATATACTCTGATGATTAACTTGTGTGATGACTGTATTATGCTGATAGTATATATTTGTACCATGAATTGATTTACTTGGACCCTGATTTAAACAAGTTGAAAAACTTATTGGGGTGTTACCATTTAGTGGTCAATTGTACGGAATATGTACTATACTGTGCAATCTACTAATAAAAGTTTCAATCAATCCTCTATTTTATAATAAAATATTATTTTCAGCCTGCTAAACATTCTGTAATTGAGGACTATCCATCAGAACAGGTTAATCAAATATTTAACACTTGATTCAATCTGCCATGAATCATTTGTTTGGATGGAAATATCACAGATTACATTACAAAACATCTTTGACAAAGTATGATCATAATGTAAGACCATTTTTCATTTTGTTGTGTTGTTACACCGGATGTGACGCGTAACACTTCTATTGTGAAGCCGGAGGTCTTGACATGTTTTGGCGACATGAAAGTCTCCGATAAAAGTGACTTCAGTCTTCTTTACTGTCTTTGTCTCTGTTTTACTCAAGCAATTTGAGTAACAATCTACATTTTATATTATTGATGCACTCAGCTATAATCAAACATGGATGTGAGGCTCCTCCTCTTTTCGAGCAGGAAAGGCGTTTGCTCTAATGATGTCGTCTCACGGTGATGGAAGATGAAATAGTCTTGTCTTGTCGGAAGGATAAAAAAATGGCCATGAATTTGGATCTGATACTGAGAGCTTTGTGGAATTTCTGCTCGCTATTTTCCAGCTTGTGGCTCATCAGTAACTGGACGCCATTACATTTCCCCTACGGAATGGACCGAGGGTCAAAATTAATCGCAGTTTAAAAAAAAAGTATTGCTGTTAAAGGAACTTAAATTGACAGCCATAGTTATACTACTCGTATGTATAAATACATATCAGTTCCCTCAGTGTGTAATTGTAAAAGTTCATTTACAATGCTTTTGTATTAACAATAGAAATATGATTTATTTAAAACATGTTTTGGTTTTTGTCTGCCGGGGTCTTGGAATGTGACCACGGTGATTTGCCGCCATTGTATTCTCCTGCCGCACCACTAGGCGGAGTACGTGTACCCCACTTTCCATGTCGTGTCTTTCTGTGTGTTTGTTTCTCCAAATATTTTGTGTTGATGTGATCGTCTTTGTGTGTTGTTGTGTGCGACAACAGCTGTTCCTCAAACTGAAGAATCTGATGAGGCCTTATTCCGTCGAATTTCAGTCGCCGCTGGAGCTTTCTGCACAGGGTGAGCAAGCAACACTCTCATGGGCGACGACAACAACGTACAGTTGAATACTTCACAGACTGCGTGCTAGCTCGAGTGATGCAACTTTGCTGCCAAGTCGTGAAAAATCATATTTTACTTTGACGAAAATGTTCTTTTTCTGTATTTCAACTTCCACCTCAAAAACCAAAAGGTACCCATTACAACTTTTTCCACTTCCGATACAGTACCAGTATTTGAGCCTTGAGGATTGGGCGATACCAATATTGATCTGTAACAGTATCATTCATACATGTATTATTTAGTAGTGTGGGATGCAAGAAAAGAGTCAAAGAGAGAACAATGGTAGCTATAAAAAACACTAAGCTCTTTATTATTAACATTCTGGAATGGTGTCTTTAAGTTGGAGTGGAGTAGTAATTGTTTTATTTAGCATCAAAAAGTTAAGTTAATGACGCAGTAAGTAGAATGATGCAGACACTTTTGTTACTGGATACTTTCTAATACACTTGTGCCTTGGAGACTTTGTATGTGTAAGTAATATGTAATTATTTGATACTTGTTTGCATTGAAAAATGTTCCCTTTTATAGTTCAATGATTATTACCTTTGTCTAGCTTGTGTGCTATTATGTGCTTAGCTGTTGTGTAGCTGCTAGCTCCTAGTAGCCTATAGTATGTGTGTGTATATATATATGTATGTATGTGTGTGTGTGTGTGTGCGTGTGTATACATATACACACACATATATATATATAATATGTATATGCATATAGTGTGTATATGTGTATATTTATATATATATATATATATATATATATATATATATATATATATTAGAGATGCACGGTTGGCGGGCACAAGCGCGGAGTCCGCGGATCGGGCGGATGAAATTAAAAAAAATTAGAATTTATCCGCGGGTCGGGTCGGGTCGGGTGGTTGAAATAAAGAAAAATTAGATTTTAAATAGATTCAGGCGAGTGGCAGTTAAACCAATTCGGAAATATATATACATAGTTAAATGTTGTTACCCACATACGAAAAACGAGCAGGCACCTGCAGCATATGCCACAACAGAAGAAAAAAAAAAAAAATAGATGGACACTTTTACGGAGCGGAGAAGGGACGCCTCGCCGGGGTCCGGGACCGAGGCCCCTTCCCCCGAGAGGGCCCCACCGGGAGCCGTAGCTGAGGCGATCCGCGAGAAGGGCCCGACGCACGTCCAGGGTCACCACCGCGCCCACTGCACCGACACCCCGCCTCGTCCGCCTTCGCCGCGGCCGGCGTCACGCGCAGCAGGTAAGCAGCTTACCTGCCCGCCACCCCCGTGGCCAAGGGCTCGTAACAGGGGTCACTCCGCGTGCTCCGCCCGCGCAGCTTACCTGCCCGCCACCCCTGTTGCCGGGGGCGCGTAACAGGGGTCACTCCGCGCGCAGTGCGCTCACCCTGGTTGATATAGACAGCAGCTAGGACGGTGGCCATGGAAGTTGGAACCCGCTAAGGAGTGTGTAACAACCCACCTGCCGAATCAACTAGCCCTGAAAATGGATGGCGCTGGAGCGTCGGGCCCATATACCCGGCCGTCGCCGGCAGCGAGACGCGCTTGGAGGTGCGCTCAGCGCGGCTCCCATATGATTGCGCACTGGTGTGCGTCTGGGTCGTGACAGCGTGGCACGCGAATGTCTGTGCTGCATTGGATCAGTCTCCTTTCTTTAACAGGCAAAAGCTTTATAACCTCACTAATGCCTTGCATCGTCTATATTAGATATATAACAACGGGCGGGTGCGGGCGGGTGCGGTTCTGATCAAATATTAGATCGGGTGGATTGCGGATTGTTGACGACTTTCTGATGCGGTTGCGGATGAAATAATTGCCTATCCGCGCATCTCTAATATATATATATATGTATATATATATATATATATATGTGTGTGTGTATACATATATACACACATACATATACAAATATATACATATATATATGTGTGTGTGTGTATACACACATACATATACAAATATATACATGTGTATATATATGTATACATATATACACACATTCATATACAAATATATATATATGTATATATATACACATATGTGTGCATATGTATATACAGTATATGTATGTATATATATATATATATATATATATATATATATGTGTGTGTATGTATACTATATATATATATATATCAGAGGTGGGACCAAGTCATTGTTTTGCAAGTCACAAGTAAGTCTCAAGTCTTTGCCCTCAAGTCCGAGTCAAGTCCCGAGTCAAGACAGGCAAGCCCCGAGTCAAGTCCAAAGTCAAGACTGGAAAGTCTCAAGTCAAGTCCTAAGTCCTGCATTTTGAGTTTCGAGTCCTTTCAAGTCCTTTTAACCACAGACTAATATATTAACACAGATTGTGTATGCTTTTCAAACGCTGTATTTATTTATTAAAACAAGTGCATTTTAAATTGCAGGAAAGAAAATTGTGCTGACATTGCACTTTATAATAGCACTATAAACCAGTCATTTTAAACATTAACTCATTCCTTTACAGAACAAACACATTGAAAAATAAAGTGCAAATGTACTTATTTGTACAAAAGTGTTAACATTGAAAAAACATGACATATACGTGAACATAACAAAAAAGTTGTACTTTTTATATGTCAGGGCCCTATGCTGCATTGCATTTGCAAAAGACCAAATTAGCCAAGAGTCTGTCAGTCATTTGTGCACGATGGGGGCGTAGTATGATGCCACCATGGCTGAAAACTCGCTCCACTGGAGCACTGGAGGCAGGCACTGCCAAGACTCTCATGGCCCCTCGGAACAGTGAAGGAAGAGTCTTCATGTTCAATGCCCAGAACAAAAGGGGGGAGAGAGTTGTTTTGGGTTGGTGCACTACTTGTGAGTGTATCTTGTGTTTTTTATGTTGATTTAATTAAAAAAAGAAAAAAGAAAACAATTATTTCTTGTGCGGCCCGATACCAATCGATCCACGGACCAGTACCGGGCCGCGGCCCGGTGGTTGGGGACCACTGAGGTAAACAACCAACAGTATGTCAGAAAGCTAGCTAAAACGGTACACATATTCATAATATAGTATACATTTTAACTGACCTTTATTTTACTATTTTTGTCTTTTTTTAGGTGGCTAAAATACGCGGTGCTGCTGACCGCCGTCTAACGTTACGTGTGATATATTGACTAACCCTGCTTAAAAAAATCACTGAACAAAAAGTATGAATAAGGTAGTGAACTGCAACAGATTCCCGTGTTTGCAATAACGTTATAACGTTAGCAGTGAGTTTACAGCCTCACTGATTTAACTACACAGCAAATAAAAGTCACGTTACTTAGCCAATAAACGTTATCTTACATTCAAAACTTACCATTCTTTGTGCAACTTCAAATGCCGGACGAAGTTGGAAGTTGTTGCCTCTCCATCAGTAATTTTCGAACCGCATGTGTTGCATACTGCAAACCGTTTTGTGTTGACCACCTCGTAATTTTTATACCCAAACAAAATTATTTTAGGTATCATTTTTTGTTCACTGGCTTGTGGTTTGGACATGTCTTCTTCGTTGGTTGTCCTGCAATTTGATTGGATGAATGCTGTGTGATGAAAACAAAGTAGATCTAATTTGATTGGCTGTTGTACTGAGACCACACCAGCTGACACACGCAACGCTGATAGACAAGTACACAATGAAAAATACGGAGCGCTCCCGAATAACTTTTTCATCTTTGGGTTTTGGGGAAAGTAGCAAGTCATGTCAAGTCATGTCAATTCAAAAGGCTCAAGTCCAAGTGAAGTCACAAGTCATTGATGTTAAAGTCTAAGTCGAGTTGCAAGTCTTTTTACATTTTGTCAAGTCGAGTCTAAAGTCATCAAATTCATGACTCAAGTCTGACTCGAGTCCAAGTCATGTGACTCGAGTCCACACCTCTGATATATATACATATATATATATATTAAACACACATGTGTTTGTGTTTATATATTATATGCAGTAAACATATGTACATACACAGTATATAGGCACACAATACTCTTGTAAATTTATGCACAGAAAATAAGGCTTTTATTCTCGTGAAATTACTTTTTATTACATTTAATTCTTGAAAATTCACCACATTTTTCTCACACCTTACTGTATGCTTGTAATGCAACTTTATTGTTATAAAATGTTTTGTTTTTTTGGTTAGAAATATTGTATAGTACTGTTATTCTTCTCATACTATGATTATTCTTGCAAAACTTTGACCTTTTCTCTTGGAAAATGTGTATTATTATTATCATGAGATTACCACTTTTTTTTCACCTCTTATTTGTACAACTTTTGGAGCTTCGCTAAAAAGTCATTTCGCTTCCAACCACAAGGGGGCATCAGATAAGCAGTAATATTTTAATTGTACTAACAGATGTGTCAGTCCTTCGAAAATAATAACATGTTTTGTCTGCTGAAGGCAAAGAGATGATCGAGATGTACTTCGACTTCCGCCTCTACCGCCTTTGGAAGACACGCCAACACTCCAAGCTCTTGGACTACGAGGACTTGTTGTGACCGGCGACGATGGAGTTGCTCATGGACGCAACAGTGCCCCCTAGTGATGTAGGAGATGTTAATGGACGCAACAGTGCCCCCTAGTGACGATGGAGATGTTAATGGACGCAACAGTGCCCCCTAGTGACGATGGAGATGTTAATGGACGCAACAGTGCCCCCTAGTGATGATGGAGATGTTAATGGACGCAACAGTGCCCCCTAGTGATGATGGAGATGTTAATGGACGCAACAGTGCCCCCTAGTGATGATGGAGATGTTAATAGAGACAACAGTGCCCCCTAGTGACGATGGAGATGTTAATGGACGCAACAGTGCCCCCTAGTGATGATGGAGATGTTAATGGACGCAACAGTGCCCCCTAGTGACGATGGAGATGTTAATGGACGCAACAGTGCCCCCTAGTGATGATGGATATGCTCATGGACGCAACAGTGCCCCCTAGTGACGATGGAGATGTTAATGGACGCAACAGTGCCACCTAGTGACGATGGAGATGTTAATGGAGACAACAGTGCCCCCTAGTGATGATGGAGATGTTAATGGACACAACAGTGCCCCCTAGTGACGATGGAGATGTTAATGGAGACAACAGTGCCCCCTAGTGACGATGGAGATGTTAATGGAGACAACAGTGCCCCCTAGTGATGATGGAGATGTTAATGGACGCAACAGTGCCCCCTAGTGACGATGGAGATGTTAATGGACGCAACAGTGCCCCCTAGTGACGATGGAGATGTTAATGGACACAACAGTGCCCCCTAGTGACGATGGAGATGTTAATGAACACAACAGTGCCCCCTAGTGACGATGGAGATGTTAATGAACACAACAGTGCCCCCTAGTGATGATGGAGATGTTAATGGAGACAACAGTGCCCCCTAGTGATGATGGAGATGTTAATGGAGACAACAGTGCCCCCTAGTGACGATGGAGATGTTAATGGAGACAACAGTGCCCCCTAGTGATGATGGAGATGTTAATGGAGACAACAGTGCCCCCTAGTGATGATGGAGATGTTAATGGACGCAACAGTGCCCCCTAGTGACGATGGAGATGTTAATGGACGCAACAGTGCCCTCTAGTGACGATGGAGATGTTAATGGACGCAACAGTGCCCCCTAGTGACGATGGAGATGTTAATGGACGCAACAGTGCCCCCTAGTGACGATGGAGATGTTAATGGACGCAACAGTGCCCCCTAGTGACGATGGAGATGTTAATGGACGCAACAGTGCCCCCTAGTGACGATGGAGATGTTAATGGACGCAACAGTGCCCCCTAGTGACGATGGAGATGTTAATGGACGCAACAGTGCCCCCTAGTGACGATGGAGATGTTAATGGACGCAACAGTGCCCCCTAGTGATGATGGAGATGTTAATGGACGCAACAGTGCCCCCTAGTGATGATGGAGATGTTAATGGACGCAACAGTGCCCCCTAGTGATGATGGAGATGTTAATAGAGACAACAGTGCCCCCTAGTGACGATGGAGATGTTAATGGACGCAACAGTGCCCCCTAGTGATGATGGAGATGTTAATGGACGCAACAGTGCCCCCTAGTGACGATGGAGATGTTAATGGACGCAACAGTGCCCCCTAGTGATGATGGAGATGTTAATGGAGACAACAGTGCCCCCTAGTGACGATGGAGATGTTAATGGAGACAACAGTGCCCCCTAGTGATGATGGAGATGTTAATGGAGACAACAGTGCCCCCTAGTGACGATGGAGATGTTAATGGACGCAACAGTGCCCCCTAGTGACGATGGAGATGTTAATGGACGCAACAGTGCCCTCTAGTGACGATGGAGATGTTAATGGACGCAACAGTGCCCCCTAGTGACGATGGAGATGTTAATGGACGCAACAGTGCCCCCTAGTGACGATGGAGATGTTAATGGACGCAACAGTGCCCCCTAGTGACGATGGAGATGTTAATGGACGCAACAGTGCCCCCTAGTGACGATGGAGATGTTAATGGACGCAACAGTGCCCCCTAGTGACGATGGAGATGTTAATGGACGCAACAGTGCCCCCTAGTGACGATGGAGATGTTAATGGACGCAACAGTGCCCCCTAGTGATGATGGAGATGTTAATGGACGCAACAGTGCCCCCTAGTGATGATGGAGATGTTAATGGACGCAACAGTGCCCCCTAGTGATGATGGAGATGTTAATAGAGACAACAGTGCCCCCTAGTGACGATGGAGATGTTAATGGACGCAACAGTGCCCCCTAGTGATGATGGAGATGTTAATGGACGCAACAGTGCCCCCTAGTGACGATGGAGATGTTAATGGACGCAACAGTGCCCCCTAGTGATGATGGATATGCTCATGGACGCAACAGTGCCCCCTAGTGACGATGGAGATGTTAATGGACGCAACAGTGCCACCTAGTGACGATGGAGATGTTAATGGAGACAACAGTGCCCCCTAGTGATGATGGAGATGTTAATGGACACAACAGTGCCCCCTAGTGACGATGGAGATGTTAATGGAGACAACAGTGCCCCCTAGTGACGATGGAGATGTTAATGGAGACAACAGTGCCCCCTAGTGATGATGGAGATGTTAATGGACGCAACAGTGCCCCCTAGTGACGATGGAGATGTTAATGGACGCAACAGTGCCCCCTAGTGACGATGGAGATGTTAATGGACACAACAGTGCCCCCTAGTGACGATGGAGATGTTAATGAACACAACAGTGCCCCCTAGTGACGATGGAGATGTTAATGAACACAACAGTGCCCCCTAGTGATGATGGAGATGTTAATGGAGACAACAGTGCCCCCTAGTGATGATGGAGATGTTAATGGAGACAACAGTGCCCCCTAGTGACGATGGAGATGTTAATGGAGACAACAGTGCCCCCTAGTGATGATGGAGATGTTAATGGAGACAACAGTGCCCCCTAGTGATGATGGAGATGTTAATGGACGCAACAGTGCCCCCTAGTGACGATGGAGATGTTAATGGACGCAACAGTGCCCTCTAGTGACGATGGAGATGTTAATGGACGCAACAGTGCCCCCTAGTGACGATGGAGATGTTAATGGACGCAACAGTGCCCCCTAGTGACGATGGAGATGTTAATGGACGCAACAGTGCCCCCTAGTGACGATGGAGATGTTAATGGAGACAGCAGTGCCCC
>NC_084558.2:47455827-47493327 GCF_033978685.3 Nerophis lumbriciformis | reverse complement strand
TATATGTGTGTATATATATATATATATACATACACATACATATATATACGTTTATATATATACGTATATATATGTATATATATATACGTATATATATATATATATGTATATATATATATGTATATATATATATATATATATATACGTATATATATATATATATATATATATATATATATATACACACGTATATAAATATATATATATATATACATTTCTCAAAAAAAAATGTCAGGAAAAAAATATAAATGATATTTATGCATTGTTTTTACCTTACCTTGTAATATTAATTGTTCATCAAGAAATTATAAATATAATTGTATTATTTTTTTCTGCTCAGCTCTCGTAAGATTATGACTTTTTTCTCTGGAAAATAAATTTGTACAACAAAAAAAATTTTGTTTTCTGGAAAAAAAAGACAAATTAATATTTTCAATATAGAAAAAAATGCCTTTTCCCCTTCTGGAAGAAAAAAAGTTTTTTTAATGGAAAAAAAGACTAATGAAGAAAAAAAAAGATTATTTTAGGTGTGGAAAAAGCACTTTTTGTGAGGAAAACAGAGATATGATTGCAGAGAAGTGTCGAGCATGAATGTGTACTTTGTGTATTCCTTCAAAGTGCAGTGAAATGACGTAGAAATGCATAGAGGAGTTTAGGCTGAGCGGACGGAAGCATTGATTATTGATAATTGATTAGACGTGTACATCTTCTCATACATCCTGTAGATACGTCATGCATAGGCTGGTACAAAATGTACTTCCAGGTTCTTCACATACAAAATGATTTGTTCCACGTGAAAAAAAGGGGTGATATTTTTGAGCAGACACGAGAAGAAGTGGACTGGAACTACAAGTGCAGATTATTTACACACCAGCACCTTGCAGAAGAGTGTTGACAAACACCTTCTTCCTTGGGGAAAAAAGAGCCGAGAAAGTCCGCACTGAAGATGTTCTTCTCAAAGTAAGTAAAGCATTGTTATTATTATTAATATGAAAGTGTGCTGTTGTCGTACCTGAAAGTGGGAAAGTCACAAAGGAGAACCACGCCTGAGACTCGCATGCTTACAGTAAACATGCAACTATAGACCAGGGGGAGGAGCCTGTCCTTCTGGAATCTTCCCACAGTCTCAAGGAGCCCCCGTGAGTACTGTACGTACAGTAAGTTCTGGAAGAGTAAAGGGGTTGGCGGCGCAGTGACAAAAGTTGAAATCCAACCTGCTGCATCAGGAAAGAGTCTCGTCTTCTCCCAACAACGGAAGATCTACGCTCCTCGCACCTTCACCCTGCTGCTGCTGTTGCTTCCTGCAAGTACAAGTAAAACTACAAGTAAAACTACAAGTACCCCTGGGTCCTATTCGGACTTTCAGTGAATTTTCAGAGTTGATGTAGTGACACACGCAGATAATATACTTATAATAGGGGATTTTAATATCCATATGAATACCCCATCAGACTATAATTGATAGCTGTGGTCTTACACAAATAATAAATGAACCCACATATCACAACGGTAATACGATAGACCTAGTCCTTGTCCGAGGTGTCACCACCTCCAAAGTTTCGATACTCCCGTACACTAAAGTAATGTCCGGTGATTACCTTTATAAAATTAGAAGTTCTGACTCATTGTCAACAAGCTAATGATAATAATAAGTGCTTTAGCAGCCGCAACATTAATGCTGTCACAACTACCACTCTTGCTGGCCTACTGCCTTCGGTAATGGCGCCTTTCCCAAATTATGTGGGGTCAATCGATAACCATTGATAGTATAGCACCGCTAAAGCTAAAAGGGGCCCCTAAAAAACGTACCCCATGGTTTACAGAAGAAACTAGAGCTCTTAAACTATCATGTAGAAAGCTGGAACGCAAATGGCGCGCGACTAAACTTGAGGTTTTCCGTCAAGCATGGAGTGATAGTTGAATAACTTATAAACACACACTTACCTCAGCTAAAACTAATTACTACTCAAATCTCATCCGCCTCAATAAAAACGATCCTAAATATTTGTTCAGTACAGTTGCATCGCTAACCCAACGAGGGACTCCTCCCAGTAGCTCCGCCCACTCGGCAGATGACTTTATTAATTTCTTTAATAAGGAGATAATTTATTTAATAATACCATCTTAACATTTGACAACAAAACAATTACACACCTGTCTGATAATACCACCTTAACATTTGACAACCAAACAATTACACACTAATTGAATAATACCACCTTAACATTTGACAACAAAACAATTACACACTTATTTAATAATACCACCTTAACATTTGACAACAAAACAATTATACACCTAATTAATAATACCACCTTAACATTTGACAACTAAACAATTACACAGCTATTTAATAATACCACCTTAACATTTGACAACCAAACAATTACATACTTATTTAATAATACCACCTTAACATTTGACAACCAAACAATTACACACCTATTTAATAATACCACCTTAACAGTTGACAACAAAACAATAACACACCTATTTTATAATACCACCTTAACATTTGACAACAAAACAATTACACACCTATCTGATAATACCACCTTAACATTTGACAACCAAACAATTACACACTAATTGAATAATACCACCTTAACATTTGACAACAACACAATTACACACTTATTTAATAATACCACCTTAACATTTGACAACAAAACAATTATACACCTAATTAATAATACCACCTTAACATTTGACAACTAAACAATTACACAGCTATTTAATAATACCACCTTAACATTTGACAACCAAACAATTACAAACTTATTTAATAATACCACCTTAAAATTTGACAACAAAACAATCATACACCTATTTGATAATACCACCTTAACATTTGACAACCAAACAATTACATACTTATTTAATAATACCACCTTAACATTTGACAACAAAACAATTTCATACTTATTTAATAATACCACCTTAACATTTGACAACCAAACAATTACATACTTATTTAATAATACCACCTTAACATTTGACAACAAAACAATTTCATACTTATTTAATAATACCACCTTAACATTTGACAACCAAACAATTTCATACTTATTTAATAATACCACCTTAACATTTGACAACAAAACAATTTCATACTTATTTAATAATACCACCTTAACATTTGACAACCAAACAATTACATACTTATTTAATAATACCACCTTAACATTTGACAACCAAACAATTATACACCTATTTAATAATACCACCTTAACATTTGACAACAAAACAATTCTACACCTATTTTATAATACCACCTTAACATTTGACAACAAAACAATTACACACCTATTTAATATACCACCTTAACATTTGACAACCAAACATTTACACACTTATTTAATAATACCACCTTAACATTTGACAACAAAACAATTATACACCTATATAATAATACCACCTTAACATTTGACAACAAAACAATTCTACACCTATTTTATAATACTACCTTAACATTTGACAACCAAACAATTTCATACGTATTTAATAATACCACCTTAACATTTGACAACCAAACAATTTCATACGTATTTAATAATACCACCTTAACATTTGACAACCTAACAATTTCATACTTATTTAATAATACCACCTTAACATTTGACAACCAAACAATTACATACTTATTTAATAATACCACCTTAACATTTGACAACCAAACAATTACATACTTATTTAATAATACCACCTTAACATTTGACAACAAAACAATTATACACTTGTTAAATAATACCACCTTAACACCTAACAATTACACACCTATTTAATAATACCACCTTAACATTTGACAACAAAACAATTATACACTAATTTAATAATACCACCTTAACATTTGACAACAAAACAATTATACACTAATTTAATAATACCACCTTAACATTTGACAAAAAAAACAATTATACACTAATTTAATAATACCACCTTAACATTTGACAAGCAAACAATTACACAAGGCGACTCGGTAAAGAATCTGGGTATTATCTTCCACCCAACTCTCTCAGTTGAGTCACACATTAAGAGTGTTACTAAAACGGCCTTCTTTCATCTCCGTAATATCGCTAAAATTCGTTCCATTTTGTCCACCAGATCATTATTCATGCCTTCGTTACGTCTCGTCTCCATTACTGTAACCTATTATTTTGGGGTCTCCCTATGTCTAGCATTAAAAGATTACAGTTGGTACAAAATGTGGCTGCTCGACTTTTGACAAGAAAGTTTGATCTTATTACACCTATACTCTATATACATATATACCTATATATATATACACCTATACTGTATATACATATATACCTATACTGTATACACCTTTATATACATATACCTATACTGTATACACCTTTATATACATATATACCTTGTAATTGAGAACTTTGCTTCACTATACAAACTAGTTGATTTAGGAACCCTGTTGAAGAATCAGTTGAGTGTGTAAATGGAGGTTCCATATATGGATATGAAGTGTGAGTCCTCACGTGTGTGAGCCGCTGCTTCCTTCTTTCCTGGCCCAATCAAAAGGGTTCCCAAAGGATCTCTTCCTCAACATGGTCCTCACCAGGATCTGCACAAAGACATTTTTATTACATGCATGAATATTCATGTCGTAATTATGTATGCACAACACTTTATTCTAACTGTATATAATATGTTATTACATAGTAGTGTGACACACAATGTTACTTTTACATTACTTCTCACAGTGCAGTAGAATATTTGCTATATAAATGATAATAAAACAGATTACAGTAAATATATTATTAGTATATAAATGATAATAAAACAGATTACAGTAAATATATTATTTACTACATAAATGATAAGATAACAGGCAACAGACAATATTATTTGCTATATATTAATAATAATAAAACAGATTATAGGAATATATTATTTGTGATATAATTGATAATAAAACAGGTTACAGTAAATATATTGTTATATAAATGTTAATAAAACAGATTAAGTTATTATATTATTTGTTATATAATTGATAATAAAACACATTACAGACAATATATCATTTGCTTATAAAAGATAGTAAAACAAGTTACGTTAATGTATTATTTGCTATATAAATACTAATAAAACAGGTTACAGTTAATATATTATTTGCTATATAAATAATACAACAGGTTAGAGACAATATATTATTTGCTATATAAATGATAGTAAAACAGGTTACAGTTAATATAGTATTGCTATATAAATAATAATAAAACAGATTAGAGAGAATATATTGTTTAGTTATAAATGATAATAAAACAGGTTAAAGTTCATATATTATTGCTATATAAATAATAAGGCAGATTACAGTTAATATATTATTTGCTATATAAATGATAATCAAACAGGTTACAGTTAATATATTATTGTTGTATAAATAATAATAAAACACATTCGAGACAATATATTATTGCTATATAAATAATAATAAAACACATTCGAGACAATATATTATTGCTATATAAACAATAATCAAACAGGTTACAGTTAAAATATTGCTAAATAAATAATAAAACAGATTAGAGACAATATATTATTTTCTATATAAATGATAGTAAAACAGGTACAGTTAATACAGTATTGCTATATAAATAATAATAAAACAGATTAGAGAGATTATATTGTTTAGTTATAAATTATAATAAAGCAGATTACAGTTAATATATAATTTGCTATATAAATAATAATCAAACAGGTTACAGTTAATATATTATTGTTATATAAATAATAAAACCGATTAGACAATATATTATTGCTATATAAACAATAATAAAATGGTTGCATGTTACAAAGCATGAAATATAGTAAGTGAAGATGGTAGTTTTTTCCCATTAAAATAGCATTACGACTTTATCCTTCACTTAAAAAAAAGATTTAGCGGCACCTTTTTTATTTGATCCTATTTTTAAAGTTGGATTTTCATATTTATTTATTTTATTTGCCTAGCAGATATATTTGTTGACATTTTTTTTATATTTCATTGTTTGTTTTTGTTAATACTCGTCATGGCAGACCTCTAAAATATTGACCATATACTCTCACTCCTACATGTGGTGACAAATGATTAGATTCTCATATTTATTGTATTGATAAGGCAGATACTTGTTTGCCCATGTTGATATCAGCATGTTACTTGTTGTTAGTAGTATTTATTATTATTAATGTTAGTTGTTGTTAGTAGTATTTATTACTATTAATGTTAGTTGTTGTTAGTAGTATTTATTACTATTAATGTTAGTTGTTGTTAGTAGTATTTATTACTATTAATGTTAGTTGTTGTTAGTAGTATTTATTATTGTTAATGTTACTTGTTGTTAGTAGTATTTATTATTATTAATGTTAGTTATTGTTAGTAGTATTTATTACTATTAATGTTAGTTATTGTTAGTAGTATTTATTATTGTTAATGTTACTTGTTAGTAGTATTTATTACTATTAATGTTAGTTGTTGTTAGTAGTATTTATTATTATTAATTTTAGTTGTTGTTAGTAGTATTTATTACTATTAATGTTAGTTATTGTTAGTAGTATTTATTATTGTTAATGTTACTTGTTGTTAGTAGTATTTATTATTATTAATGTTAGTTGTTGGTAGTATTTATTACTATTAATGTTAGTTATTAGTATTTATTACTATTAATATTACTTGTTGTTAGTAGTATTTATTATTATTAATGTTAGTTGTTGTTAGTAGTATTTATTATTATTGTTAGTTGTTGTTAGTAGTATTAATTATTATTAATGTTAGTAGTATTTATGTAACTGCAGTCAAAGCAAAATGATTGCTATTATTATTATGATTATTAAAAGTGTGTTCTCACCACAGTGGGCAGGCTGGGAATGTGTTTGACGGAGTTCTCCACTTCCTCCTCCGTCACCTCGATGAGCGAGCAGCAGTTGTCGTCCTCCGGGGGGAGGGGCTCGGCGCCGTGCCGGGTCACCCACGGGTGCACCTGCAAGACCGGGGGAGGGGTCAGAAGGTCAGAGGACCCACTGGTGGAGGAGGAGAATACCTTACTTTTATCTGTGGAATTGATATTCTGCTCTCAGGGTTCTTGTCCAACATCTTCATCAACAAGTCCTTCAGGTCGTCTGACACCTCAGCACTGTGGGCATGACATCATTATTATACTTGGAATAACATAATAATACTTGTAATATACATGATAATACTTGTAATAACATAATAATACTTGTAATATACATAATTATATTTGTAATAACATACTATCATTGTAATAACATAATAACCATTGTAATAAACATAATACTTATAGTAATACATGTAATAACATAATTATACTTGTAATAACATACTAATCATTGCAATAACATAACCATTGTAATGAACATAATAATACTTATAATAACATAATAATCCTTGTAAGAAACATAATAATCCTTGTAATATAATAGTAATTATTGTTCATAACCATAATGATCCTTGTAATAACATACAAATACTTGTAATAACATAATAATCGGTTGTAATAACATAATCCTTGTTAAAAAACATAATAATCCTTGTAAGAAACCAAACAATCCTTGTAATAACATAATACTTGTAATAACATAATACTTGTAATAAAGATGATAATACTTGTAATAAACATAATCATTGTAATATCAGAATAATACTTGTAATAACATAATAATCCTTGTAATAACCTAATAATCATTGTAATAAACATAATAATACTTATAATAACACTTGTAATAACATAATCATTGTAATACACATGATAATACTTATATTTGTAATAACATAATAATCCTTGTTAATAACATAATAATACTTGTAAGAAACATTATACTTGTAAACAACATTGTTAATAACATAATCCTTGTAATAACATAATGCTTGTAATAACATAATAGTCCTTGTTAAAAAACATAATAATCCGTGTAAGAAATGAAACAATCCTTGTAAAACATAATCAGTTGTAATAAACATAATAATCCTTGTAATAACATAATAATCAAATCGGTTGTTAAATTATAATAATACTTGTAATAACATAATAATCCATGTAATAACATAATAATACTTGTAATAACCACAATAATCCATGTAATAACATAATAATGGGTTGTAGTAACATAATAATCCTTTTAATAACAATATTCCTTGTAATAACATAATCCATCCATCCATTTTCTACCGCTTATTCCCTTCGGGGTCGCGGGGGGTGCCTGTCTCAGTTGCATTCGGGCGGAAGGCGGCGTACACCCTGGACAAGTCCCCGTATAACATAATAATCCATGTAATAAACATAATAATGGGTCGTAATAACATAAAAATCCTTGTAATAAACATAATAATCCTTGTAGTAAACTTAATAATGGGTCATACTAACATAATCATCCTTGTAATAAACATAATTCATGTAATAAACAGAACAATGGGTCGTAATAACATAATAATCCTTGTAATAAACATAATAGTCCATGTAATAAACATAACAATGGGTCGTAATAACATAATAATCCTTGTAATAAACATAATAGTCCATGTAATAAACATAATGGGTCGTAATAACATAATAATCCTTGTAATAAACATAATAATGGGTTGTAATAACATAATAATGGGTTATAATAACATAATAATGCATGTAATAAACAATATTGGGTTATAATAACATAATAATCCATGTAATAAACATAATAATGGGTTGTAATAACATAATAATCCATGTAATAACAATAATCCTTGTAATAAACAATGGGTCGTAATAACATAATAATCCTTCTAATAAACATAATAATTAATGTAATAAACATAATAATCCTTGTAATAAACATAATAATGGGTTGTAATAACATAATAATGGGTTATAATAACATAATAATGCATGTAATAAACAATATTGGGTTATAATAACATAATAATCCATGTAATAAACATAATAATGGGTTGTAATAACATAATAATCCATGTAATAACAATAATCCTTGTAATAAACAATGGGTCGTAATAACATAATAATCCTTCTAATAAACATAATAATTAATGTAATTAACATAATAATCCATGTAATAACATAATAATCCATGTAATAACATAATAATCCTTGTAATAAACATAATAATCCTTGTAGTAAACATAATAATGGGTCATAATAACATAATCATCCTTGAAATAAACATAATTCATGTAATAAAGATAACAATGGGTCGTAATAACATAATAATCCTTGTAATAAACATAATAGTCCATGTAATAAACATAATAATGGGTCGTAATAACATATTAATCCTTGTAATAAACATAATAATGGGTTGTAATAACATAATAATGGGTTATAATAACATAATAATGCATGTAATAAACAATATTGGGTTATAATAACATAATAATCCATGTAATAAACATAATAATGGGTTGTAATAACATAATAATCCATGTAATAACAATAATCCTTGTAATAAACAATGGGTCGTAATAACATAATAATCCTTCTAATAAACATAATTAATGTAATAAACATAATAATCCATGTAATAACATAATAATCCATGTGATAAACATAATAATGGGTTATAATAACATAATAATCATTGTAATAAACATAATGGGTTGTAATAACATAATCCATGTAATAAACATAACAATGGGTTATAATAACATAATAATGCATGTAATAAACAATAATGGGTTATAATAACATAATAATGGGTTGTAATAACACAATAATGGTTGTAATAACATAATAATCCATGTAATAAACATAATAGGTTGTAATAACATAATAATCCATGTAATAACAATAATCCTTGTAATAAACATAACGGGCCGTAATAACATAATAATCCTTCTAATAAACATAATAATTAATGTAATAAACATAATAATGGGTTGTAATAACATAATATTCCATGTAATAAACATAATAATGGGTTGTAATAACATAATATTCCATGTAATAAACATAATAATGGGTTGTAATAGCATAATAATCCATGTAATAAACATTGAGTTGTACTAACATAATAATCCTTTTAATAAACAATAATACATGTAATAAACATAATAATACATGTAAAAACATAATAGGTTGTAATAACATAATAATCCATGTAATAAACATAATAATGGGTTGTAATAACATAATAATCCATATAATAATCATAATATTGGGTTGTAATAACATAATAATCCTTGTAATAAACATAATAATACATGTAATAACATAATAATGGGTTGTAATAACATAATAATCCATGTAATAAACATAATAATGGGTTGTAATAACATAATTCATGTAATAACATAATAGTGGGTTGTAATAACATAATAATCCATGTAATAAACATAATAATACATGTAATAACATAATAATGGGTTGTAATAACATAATAATTCATGTAATAAACATAATAATGGGTTATAATAATGGGTTGTAATAAGATAATGTTTAGAAAGAAGTAGAAACCGACCGTTCTGGCAACTCCACTGGCAGCGTTCTGATCTTCTGATGCAGGCTGAGGATGCGCTCGTCCATAAAGGGACACTGCACACAAACACACACTTGAAAATGATTCCTAGCTGTTCACGTCAGGCAGAGAGAGAGAGAGAGACTCACCACTCCAAAGACGAAGCAGTAGAGCGTCACACCCATGGCCCACACATCCAGAGCCTGCATGGTTGGACAACAACAGGCCAGGAGTGGATTCATCAACAGTGAGCATACTTGCAAGATGGCAACAAGTAGCACATTCCACAAGAGTTAGGGTTCAATTGATACAATCAGTTCAAATTTTAGCATGCTAACGTTAGCATGAGGACATAGGAAAAGTTAGCATTCTTGTAAGAGGGCGCCAGTTATCAATAGCCATCATTTTTAGGTTGAAACAAATGCAATTAGCTAAAATGCTAACATAAATTTTAGCATGCTAACATTAACATGACAACATAAACATAAAGGTCAGCATACTTCTACGAGATTTTAGGTTCAAATTAATACAATTAGCTAAAATGCTAGCATAAAGTGTTAGCTCGCTAACGCTGGCATGTTATAATGAGAACAGTGAGCGTACTTGCAAGTTGGCAAAAAGTGTCAAAATCCTCAAGAATTAGGTTGAAATGAATTAAATTAGCTAATGTGTTAGCACAAAGCTTTAGCATGATGACATAGGAAAAGTTAATGTAAGATGGCGCCAAGTACGGAATCCATGAATTTGAAGTGTGGACAAATAAAACGAGGAAAAATGCTAGCATAAAACGTTAGCATCCTAACGGAAAATAAGTTAACATACTTTTATGTTGGCGCCAAGTATCGAAATTCCTGATTTTTAAGGTTCACGATTAGAAAATGTATCTAAAATGCTAGCATTTAACCTTAGCATGCGAATAGAGGGGAATGTTAGCATACTTCTAAGATGGCGCCAAGTATAGAAAGCCATCATTTTTCTGTGCAAACGAATAAAATGAGGGAAAAAATGCTAACATAAAACGTTAGTATGCAAACAGAAAATAAGTTAGCATACTTTTATGCTGGCACCATGTATCAAAATCCATGATTCTTAAGGTTAACAATCCAAAATTGCTAGCATAAAACGTTAGCATGCTAACAGAAAAGAAGTTAGCATACTTTTATGCTGGCACAAAGTATCAAAATCCATGATTCTTAATGTTAACAATCCAAAATTGCTAGCATAAAATGTTAGCATGCTAACATTAGCACAATGACATAGAAAAAGTACTTCTACGATGGCGCCGAGTAGGAAAAGCCATGATTTTGTGATTTAAATTCATACAATTAGCACACATGCCAGAATAAAACCTTAGGGGAAGTTAGCATACTTCTAAGATGGTGCCAATTATAGAAAGTCAAGATTTGTTTGTGTAAATGAATAAAATTTGAAAAAATGCTAACATAAAACATTAGCATGCTAACAGAAAAGAAGTTAGCATACTTAGCATATCAAAATCCATGATTTTTAAGGTCAACAATCCAAAATTGCTAGCATAAAATGATAGCATGCTAACAGAAAAGAAGTTAGCATACTTAGCATATCAAAATCCATGATTCTTAAGGTTAACAATCTAAAATTGCTAGCATAAAACGTTAGCATGCTAACGCTAGCATAAAACCTTAGCAAGCGAATATAGGGGAAGTTAGCATACTTCTAAGATGGCGCTGAGTATAGAAAGTCAAGATTTGTTTGTGTAAATGAATAAAATTAGAAAAAAATACTAGCATAAAACGTTAGCATGCTAACAGAAAAGAAGTTAGCATACTTAGCATATCAAAATCCATGATTTTTAAGGTTAACAATCCAAAATTGCTAGCATAAAACGTTAGTATGCTAAAGTTAGCATGCTAACACTAGCATAAAACCTTAGCAAGCGAATATAGGGGAAGTTAGCATACTTCTAAGATGGCGCCGAGTATAGAAAGTCAAGATTTGTTTGTGTAAATGAATAAAATTTGAAAAAATGCTACCAGAAAACGTTAGCATACTAACAGAAAATAAGTTAGCATACTTAGCATATCAAAATCCATGATTCTTAAGGTTAACAATCCAAAATTGCTAGCATAAAACGTTAGCATGCTAACGCTAGCATAAAACCTTAGCAAGCGAATATAGGGGAAGTAAGCATACTTCTAAGATGGCGCCAAGTATAGAAAGTCAAGATTTGTTTGTGTAAATGAATACAATTTGAAAAAATAATAACATAAAACGTTAGCATGCTAACAGAAAAGAAGTTAGCATACTTAGCATATCAAAATCCATGATTCTTAAGGATAACACTCCAAAATTGCTAGCATAAAACGTTAGCATGCTAACGCTAGCCTAAAACCTTAGCAAGCGAACATAGGGGAAGTTAGCATACTGCTAAGATGGCGCAGAGTATAGAAAGTCAAGATTTGTTTGTGTAAATGAATAAAATTAGAAAAAAAGCTACCAGAAAACGTTAGCATACTAACAGAAAATAAGTTTGCATACTTAGCATATCAAAATCCATGATTCTTAAGGGTAACAATCCAAAATTGCTAGCATAAAACATTAGCATGCTAACAGAAAAGAAGTTAGCATACTTAGCATATCAAAATCCCTAACTCTTAAGGTTAACACTCCAAAATTGCTAGCATAAAACGCTAGCATGCTAACGTTAGCACAATGACATAGAAAAAGTACTTCTATGATGGCGCCGAGTAGGAAAAGCTATCATTTTTTAGGTTTAATTTAATACAATTAGCACAAATGCTACCATAAAACTTTAGCATGCTAACAAAGGGTAAGTTAGCACACTTGTAAGATAGCATCAAGAATAACAAAGAGTGGTAATAAAGTACTAGTTGCAGTACTGCCAGGCTACAGCAGAGGGCGCCAGAGAGGCAGCTGACCTTGCCAGAGAAGTTCTTCCTGGTGTCTGACAGAGTCTCCGGGGCCAGGAAGGCAGGTGTGCCCACAGTGCTGGTCAGGAGGGCGTCGGCCCCCTGGAACTGATTACTGACCCCGAAGTCTGCGATCTTGATGTGACCGTCTTCTGCCACCAGCAGGTTGGAGGGCTTCACGTCTCTGTGGATGATCCTCTGGTAGTGTACTGCACACATGGAGTACTTGTCATGTATACTACAACAATACACTGTGGTATAAATACTGTCATATACTACAACAATGTCATATAAATACTTTTATATACGACAACAATGTACAGTACACTGTAGTATAAATACTGTCATATACAAACCCCGTTTCCATATGAGTTGGGAAATTGTGTTAGATGTAAATATAAACGGAATACAATGATTTGCAAATCATTTTCAACCCATATTCAGTTGAATATGCTACAAAGACAACATATTTGATGTTCAAACTCATAAACATTTTTTTGTTGTTGCAAATAATCATTAACTTTAGAATTTGATGGCAGCAACACGTGACAAAGAAGTTGGGAAAGGTGTCAATAAATACTGATAAAGTTGAGGAATGCTCATCAAACACTTATTTGGAACATCCCACAGGTGTGCAGGCTAATTGGGAACAGGTGGGTGCCATGATTGGGTATAAAAGTAGATTCCATGAAATGCTCAGTCATTCACAAACAAGGATGGGGGCGAGTGTCACCACTTTGTCTACAAATGCGTGAGCAAATTGTTGAACAGTTTAAGAAAAACCTTTCTCAACCAGCTATTGCAAAGAATTTAGGGATTTCACCATCTACGCTCCGTAATATCATCAAAGGGTTCAGAGAATCTGGAGAAATCACTGCACGTAAGCAGCTAAGCCCGTGACCTTCGATCCCTCAGGCTGTACTGCATCAACAAGCGACATCAGTGTGTAAAGGATATCACCACATGGGCTCAGGAAAACTTCAGAAACCCACTGTCAGTAACTACAGTTGGTCGCCACATCTGTAAGTGCAAGTTAAAACTCTCCTATGCAAGGCGAAAACCGTTTATCAACAACACCCAGAAACGCCGTCGGCTTCGCTGGGCCTGAGCTCATCTAAGATGGACTGATACAAAGTGGAAAAGTGTTCTGTGGTCTGACGAGTCCACATTTTAAATTGTTTTTGGAAACTGTGGACGTCGTGTCCTCCGGACCAAAGAGGAAAAGAACCATCCGGATTGTTCTAGGCGCAAAGTGTAAAAGGCAGCATGTGTGATGGTATGGGGGTGTATTAGTGCCCAAGACATGGGTAACTTACACATCTGTGAAGGCGCCATTAATGCTGAAAGGTACATACAGGTTTTGGAGCAACATATGTTGCCATCCAAGCAACGTTACCATGGACGCCCCTGCTTATTTCAGCAAGACAATGCCAAGCCGCGTGTTACATCAACGTGGCTTCATAATAAAAGAGTGCGGGTACTAGACTGGCCTGCCTGTAGTCCAGACCTGTCTCCCATTGAAAATGTGTGGCGCATTATGAAGCCTAAAATAGCACAACGGAGACCCCCGGACTGTTGAACAACTTAAGCTGTACATCAAGCAAGAATGGGAAAGAATTCCACCTGAGAAGCTTCAAAAATGTGTCTCCTCAGTTCCCAAACGTTTACTTAATGTTGTTAAAAGGAAAGGCCATGTAACACAGTGGTGAACATGCCCTTTCCCAACTACTTTGGCACGTGTTGCAGCCATGAAATTCTAAGTTAATTATTATTTGCAAAAAAAAAAATAAAGTTGTTGTCTTTGTAGTGCATTCAATTGAATATGGGTTGAAAAGGATTTGCAAATCATTGTATTCCGTTTATATTTACATCTAACACAATTTCCCAACTCATATGGAAACGGGGTTTGTAATAATTAATGTTAGAATAATTGTATCGAAGTTATCACAAAACTTTGTGTTGCCATGAGTTCCCGGCGAGCAGACAAAAGCTGTCTTTGATCCTACCAAGCGAAAGGCTTGTAAAACTCCACTGTGTAGGATGGGAAGTGACATGAAGGTGTCGGTTTCTTTGATGTATTGTAATCCACAGGAAGATTTTGTCTTGACCCGAGCTCTACAAAGCGGAGAGGAAGCAGGACCTGACCCCCCTCCAGGAACCTTTTCTTTGGACTGTTTTGTGACCAAAGGCAGCGGCTGTTTACGACCCCCCTTCCTTTAGAAAAAGCTGTTGCCATGTAATCAGGGAAAGTCCAAATAAAAGAGGAGGCGTACAATCTTTCGTCAGAGCGTGGTGGGACACTGTACGAGAGTACAGCCCAGACGTTTCTCCTCAATTGAGCTAAATTGAATTCTGTCTCTGTTTAATTCCTTGCTTCTTGTCTTGTTTAATAGATGTCATCAGTGTTTGAACCTGACAATTATTGTTTGTAAATCAACACAATAGAGCATATTTGATGACGTAATGTAATAATTAAGTGTCTCCTTCTGCGGTGTAAGAATAGGAACTGTTTTACTCACAATACTCCATTCCTCTCAGCAGGTCCTGGAAATAAAAGCGAGCCTGGTCCTCGCTGAACGCTTTGTCTGTAGGCACCTCCATCACCGCCCTGGGGACACACACACACAAACACACACGCAGACACACAATTAACAACCCTTAGCAATGAGACTGAAGCATGTTTAGTGTGATGACAAGGAAAGAAGCTTACCCTTGCTTGACCAGCTCAAACACTGCAACACAAACACACACATCGTTAGCACGACATTTAACGACAACACGTCATTATTCTGTGTGTTGTGCATGTGTTCAGCACCTGTTGTGCACGTGTTGTGTTTGCATACATCGTGCATGTCTTGTCTTTTTTTACACGTGTTATGCAAGTGTTGTGCCACATCAGGCACCCGACCTTGAAACAACGTTGAGAATTTGTTGAATTAGGTCCTGACGTTGAGCAACTCAAACCTAACGTTGAAACAACATGCTTTTTGACGACGTTTAATCAATGTCAGGTTGCGACGTTGATTTGGCATTGAAATTTGGTCATTTTCTAACAAACAACATCTCAATTTACAAATACAACTATTTTGCAACGTTGTTTAGAAGTCAGTCTTTAAAGGACATGTATGTATAATCAACATTGTATCAATGTCTTGTGCAAGTGCTTTGCATGTGTTGTGTTGTGTTGTGCAGGGAGGAAAAGTTAAGTGGGAACAACACACAAGATAAAGTTTTTGTGGGCACAACACACAAGATAAAGTTTGTGTGGGCACAACACACAAGATAAAGTTTTTGTGGGCACAACACACAAGATAAAGTTTGTGTGGGCACAACACACAAGATAAAGTTTTTGTGTGCACAACACAATATAAAGTTTTTGTGGGCACAACACACAAGATAAAGTTTGTGTGGGCACAACACACAAGATAAGGTTTGTGTGGGCACAACACACAACATAAAGTGTTTGTGGGCAAAACGCACAAGATAAGGTTTGTGTGTGCACAACACACAAGTTTTTGAGGGCATGACACACAAGATAAAGTGTGTGAGGGCATGACACACAAGATAAACTGTGTGAGGGTACAACACACGAGATAAAGTGTGTGAGGGCACAACACACAAGATAAAGTGTGGGAGGGCACAACACACGAGATAAAGTGTGTGAGGGCACAACACACGAGATAAATGTTTGTGGGCACAACACACAAGATAATGTTTTTGTGGGCACAACACACAAGATAAAGTTTGTGTGGGCACAACATACAAGATAAAGTTTGTGTGGGCACAACAAACAAGATAAAGGTTCTGTGGGCACAACACACAAGATAAAGTGTTTGTGGGCACAACACACAAGATAAAGTTTGTGTGGGCACAACACACAAGATAATGTTTGAGTGGGCACAACACACAAGATAAAGTTTGCGTGGGCACAACACACAAGATAAAGTTTGTGTGGGCACAACACACAAGATAAAGGTTTTGTGGGCACAACACACAAGATAAAGTTTTTGTGGGCACAACACACAAGATAAAGTTTGAGTGGGCACAACACACAAGATAAAGTTTGTGTGGGCACAACACGCAAGATAAAGCTTGTGTGGGCACAACACGCAAGATAAAGGTGTTGTGGGCACAACACCAAAGATAAAGTTTTTGTGTGCACAACACAATATAAAGTTTTTGTGGGCACAACACACAAGATAAAGTTTGTGTGGGCACAACACACAAGATAAGGTTTGTGTGGGCACAACACACAACATAAAGTGTTTGTGGGCAAAACGCCCAAGATAAGGTTTGTGTGTGCACAACACACAAGATAAAGTTTTTGAGGGCATGACACACAAGATAAAGTGTGTGAGGGCATGACACACAAGATAAAGTGTGTGAGGGCACAACACACAAGATAAAGTGTGTGAGGGCACAACACACGAGATAAAGTGTGTGAGGGCACAACACACGAGATAAATGTTTGTGGGCACAACACACAAGATAATGTTTTTGTGGGCACAACACACAAGATAAAGTTTGTGTGGGCACAACATACAAGATAAAGTTTGTGTGGGCACAACAAACAAGATAAAGGTTCTGTGGGCACAACACACAAGATAAAGTGTTTGTGGGCACAACACACAAGATAAAGTTTGTGTGGGCACAACACACAAGATAATGTTTGAGTGGGCACAACACACAAGATAAAGTTTGTGTGGGCACAACACACAAGATAAAGTTTGTGTGGGCACAACACACAAGATAAAGGTTTTGTGGGCACAACACACAAGATAAAGTTTTTGTGGGCACAACACACAAGATAAAGTTTTTGTGGGCACAACACACAAGATAAAGTTTGAGTGGGCACAACACACAAGATAAAGTTTGTGTGGGCACAACACGCAAGATAAAGTTTGTGTGGGCACAACACGCAAGATAAAGGTGTTGTGGGCACAACAAACAAGATAAAGTTTTTGTGGGCACAACACACAAGATAAAGTTTCTGTGGCCACAACACACAATATAAAGTTTTTGTGAGCACAACACACAAGATAAAGTTTGTGTGGGCAAAACACAGAAGATAAAGTGTGTGTGGGCACAACACACATGATAAGGTTTGTGTGGGCACAACACACAAGATAAAGTGTGTGAGGGCACAACACACAAGATAAAGTTTGTGTGGGCACAACACACAAGATAAAGTGTGTGAGGGCACAACACACAAGATAAAGTGTGTGTGGGCACAACATACATGATAAGGTTTGTGTGGGCACAACAGAGAAGATAAAGTGTGTGTGGGCACAACACAGAAGATAAAGTGTGTGTGGGCACAACATACATGATCAAGTTTGTGTGGGCACAACACACAAGATAAAGTGTGTGTGGGCACAACACAGAAGATAAAGTGTGTGTGGGCACAACACAGAAGATAAAGTGTGTGTGGGCACAACATACCCATGTAGAGATGGTCCTCGCTGGGATCATCCAAAACCTGGCAGCAAAAGAGACAGGAGATGGAATAAACGAATAAAACATGACAAATAAAATAAATGGAGGGGATGATTGTCCTTCACCTCCACAAGTTTCACCACATTAGGATGGTCCAGCTTTTTCAGTATGGCGATCTCCTGGTAGACCCGTTCCAGGGGGCCTTTGGGCTGCGGCGGGCCCTCTGGGACAGCTTTGGCTCCGCGAGGGGGGGGTCTCCCTGGTGACGAGAGTGACAGGAGGAGAAGTGAGAGCATGAAAAGGTGAGAGCGAAGCGTGGTGGACTTACGTGGGAATCCTGCCTGCCTCATCAGCCTCTTCTTGGACAGAACCTTCATGGCCTGCCAGGAGGACCAGACAGACATGTTGGATCAATACTGTTAGACCACGGACATCATGTCACTCTTCAACTACTTCCTGTGGACCGTGTGACTCGTGCAATATTCCACATCTTTCAGTGGGGTGATGTCATCAAGTGTAATAACAGGACTGAGTGACAACCCACAGTCAGAAGTTAAGTTACTTGTTTTTTTTTTATTAATAAAATAAATCGTTGGCACAAATATTTACAAAATAAAACATTTGTGGAGGACTTAATATGGGGGCTTATTTTTAACGCCGCATTTTAAAAATACTGTTACAAAAAAAAGTGGATTAAAAGAGCAAATGTAACAAAAACATGTTGTAGTATTAACAATAATAACACAAAGATGTTATGCAGCCTGTTTTTTCCGTCAAACTGTTAAAGAAAAATAGTAAAAACCTTTAATGACTGAGTAGATCTGTAATTTAATTACATATTTCAGCACTCAAATTAAAAATAATATATTATTTTTAACACTTTTATATATCATTTTTAACCTTTAGTCTGATTGTTGTTGTTTTTAAACTGTCATTGTTCTAAAATAATAATGAAACAATCTATAAAAATAGTATGTACTATTAGTGTGTGCAATCTATAAAATAGTACCGGTTTGTACCATTAGTGTGTACAAAGTATAAAATAGTGTGTACTATTAGTGTGTACAAAGTATAAAATAGTGTGTACTATTAGTGTGTGCAAAGTATAAAATAGTGTGTACTATTAGTGCGTACAAAGTATAAGATAGTCTGAAGTATTAGTGTGTGCAAAGTATAAAATGGTGTGTACTAATAGTGTGTACAAAGTATACAATATTGTGTACTATTAGTGTGTACAAAGTATTATATAGTGTGTACTATTAGTGTGTACAAAGTATAAAATAGTGTGTAGTATTAGTGTGTACAAAGTATAAGATAGTGTGTAGTATTAGTGTGTGCAAAGTATAAAATAGTGTGTACTATTAGTGCGTACAAAGTATAAGATAGAGTGTAGTATTAGTGTGTGCAAAGTATAAAATAGTGTGTACTAATAGTGTGTACAAAGTATAAAATAGTGTGTACTATTAGTGTGTACAAAGTATTATATAGTGTGTACTATTAGTGTGTACAAAGTATAAAATAGTGTGTAGTATTAGTGTGTACAAAGTATAAGATAGTGTGTAGTATTAGTGTGTGCAAAGTATAAAATAGTGTGTACTATTAGTGAGTACAAAGTATAAGATAGAGTGTAGTATTAGTGTGTGCAAAGTATAAAATAGTGTGTACTAATAGTGTGTACAAAGTATAAAATAGTGTATACTATTAGTGTGTACAAAGTATTATATAGTGTGTACTATTAGTGTGTACAAAGTATAAGATAGTGTGTAGTATTAGTGTGTGCAAAGTATAAAATAGTGTGTACTATTAGTGCGTACAAAGTATAAGATAGAGTGTAGTATTAGTGTGTGCAAAGTATAAAATAGTGTGTACTAATAGTGTGTACAAAGTATAAAATAGTGTGTACTATTAGTGTGTACAAAGTATTATATAGTGTGTACTATTAGTCTGTACAAAGTATTATATAGTGTGTACTATTAGTGTGTACAAAGTATAAGATAGTGTGTAGTATTAGTGTGTGCAAAGTATAAAATAGTGTGTACTATTAGTGCGTACAAAGTATAAGATAGAGTGTAGTATTAGTGTGTGCAAAGTATAAAATAGTGTGTACTAATAGTGTATACAAAGTATAAAATAGTGTGTACTATTAGTGTGTACAAAGTATTATATAGTGTGTACTATTAGTGTGTACAAAGTATAAAATAGTGTGTAGTATTAGTGTGTACAAAGTATAAGATAGTGTGTAGTATTAGTGTGTGCAAAGTATAAAATAGTGTGTACTATTAGTGAGTACAAAGTATAAGATAGAGTGTAGTATTAGTGTGTGCAAAGTATAAAATAGTGTGTACTAATAGTGTGTACAAAGTATAAAATAGTGTGTACTATTAGAGTGTACAAAGTATAAAATAGTGTGTACAAAGTATTATATAGTGTGTACTATTAATGTGTACAAAGTATAAGATAATGTGTACCATTAGTGCGTGCAAAGTATAAAATAGTGTACTGTCAGTGTGTGCAAAGTATAAAATATTGTGTAGTAATAGTGTGTGCAAAGTATAAAATAGGGTGCACTATAAGTGTGTACAAAGTATAAAATAGTGTGTACTATTAGTGTGTACAAAGTATAAAATAGTGTACTTACTTCACATCATATATTGCATTTTTTTAAATATTTGGGGAAAATCCGAAATATTTTGTGTTATTGCCATTAAAAAAACAATTTATTTTGGGATAAAAGGGGCAAAAAAAACTTTATGGCAACAGACGGATCTGAAGTTGATCTATTGATACTTAGGTGTTGAAATAAAAATATATAATAACTGATTATTTTTAACACATGACATCATTATTGTCTGTTACCCCCCCATGAAGAAAACATTTTGCTTCCTCCCACTCTCCACCGCGACTATACATAGAAATATTTGTCAATAAAACTGTTATAAGTACACCTCTGCATAACATTGTACAAAGTGTGCACAACGTATAAAATAGTGTGACCGATTAGTGTGTGCGATCTATAAAATAGTGTGTACAAAGTATACAATAGTGTGTACTGTCAGTGTGTGCAAAGTATAAAATAGTGTGTCCTATTAGTGTGTACAAAGTATAAAATAGTGTGTACTATTAGTGTGTATGAAGTATAAAATAGCGTGTACTGTTAGTGTGTAGATATATAATACATATATAATGTGTATTATTAGTGCACAGTGGAACAGATGATTTCTATTTCTTCCTACGGGGACATGTTGTTGTACATTTGAAGAAATATGAATTCAACAACCCTCAATTACATCACTTATTAACACGCTGATATATAGATTTATGATGATATAATGATATATACATTTATGATGATATAATGATATATAGATTTATGATTATATGTTATATAGATGTATGATATAATGATATCAAGATTTATGATATGATATATAGATTTATGATGATATAATGATATATAGATTTATGATTATATGTTATATAGATTATGATATAATGATATATAGATTTATGATATAATGATACATAGATTCATGATGATATGATATATAGTTTTATGATGATATAAGGATATATAGATTTATGATGATATAATGTTATATAGATGTATGATATAATGATATATAGATTTATGATGCTATAATGATATATAGATTTATGATATGTTATACATATTTATGATTATATAATGATATATAGATTCATGATTATATAATCCATTCATCCATTTTCTACCGCTTATTCCCTTCGGGGTCGCGGGGGGCGCTGGAGCCTATCTCAGCTACAATCGGGCGGAAGGCGGGGTATGATTATATAATGTTATATGGATTTATGATGATAGGATATATATATTTATGATGATATAATGATATATAGATTTATGATGATATATGATATAATGATATATACAGTAGATTTATGATGATATAATGATATATAGATTTATGATGATATATCATATGATGATATATAGATTCATGATGATATAATGATATATAGATTTATGATATGATATATAGATTTATGATGATATAATGATATATAGATTTATGATATGTTATACAGATTTATGATTATATAATGATATATAGATTCATGATTATATAATGTTATATAGATTTATGATGATATGATGTATAGATTTATGATGAGATTATATATAGATTTATGATATATCATGATATAATGATATATAGATTCATGATGATATAATGATATATAGATTTATGATGATATAATGATATATAGATTTATGATGATGTATCATATGATATAATGATATATAGATTTATGATGATATAATGTTATGTAGATTTATGATGATATAATGATATATAGATTTATGATGATATAATGTTATGTAGATTTATGATGATATAATGATATATAGATTTATGATAATATAATGATATATAGATTTATGATAATATATTATGTAGATTTATGAAAATATAATGATATATAGATTCATGATGATATAATCCATCCATCCATCCATTTTCTACTGCATATATATATTTATAATGATATAATGATACATACACACACACACATGTACAGCGCTGTGTGCACACTTGGCTATGACGTGATGAGTGTGTGAACTACTCACATAGTACATGTTGTCGTCTTCGTTGTACGCTAGCTTGACCACACCGTAGGAGCCCTGCAGGTCAACACATAAGATGTGACTATGACACCTAAGATGACAGACACACGCACGCACGCACGCACGCACGCACGCACGCACGCACGCACGCACGCACGCACGCACGCACGCACGCACACTCTCTCTCATGTGTAGCAGCTTCCTGAAAGCAATAATAGAGAGCGCGAGCAGCTGTCAATTTAGGTTGCAGGCTAATTAGTGAAAATGTTCCATAGAGAAAGGAGGCTGGCTTCCAGGCCTGAGGGAGAAAGATGACTTCTTACTTCTACTTTGACTTCACACGCTGCAATAAATGTCTTCTTACTTCTACTTTGACTTCACACGCTGCAATAAATGTCTTCTTACTTCTACTTTGTCTTAACTCACTGCAATAAATGTCTTCTTACTTCTACTTTGACTTTACACGCTGCAATAAATGTCTTCTTACTTCTACTTTGACTTCACACGCTGCAATAAATGTCTTCTTACTTCTACTTTGACTTCACACGCTGTAATAAATGTCTTCTTACTTCTACTTTGTCTTAACTCACTGCAATAAATGTCTTCTTACTTCTACTTTGACTTCACATGCTGCAATAAATGTCTTCTCACTTCTACTTTAACTTCACATACTGCAATAAATGTCTTCTTATTTCTACTTTGACTTAACACGCTGCAATAAATGTCTTCTTACTTCTACTTTGTCTTCCCATGCTGCAATAAATTATTTCTTACTTCTACTTTGACTTCACATGCTGCAATAAATTACTTCTTACTTCTACTTTGACATCACACGCTGCAATAAATGACTTCTTACTTCTACTTTGACTTCACATGCTGCAATAAATGTCTTCTTACTTCTACTTTGACTTCACGTGCTGCAATAAATGTCTTCTTACTTCTACTTTAACTTCACACGCTGCAATAAATGTCTACTTACTTCTACTTTGTCTTCCCACGCTGCAATAAATGTCTTCTTACTTCTACTTTGACTTCACACGCTGCAATAAATGTCTTCTTACTTCTACTTTGACTTCACACGCTGCAATAAATGTCTTCTTACTTCTACTTTGACTTCACACGCTGCAATAAATGTCTTCTTACTTCTACTTTGTCTTCCCACGCTGCAATAAATGTCTTCTTACTTCTACTTTGACTTCACACGCTGCAATAAATGTCTTCTTACTTCTACTTTGACTTCACACGCTGCAATAAATGTCTTCTTACTTCTACTTTGACTTCACACGCTGCAATAAATGTCTTCTTACTTCTACTTTGACTTCACACGCTGCAATAAATGTCTTCTTACTTCTACTTTGACTTCACATGCTGCAATAAATGTCTTCTTACTTCTACTTTGACTTCACACGCTGCAATAAATGTCTTCTTACTTCTACTTTGACTTCACACGCTGCAATAAATGTCTTCTTACTTCTACTTTGACTTCACACGCTGAAATAAATGTCTTGTTACTTCTACTTGGACTTCACGCGCTCCAATAAATGTCTTCTTACTTCTACTTTGACTTCACACGCTGCAATAAATGTCTTCTTACTTCTACTTTGACTTCACACGCTGTTTATAAATGTCTTCTTACTTCTACTTTGACTTCCCACGCTGCAATAAATGTCTTCTTACTTCTACTTTGACTTCACACGCTGTTTATAAATGTCTTCTTACTTCTACTTTGACTTCCCACGCTGCAATAAATGTCTTCTTACTTCTACTTTGACTTCACACGCTGCAATAAATGTCTTCTTACTTCTACTTTGACTTCACATGCTGCAATAAATGTCTACTTACTTCTACTTTGACTTCACACGCTGCAATAAATGTCTTCTTTCTTCTACTTTGACTTCACACGCTGCAATAAATGACTTCTTACTTCTACTTTGACACCACATGCTGCAATAAATGTCTTCTTACTTCTACTTGGACTTCACACGCTGCAATAAATGTCTTCTTACTTCTACTTGGACTTCACACGCTGAAATAAATGTCTTGTTACTTCTACTTTGACTTCACACGCTGTTTATAAATGTCTTCTTACTTCTACTTTGACTTCCCACGCTGCAATAAATGTCTACTTACTTCTACTTTGACTTCACACGCTGTTTATAAATGTCTTCTTACTTCTACTTTGACTTCCCACGCTGCAATAAATGTCTTCTTACTTCTACTTTGACTTCACACGCTGCAATAAATGTCTTCTTACTTCTACTTTGACTTCACACACTGCAATAAATGTCTTCTTACTTCTACTTTGACTTCACACGCTGCAATAAATGTCTTCTTACTTCTACTTTGACTTCACATGCTGCAATAAATGTCTACTTACTTCTACTTTGACTTCACACGCTGCAATAAATGTCTTCTTTCTTCTACTTTGACTTCACACGCTGCAATAAATGACTTCTTACTTCTACTTTGACACCACATGCTGCAATAAATGTCTTCTTACTTCTACTTGGACTTCACACGCTGCAATAAATGTCTTCTTACTTCTACTTGGACTTCACACGCTGCAATAAATGTCTTCTTACTTCTACTTTGACTTCACACGCTGCAATAAATGTCTTCTTACTTTTACTTTGACTTCACACGCTGCAATAAATGTCTACTTACTTCTACTTTGTCTTCCCACGCTGCAATAAATGTCTTCTTACTTCTACTTTGACTTCACGCGCTCCAATAAATGTCTTCTTACTTCTACTTTGACTTCACACGCTGCAATAAATGTCTTCTTACTTCTACTTTGACTTCACACGCTGTTTATAAATGTCTTCTTACTTCTACTTTGACTTCCCACGCTGCAATAAATGTCTTCTTACTTCTACTTTGACTTCACACGCTGCAATAAATGTCTTCTTACTTCTACTTTGACTTCACACACTGCAATAAATGTCTTCTTACTTCTACTTTGACTTCACACGCTGCAATAAATGTCTTCTTACTTCTACTTTGACTTCACATGCTGCAATAAATGTCTACTTACTTCTACTTTGACTTCACACGCTGCAATAAATGTCTTCTTTCTTCTACTTTGACTTCACACGCTGCAATAAATGACTTCTTACTTCTACTTTGACATCACATGCTGCAATAAATGTCTTCTTACTTCTACTTGGACTTCACACGCTGCAATAAATGTCTTCTTACTTCTACTTGGACTTCACACGCTGCAATAAATGTCTTCTTACTTCTACTTTGACTTCACACGCTGCAATAAATGTCTTCTTACTTCTACTTTGACTTCACACGCTGCAATAAATGTCTACTTGCTTCTACTTTGTCTTCCCACGCTGCAATAAATGTCTTCTTACTTCTACTTTGACTTCACACGCTGCAATAAATGTCTTCTTACTTCTACTTTGACTTCACACGCTGCAATAAATGTCTACTTGCTTCTACTTTGTCTTCCCACGCTGCAATAAATGTCTTCTTACTTCTACTTTGACTTCACACGCTGCAATAAATGTCTTCTTACTTCTACTTTGACTTCACACGCTGCAATAAATGTCTTCTTACTTCTACTTTGACTTCACATGCTGCAATAAATGTCTTCTTACTTCTACTTTGACTTCACACGCTGCAATAAATGTCTTCTTACTTCTACTTTGACTTCACACGCTGCAATAAATGACACTTTTCTCCACACTTTGGCTTCTTTTATTTTTATTTATTTACATTATTTCACTGATGTATTTTGTCTTTATATTTATTTACATCATTTCACTGAGGTATTTTGTCTTTATCTTTATTTATTTACATTATTTCACTCATGTATTTTGTCTTTTTCATCTTTATTTATTTGCGTTATTTCACTGATATATTTTGTATTTTTAAATCTTTATTTCCATTAGAGTTAATTGTTTTGCACATCAAGGATTTCTAGTCAAATGCTCATCTCTTCATCCTACATTTTAATTAAGGCACACAGAAAATCCACTGCGCCTGGAGAGCACCTATTTATAATCTCATCCATCTTGCAACTCTCTGCTGGGACGTCTGCTTCACACACACACACGCGCGCACACACACGCACACAAACACACACACGCACACACACAGATAACACACAGCGATAACACACAGAGATCGGGAGAAAGGAGGACATCCGGGGAGAGGAGGAGAGGATATGAGAGAGCAGTAAATGTTCTGCTTGATGAGTTCTACAGAAATGTCAGACATGTTGTACTACATGTGAAGGAAATGTCAGACATGTTGTACTACGTGTGAAGGAAATGTCAGACATGTTGTACTACGTGTGAAGGAAATGTCAGACATGTTGTACTACGTGTGAAGGACATGTCAGACATGTTGTACTACGAGTGAAGGAAATGTCAGACATGTTGTACTACGTGTGAAGGACATGTCAGACATGTTGTACTACGAGTGAAGGAAATGTCAGACATGTTGTACTACGTGTGAAGGACATGTCAGACATGTTGTACTACGTCTGAAAGACATGTTGTACTACGTGTGAAGGAAATGTCAGACATGTTGTACTACGTCTGAAGGAAATGTCAGACATGTTGTACTACGTCTGAAAGACATGTTGTACTACATGTGAAGGAAATGTCAGACATGTTGTACTACGTCTGAAGGAAATGTCAGACATGTTGTACTACGAGTGAAGGAAATGTCAGACATGTTGTACTACGTGTGAAGGAAATGTCAGACATGTTGTACTACGTCTGAAAGACATGTTGTACTACATGTGAAGGAAATGTCAGACATGTTGTACTACGTCTGAAGGAAATGTCAGACATGTTGTACTACGTGTGAAGGAAATGTCAGACATGTTGTACTACGTCTGAAGGAAATGTCAGACATGTTGTACTACGTCTGAAAGACATGTTGTACTACATGTGAAGGAAATGTCAGACATGTTGTACTACGTCTGAAGGAAATGTCAGACATGTTGTACTATGTCTGAAAGACATGTTGTACTACATGTGAAGGAAATGTCAGACATGTTGTACTACGTGTGAAGGAAATGTCAGACATGTTGTACTACGTCTGAAGGAAATGTCAGACATGTTGTACTACGTCTGAAAGACATGTTGTGCTACGTGTGAAGGAAATGTCAGACATGTTGTACTACGTGTGAAGGAAATGTCAGACATGTTGTACTACGTGTGAAGGAAATGTCAGACATGGTGTACTACGTGTGAAGGAAATGTCAGACATGTTGTACTACGTCTGAAAGACATGTTGTGCTACGTGTGAAGGAAATGTCAGACATGTTGTATTACGTGTGAAGGAAATGTCAGACATGTTGTACTACGTGTGAAGGAAATGTCAGACATGTTGTACCACGTGTGAAATGTCAGACATGTTGTACCACGTGTGAAATGTCAGACATGTTGTACTACGTCTGAAAGACATGTCGTACTACCTGTTAAATGTCAGACATGTTGTACTACATCTGAAGGAAATGTCGGACATGTTGTACTACGTCTGAAGGAAATGTCAGACATGTTGTACTACGTCTGAAGGAAATGTCAGACATGTTGTATGTGAAAAGGAAATGTCAGACATGTTGTACTACGTGTGAAATGTCAGACATGTTGTACTACATCTGAAGGAAATGTCAGACATGTTGTACTACGTGTTAAATGTCAGACATGTTGTACTACATCTGAAGGAAATGTCAGACATGTTGTACTACGTGTGAAGGAAATGTCAGACATGTTGTACTACGTGTGAAGGAAATGTCAGACATGTTGTACTACGTGTGAAGGAAATGTCCGACATGTTGTACTACGTGTGAAGGAAATGTCAACAATCCAGACCTTACCTTTCCGATCTCGTCCTTCAGCTTGTACTGGTTGAGCTGCACACAGTCCTTACAGGTGGTCCAACAGTGGAGAGGGGACAGAAAACAAGAACATGTTGACTGGCTTGTTGTGAAAAGAGCTCAGCAAGAACATCACAAGTGTTGTGTGTTGTGAGTCAACACACACACAGAGCACTTATAGGCAGAAACAGTGTGCAGAATGGAGGTACAAACCCCGTTTCCATATGAGTTGGGAAATTATGTTAGATGTAAATATAAACGGAATACAATGATTTGCAAATCATTTTCAACACAGTTGAATATGCTACAAAGACAACATATTTGATGTTCAAACTGATAAACTTTTTTTTTTTTGCAAATAATCATTAACTTTAGAATTTGATGCCAGCAACACGTGACAAAGAAGTTGGGAAAGGTGGCAATAAGTACTGATAAAGTTGAGGAATGCTCATCAAACACTTATTTGGAACATCCCACAGGTGAACAGGCAAATTGGGAACAGGTGGGTGCCATGATTGGGTATAAAAGTAGATTCCATGAAATGCTCAGTCATTCACAAACAAGGATGTGGCGAGGGTCACCACTTTGTCAACAATTTGTTTAAGAAAAACCTTTCTCAACCAGCTATTGCAAGGAATTTAGGGATTTCACCATCTGCGGTCCGTAATATCATCAAAGGGTTCAGAGAATCTGGAGAAATCACTGCACGTAAGCAGCTAAGCCCGTGGCCTTCGATCCCTCAGGCTGTACTGCATCAACAAGCGACATCAGTGTGTAAAGGATATCACCACATGGGCTCAGGAACACTTCAGAAACCCACTGTCAGTAACTACAGTTGGTCGCTACATCTGTAAGTGCAAGTTAAAACTCTCCTATGCAAGGCGAAAACCGTTTATCAACAACACCCAGAAACGCTGTCAGCTCCGTTGGGCCTGAGCTCATCTAAGATGGACTGATATAAAGTGGAAAAGTGTTCTGTGGTCTGACGAGCCCACATTTCAAATTGTTTTTGGAAACTGTGGACGTCGTGTCCTCCGGACCAAAGAGGAAAAGAACCATCCGGATTGTTCTAGGCGCAAAGTTGAAAAGCCAGCATCTGTGATGGTATGGGGGTGTATTAGTGCCCAAGACATGGGTAACTTACACATCTGTGAAGGCGCCATTAATGCTGAAAGGTACATACAGGTTTTAGAGCAACATATGTTGCCATCCAAGCAGCGTTACCATGGACGCCCCTGCTTATTTCAGCAAGACAATGCCAAGCCGCGTGTTAGATCAATGTGGCTTCATAGTAAAAAGAGTGCGGGTACTAGACTGGCCTGCTTGTAGTCCAGACCTGTCTCCCATTGAAAATGTGTGGTGCATTATGAAGCCTAAAATACCACAACGGAGACCCCTGGACTGTTGAACAACTTAAGCTGTACATCAAGCAAGAATGGGAAAGAATTCCACCTGGGAAGCTTAAAAAATGTGTCTCCTCAGTTCCCAAACGTTTACTGAGTGTTGTTAAAAGGAAAGGCCATGTAACACAGTGGTGAACATGCCCTTTCCCAACTACTTTGGCACGTGTTGCAGCCATGAAATTCTAAGTTAATTATTATTTGCAAAAAAAAAAAAAAAAGTTTATGAGTTTGAACATCAAATATGTTGTCTTTGTAGTGCATTCAATTGAATATGGGTTGAAAAGGATTTGCAAATCATTGTATTCCGTTTATATTTACATCTAACACAATTTCCCTACTCATATGGAAACGGGGTTTGTAGTTTGCCTCCAAAACTATAGATAAAATTGAGGCTATAAACACAGAAGCTCTGCAAACGCTGCTGTAAAACATAGCCAGCTAGCGGCTAACGCCCCTCCGCATTGTTTTAGCTACTTCTAAATCACTAATCCCGGCCTTGTATCACACCGTAGGAGGATACAATAGCTCACCGCTAATAGCAAGCTGGCGCTCCTCAATGTAAACAAATGGGTGGATCTGTACAAATATCCACTGTAACGATACCAGGTACAAGAGTCGTATATAGTCGATACTACAATGATTACTTTGATATTTTTATTATCACAAAATCAAGTGACGAAATACATCCCTGGACACGGGAGAACTTTAATTAGAACTACTTGGTATCAGATCCATACCAAAACTAAAGTATCAAAGAAGAGAAGAGTAAGTGATGATTACATTTGAACAGAAGTGTAGATAGAACATGTAAAAACAGGAAGTGAGCAGATATTAACAGGAAATGAACAAGTAGTGTTGACAAAATAAAATGACACAATATGTTACTGCATACATCAGCCTTTGTTTGTTTACTTACTACTAAAATAGAAGTTGTCCAGTATGTTCAACATTTTATTTTATGACAACATTCTTCTTTAATCGCAATAAAAAGCATATGTTTCATGTAAAATAACATTTTATTTGTTAAAATAAAGCCAATAATGACATGTGTGGGTCTGTATTTCTGAAAAGTACGGAAACACGGGTTGGTGGCGTTATTTAGATATGGGTACGGGGACCACATAAAAACAACGTTGAGCGCATCGGAGGACCAGTTTGTCCTGCGTTGTGTGAGGAGAAGAGAGCGAGGACGGCACAGAAGGAGGCGATGACGAAGCCAGCTGCTATTTTGAAAAGTGTGGCGCTGCCAGCTCTCACCGGAAGACACATGACTAACTACTTGGTTGTTTCTCTAGTGGAAGGAACTAATGGCAAACATCCACAGCGGGGGTGTCCAAAGTGGGGCCGCGGCAAATTTTGTGACGGCCCCCGGCCCATTCTAAAAATAATACTACAAAAAAACTTAACAGAAAATAATAAATAAATAAAAAAGTGGAATAAAAGATCAAAAATGTAACAATAGAAAGTTGCAATGTTGACTCTAATAACACAAATCTGCCATGCAGGCTGTTTGTTTCTTTAAAATTGTCATTGCTCAAAAATAAAAGTGAATTTAAATTATTGACCTGTTCAAGGCTCCAATTACTTCACATCAAATATTCAACTTTGAAATATTTATTGGGGTAAATATATATAATATTATATTATATATATTTATATTTTTATATATATTTTTTATATATATTTATAATTTTTATTATATATAAAATATATATATTACATAATATATATATATATATATATATATATATATATAATATATATATATATATATATATATTATATATATATCATATAATATATATATTTTATATATAATAAAAATGTTGTGTCTTTGTCATAAAAAAATATTTTCTTTGACAAAAAGAGATAAAACAAACAAAAATAACAAAGAATAAAAAACACTTTTAATCGACGCATATAACTGAAGTTTATCTCGAGATTTAAGTGTTGAAAGTAAAATAGAAATTCTAAAAATGTATGACTTATTCTTAACATTTTTATAAGTGGGGCTTTTTTGGATCCCCAAGAATTTTAGTGTTGGTTTTTTTTAATGTCATTGTCCAATATATAATAATGAATTAAAATCAATGTTGTTATGAATTATTGACCTATTTAAGGCTCCAATTACTTCAGATCAAATATTACACTTTGAAATATTTATTGGGGTAAATATTGCCTATTGTGTGTCTTAGCCATAAAAAAAAGTTTTCTTCGAAAAAAAGAGCATAAAACAAACAAACTAAAATAACAAAAAAATAATAAAAACTTTTAATCGACGCATATAACTGAAGTTTATCTAGAGACTTAAGTGTTGAAAGTAAAATAAAAATTCTAAGAAAGTGTCACTTTTTTTTTTTAAATGTTATGAGTGGGGCGCTTTTGGATCCCCAAGAATTTTAGTGGGGTTTTTTAATGTCATTGCTCAAAAAATAATGATGAATTAAAATCAATGTTGTTATGAATTATTGACCTATTTAAGACTCCAATTACTTCACATCAAATATTACACTTTGAAATATTTATTGGGGTAAATATTGCCTATTTTGTGTCTTTGTCATAAAAAAATATTTTCTTTGACAAAAACAGATAAAACAAACAAAAATAAAAAAGAATAAAAAACACTTTTAATCGACGCATATAACTGAAGTTTATCTCGAGACTTAAGTGCTGAAAGTAAAATAGAAATTCTAAAAATGTATGACTTATTCTTAACATTTTTATGAGTGGGGCTTTTTTGGAACCCCAAGAATTTTAGTGCTTTTTTTTTATGTCATTGCCCAATAAATAATAATGAATTAAAATCAATGTTGTTATGAATTATTGACCTATTTAAGACTCCAATTACTTCACATCAAATATTACACTTTGAAATATTTATTGGGGTAAATATTGCCTATTGTGTGTCTTCGCCATAAAAAAAGGTTTTCTTCGACAAAAAGAGCATAAAACAAACAAACTAAAATAACAAAAAATAATACAAACTTTTAATCAACGCATATAATTGAAGTTTATCTGGAGACTTAAGTGTTGAAAGTAAAATAGAAATTCTAAAAATGTATGACTTATTCTTATCATTTTTATAAGTGGGGCTTTTTTGGATCCCCAAGAATTTTAGTGCTTTTTTTTGTGTCATTGCCCAATAAATTATAATGAATTAAAATCAATGTTGTTATGAATTATTGACCTATTTAAGGCTCCAATTACTTCACATCAAATATTACACTTTGAAATATTTATTGGGGTAAATATTGCCTATTTTGTGTCTTTGTCATAAAAAAATATTTTCTTTGACAAAAAGAGATAAAACAAACAAAAATAATAAAGAATAAAAAAACACTTTTAATCGACGCATATAACTGAAGTTTATCTCGAGATTTAAGTGTTGAAAGTAAAATAGAAATTCTAAAATTGTATGACTTATTCTTAACATTTTTATGAGTGGGGCTTTTTTGGAACCCCAAGAATTTTAGTGCTTTTTTTTTTATGTCATTGTCCAATCAATAATAATGAATTAAAATCAATGTTGTTATGAATTATTGACCTAATTAAGGCTCCAATTACTTCACATCAAATATTACACTTTGAAATATTTATTGGGGTAAATATTGCCTATTGTGTGTCTTAGCCATAAAAAAAAGTTTTCTTCGAAAAAAAGAGCATAAAACAAAACAAACTAAAATAACAAAAAAATAATAAAAACTTTTAATCGACGCATATAACTGAAGTTTATCTAGAGACTTAAGTGTTAAAAGTAAAATAAAAATTCTAAGAAAGTGTCACTTTTTTTTTTTAAATGTTATGAGTGGGGCGCTTTTGGATCCCCAAGAATTTTAGTGGGGTTTTTTAATGTCATTGCTCAAAAAATAATGATGAATTAAAATCAATGTTGTTATGAATTATTGACCTATTTAAGGCTCCAATTACTTCACATCAAATATTACACTTTGAAATATTTATTGGGGTAAATATTGCCTATGTTGTGTCTTTGTCATAAAAAAATATTTTCTTTGACAAAAAGAGATAAAACAAACAAAAATAACAAAGAATAAAAAACACTTTTAATCGACGCATATAACTGAAGTTTATCTCGAGACTTAAGTGCTGAAAGTAAAATAGAAATTCTAAAAATGTATGACTTATTCTTAACATTTTTATGAGTGGGGGCTCTTTTGGATCCCTAAGAATTTTAGTGGGGGTTTTAAATGTCATTGCTCAAAAAATAATGATGAATTAAAATCAATGTTGTTATGAATTATTGACCTATTTAAGGCTCCAATTACTTCACATCAAATATTACACTTTGAAATATTTATTGGGGTAAATATTGCCTATTGTGTGTCTTAGCCATAAAAAAAGGTTTTCTTCGACAAAAAGAGCATAAAACAAACAAACTAAAATAACAAAAAATAATAACAACTTTTAATCGACGCATATAACTGAAGTTTATCTCGAGACTTAAGTGTTGAAAGTAAAATAGAAATTCTAAAAATGTATGACTTATTCTTATCATTTTTATAAGTGGGGCTTTTTTGGATCCCCAAGAATTTTAGTGCTTTTTTTTGTGTCATTGCCCAATAAATAATAATGAATTAAAATCAATGTTGTTATGAATTATTGACCTATTTAAGGCTCCAATTACTTCACATCAAATATTACACTTTGAAATATTTATTGGTGTAAATATTGCCTATTGTGTGTCTTAGCCATAAAAAAAAGTTTTCTTCGACAAAAAGAGCATAAAACAAACAAACTAAAATAACAAAAAATAATAAAAACTTTTAATCGACGCATATAACTGAAGTTTATCTAGAGACTTAAGTGTTGAAAGTAAAATAAAAATTCTAAGAAAGTGTCACTTTTTTTTTTTAAATGTTATGAGTGGGGCGCTTTTGGATCCCCAAGAATTTTAGTGGGGTTTTTTAATGTCATTGCTCAAAAAATAATGATGAATTAAAATCAATGTTGTTATGAATTATTGACCTATTTAAGGCTCCAATTACTTCACATCAAATATTACACTTTGAAATATTTATTGGGGTAAATATTGCCTATGTTGTGTCTTTGTCATAAAAAAATATTTTCTTTGACAAAAAGAGATAAAACAAACAAAAATAATAAAGAATAAAAAACACTTTTAATCGACGCATATAACTGAAGTTTATCTCGAGACTTAAGTGCTGAAAGTAAAATAGAAATTCTAAAAATGTATGACTTATTCTTAACATTTTTATGAGTGGGGCTTTTTTGAAACCCCAAGAATTTTAGTGCTTTTTTTTTTTTTATGTCATTGCCCAAAAAATAATAATGAATTAAAATCAATGTTGTTATGAATTATTGACCTATTTAAGACTCCAATTACTTCACATCAAATATTACACTTTGAAATATTTATTGGGGTAAATATTGCCTATTGTGTGTCTTAGCCATAAAAAAAGGTTTTCTTCGACAAAAAGAGCATAAAACAAACAAACTAAAATAACAAAAAATAATAAAAACTTTTAATCGACGCATACAACTGAAGTTTATCTAGAGACTTAAGTGTTGAAAGTAAAATAAAAATTCTAAGAAAGTGTAATTTTTTTTTTAAATGTTATGAGTGGGGGCTCTTTTGGATCCCTAAGAATTTTAGTGGGGGTTTTAAATGTCATTGCTCAAAAAATAATGATGAATTAAAATCAATGTTGTTATGAATTATTGACCTATTTAAGGCTCCAATTACTTCACATCAAATATTACACTTTGAAATATTTATTGGGGTAAATATTGCCTATTGTGTGTCTTAGCCATAAAAAAAAGTTTTCTTCGACAAAAAGAGCATAAAACAAACAAACTAAAATAACAAAAAATAATAACAACTTTTAATCGACGCATATAACTGAAGTTTATCTCGAGACTTAAGTGTTGAAAGTAAAATAGAAATTCTAAAAATGTATGACTTATTCTTATCATTTTTATAAGTGGGGCTTTTTTGGATCCCCAAGAATTTTAGTGCTTTTTTTTGTGTCATTGCCCAATAAATAATAATGAATTAAAATCAATGTTGTTATGAATTATTGACCTATTTAAGGCTCCAATTACTTCACATCAAATATTACACTTTGAAATATTTATTGGTGAAAATATTGCCTATTGTGTGTCTTAGCCATAAAAAAAAGTTTTCTTCGTCAAAAAGAGCATAAAACAAACAAACTAAAATAACAAAAAATAATAAAAACTTTTAATCGACGCATATAACTTAAGTTTATCTAGAGACTTAAGTGTTGAAAATAAAATTAAAATGGGACAAGCGGTAGAAAAATGGATGGATGGAAAAGTATGACTTATTCTTACATTTTTATGACTGTGTCATTGCCCCCAAAAATAATAATGAATTAAAATCAATGTTATGACTTGACATATTTAAGGCTCTAACTACTTCACATCAAATGTTACACTTTGAAATATTTTTTGGGGAAAATATAGCATATTTTGTGTCTTTGCCATAAAAATGTTTTCTTTGAGAAAAAGGGCAAAAAACAAACAAACAAAAAATAAATAAATACATAAAAAATTACAATAATATAATCTGAAGTAGATCTATTTTAGAGACGTAAGTGTTTGAAAGAACAAAATAAATCACAAAAAAGTATGACTTATTTTTAACACCTTTATGGTCCTTTTGGATCCACTGAGAATTTTAGTGGGATTTTTTTTTAACTGTCATTATTTAAAAAATAATAATGAATTAAAATAATTGTTGTTATGAATTATTGACATATTTACAGCTCCAACTACTTCATATCAAATACTACACTTTGAAATATGTTTAGGGGGGGTGGGGGGGGGGGGGGGGGGGGGTCGTTTTTT
>NC_084558.2:47405827-47450827 GCF_033978685.3 Nerophis lumbriciformis | reverse complement strand
GTAGAAAATGGATGGATGGATAGGTATTTAATGACACAATCAAATCTCTAGACCCTGAATATAAGACGACTCATTATTTTCAGATTATTCTAACCAGAATATAAGACAACCCTGACTATTAAGACACCTGGTCTTATGGGACAGTTTTGGGGGGAAAATGTTGGTGACAAAATCAAAGAAGTCATGTGTGAAATTCTCAAGCTCAAATATAAGACGACATGTGGGGTTTTTTTAGACTATTTTGACCCAAATATAAAGACAAACCCTTACTTTTCAAGACACAATTTGAAATATATATATTTATGACAAAATCTAATTTCTACACCCTGAATATAGGACGACCCATCATTTTCAGACTGTTTTGACCCAAATATAAGACGACCCTGACAATCAGACAACTTTCCTTTTAAGACACAAAATGTTTTTGATGACAAAATCAAAGACATCACACAGGTATGTGTGAAATTCTCAACCTCAAATATAAGACGACGTGTCCTTTTTTAGACTGTTTTGACCCAAATATACAGACAACCCCTTACTTTTCAAGACACAATTTAGAATGGGAGAAAATGGATGGATGGATAGATATTTAATGACATAATCAAATCTCTAGACCCTGAATATAAGACGACTCATTATTTTCAGATTATTCTAACCAGAATATAAGACAACCCTGACTATTAAGACACCTGGTCTTATGGGACAGTTTTGGGGGGAAAATGTTGGTGACAAAATCAAAGAAGTCATGTGTGAAATTCTCAAGCTCAAATATAAGACGACATGTGCTATTTTTAGACTATTTTGACCATACTTGCCAACCCACCCGGATTTTCCGGGAGACTCCCGAAATTCAGCGCATCTCCCGAAAACCTCCCGGGACAAATTTTCTCCCGAAAAATCTCCCGAAATTCAGGCAGAGCTGGAAGCCACGCCCCGTCCAGCTCCATGCGGACCTGAGTGACGTGTCAACAGTCTGTATTCACGTCCGCTTTCCCACAATATAAACAGCGTGCCTGCCCAAACACGTTATAACTGTAGAATGATCGAGGGCGAGTTCTTGGTTTCTTATGTGGGTTTATTGTTAGGCAGTTTCATTAACGTCCTCCCAGCGCGGAAACAACACACAACAACAGCAGTCTTGTTTTATTCTACCGTAAAGCAGTTCGTCTGCCGTAAACAGCAATGTTGTTGTAATATATTGAGTTGGAGGCAATAACCAGGCGAGGGGATGAAGTACGTCTCTTTACTGTTGACTTCAGAACAGACTCACACACTTGACGTCAGGTGCGCAACACCACGTAAATCGTTGGCCAACCAAAAAGTAACCCCAGTACGCTATAGCCAACATTCACCAGGAGATGGCAACAGACAAACATAGATCACTCTATTACATTCCTCCCCTTTTAGAAATGTAGAAGTTACTCAAAATAAATAAACAACCCAACCAAAAAAATGCAGCAGCTCAATTAAAAAACTGTACTTAAGCCACATTCTTTTATTTTTTTTAGTACTGAACTCTTAACCCTCATTTGTAAACAATAACATGCTTATTATACAAACAGTATTTGTACACCTTTAACACAGATTTTTATACTGTCTTCAGGGATTCAGTTTTTTTGGTGGTACTCGAAACCTTTCTGGGTACCTGCGAAAGGGTGTTCAGCATGGTTAGAAAAATAGTGACAGAGAATAGAACAAGGATGGACAATTCAACCCTTAACTCAACAATGAGTAGATGAGTGTTATGTGTGGTGTATATGTGTAAATAAATGAACACTGAAATTCAAGTATTTATTTTATTTATATATATAATAAAATAAATATATATATAGTTAGAATTCACTGAAAGTCAAGTATTTCTTATATATATATATATATATATATATATATATATATATATATATATATATATATATATATATATATATATATATATATCTATCTATCTATCTATCTATCTATCTATCTATCTATCTATCTATCTATCTATCTATCTATCTATCTATCTATCTATATATATATATATATATATATATATATATATATATATATATATATATATATATATATATGAAATACTTGACTTGGTGAATTCTAGCTGTAAATATACTCCTCCCCTCTTAGCTACGCCCCCAACCGATTTATTTCTCATAAATCATACACATTACAACAGACTAGGGATGTCCCGATCCGATATTTGGATCGGATCGGCTGCCTATATTTGCCAAAAATTGCGTATCGGCAAGGCATGGGAAAACGCCGATCCAGATCCAGTTTTAAAAAAAAACTCTGGTCCGTGTTTTCCAACGCACCTATCTAAATAATACATTCCACTTTTCTGCTGCTCCGTAATTTCCGTTCCACATTTTCCAGCACACCTTCAACACATCCACAATTCTCGCAGTTGCTTTTAGCTGCTGGCATTACACGACAGGCTCTTCTCACTCTTTCCTGTGTCTCCCTCTCACAGACAGCAAGCGCAACTTCTTACACACGTCACATACTGTCACGTCATACGTCACATACTGTCACGTCATACGTCACATACTGTCACGTCATACGTCACATATGTATACGTCCTCTCCCAGCAGAGAGCGAGGTAGCGGCATGGCTAACGTTAGCTGTGATGCTAGCGCAGCCGCTAAGGTGCGCGCCTGCTCAAGCGTCCTCTGCGCACGGCAAATCTATGCCACGCACAAAATCAAATAAAAAAATAAGCGCATAACAATTTTCGACACACGGACACGACAGAGAAAACAGTTTTCGTCATCATTGTTCAAATATTGTGACGTCTGTCGAGACGCTTATCTCCATTCGGTGCCACACGCCCACACCATCAAAATGCTGAGGCAAAAATGTCCACATCAACACCGTATGAAAAAATTAGTGATTTTTTTAGTTGTGATTTCCTTCTCTGCATGAAAGTTTAAAAGTAGCATATATTTATGCAGTATGAAGAAGAATGTTTTAATGTAGACATGCAAGCCTTGAAAGAACATTTTGAAAATCAAGACTACATTTCCTGCAAATGGGTGCATTTCTACCCTATATTTTAACTTTAGATTTATTCTCATATCAAACTCTTTTGGCTGTCTTTTTGACACTTACATCAGGCACCCCCCTCCACACCCTGGATTATAAATAATGTAAATAATTCAATGTGATTATCTTGTGTGATGACTGTATTATGATGATAGTATATATCTGATAGTATATATCTGTATCATGAATCAATTTAAGTGGACCCCGACTTAAACAAGTTGAAAAACTTATTGGGGTGTTACCATTTAGTGGTCAATTGTACGGAATATGTACTTCACTGTGCAACCTACTAATAAAAGTCTCAATCAATCAATCAAAACACATAGAATCATCATACTGCTGTGATTATATGCATCAAGTGTTCATTCAAGGCTAAGGCAAAATATCGAGATATATATCGTGTATCGCAATATGGCCTTAAAATATCGCAATATTAAAAAAAGGCCATATCGCCCAGCCCTAGTTCAATGATGCCATTTCTGTTTGTCATGTATAATTTTGTCTATTTTGTGTTTATCCTTGAATAAACAGGTCAGTTTCTTGTTACCAACCATTGTCTATTATTCAAACTCCCCTAATTCAGCTGGCTCGTTGTTATCAAGAGTACTAAAACCCTTTTCAACATGATTCTGACAACTAAGTAGGCTAAATAACTTTAAACTTTAATACATGCTCGGATAGGCCAGTATCGGTCAGTATCGGTATCGGTCAGTATCGGTATCGGATCGGAAGTGCAAAAACCTGGATCGGGACATCCCTACAACAGACAGGAACGAAACAAAAGGAAAGCATGCCATTTGCACGAGAAGCTAAAGAAAAAACTTACTTAGCACAGGAATACTAGAAGCTAAGGTAACATAGCACAGGAATCATGAGCTCGAAAACCAGAATGCCAACGTAACAGTTGCAAATGCAAACAATGAAGCCACGACGAGTGACCGGAAAAGGTAGGCTTAAATAGAGTCTCTGATGAGCAACAGGTGCGCACACAAGGCAGGTGAAAATCATAAGTAACCATGGTGACTAAAACAAACCCCTGAAGTGCACAAAACAACTAAGGAAGTCCAAAACTAACAGAACATAACTAAACAAAACATGATCCGACCACATCATAATACATCACAGTTTCATATCATTTCACTTTACAGGAGTAGGAAGAAGTAAAGCTTATTTAATCCTACCCCTTTCCCACTTCATACAAATATATACATCATTTACTGACCTTTTTATGATAAAATACCTGTGAATTAGTATATACAACAGTTTTGTAATATGTAATTAATTAATTCAGTCATTATTAATATACTGAGATGAAGAATATCTTATTTCCAAAAAGGTTGAAAGTATTTCTCATAATTCTTCTTCTTTGTACTTTGTAAGCACTATTCATTTGAACATGATCATATCAGTACAATGTTTAACTTCTTTACTTCATCCATTCCATCATTTAATTCCACATCATTTTAGCTGTTTGCAATTTTACCAAATCGTCGAACTTTAATATTTTTGACTCAGTAAATAAAGTGTTTTTATGTTCTCTATATCCAACATTATGTATCAGTCTAATTGATCTTTTTTGTAACACGGTTAACGAATGTAGCGCACATTTGTAGTTATTTCCCCACATTTCTGCACAATAACTCAGATATGGTAATACTATAGTAGTGAGCAGTAGAGAATGTGAAGTGACTTGTTAAACCAAATATTGTGGGTTTTTTTTCCATTTACAACAACCTATCTGGACTCGATAAGAGAATCGATAAGAGAATCGATAAGGAATCGGTTCGATAAGAGGATTCGATAATAGGCTCGAACTTGATAATTTCTTATCAAACATCATCCCTAATATATATATGTATGTATGTATGTATGTATGTATCAGTGACGTGCGGTGAGGTTGATGGCTGGTGAGGCACTGACTTCATCACAGTCAGATTTACAAACATAAGAACCATAAAGAGTATCTTATTCACCATTTGATTGGCAGCAGTTAACGGGTTATGTTTAAAAGCTCATACCAGCATTCTTCCCTGCTTGGCACTCAGCATCAAGGGTTGGAATTGGGGGTTAAATCACCAAAAATGATTCCCGGGCGCGGCGCCGCTGCTGCCCACTGCTCCCCTGACCTCCCAGGGGGTGATCAAGGGGATGGGCCAAATGCAGAGGACAAATTTCATTACACCTAGTGTGTGTGTGAGACAATCATTGGTACTTTAACTTAACTTTAACTTTACACATACAAACTGTAGCACACAAAAAAGCACATTTAATAAAAAAAACGTTATTATGGTCTTACCTTTACTTAGAAATTAAGTCCATGCGCCGCAACTAAAGCCCTCACTTAAACTTTCCACGTGCAAGATTGAATCTATTTAAAAAAGTGTAACCGAGGGTTTATAAATGTCGCCTATACTGTATGAAACTACAAAATAACAAACACGGAGGCTCCAGTTTACACGAGGACCACTTTATTTACCTTCTTTCAAAAACTTCCGCTCCACTCCGTGTCATCACTCTCTTAGCGCCCTCAAAATAAGAGCTCAAGGCATATACTGTATAACAGCACATAACAGGAACTTAACATCACAAAGAGGAAAACCCATGAAAATAGGTTACAAAAGTTATTTAATAAGAAGCCAAAAAGTGCAAAAACAATAATGTTCGTGTTGGAGGAGTTGTGAATTAAATACACCTGCAGTCTGCAGGTGAACATAATGTTGTGGCCCTGCAGTCATTCACAACTCCTCCAACACGAACATTATTGTTTTTGCACTTTTTGGCTTCTTATGAAATAACTTTTTTAAATAGATTCAATCTTGCACGTGGAAAGTTTAAGTGTGGGCTTTAGTTGATATAACAATTCTACGGCGGGGGTGCAGGAGGCGGGATTACTGGAGCCTCAGCCAGTGCGTCTTTTGCAGCCGTTTTATGATCGCTCAGCACAAGAAATACGTCACACATACAGTTGTTGACAAAATACACTGTACATTATATACCTCAGCTAACTAAACTATGGAAATGTATAATATAATTCATATAGCAATACAGTCTCACTGCACAGCAGGCCAGCAGTTAGCCGAGTCCGGAATCCATGTTGAGGCACTGAGTGACGTGCCTCAACTGGCTGCCGTTCACCGCACCGTCCCTTCTCAGTATTTGAACGGCAAATGTGAAAATTCAGCGATTTTGAATAAAAATAATCTAAAACTGGTGAAGTTAAATGGAAAATAACTTTATAGTATAATCACTGGATACATATAACAATTTAATTAATTTTTTTTCTTTTTACATTTTTTTTTCTTTCCATGATGGCAGGTGAGGCGGGGTCTCACCTGCCTCTAGTGACTGCACGTCACTGATACATACATATATATACACATATATATATATATATATATATATATATATATATATATATATATATATATATATATATATATATATATATATATATATACATATGTATATATATACATATATAAAAATATACATATATATATATACATATATATACATACATATATATATATATACATATATATAAATATATACATATATATATACAAATATATATATATATATACATATTTATATATATATATATATATACATATATTTATATATATATATATATAAATATATACATATATATATAAATATATATAAATATATACATATATATAAATATACACATATATATATATATATGTGTATATTTATATATATATGTATATATTTATATATATTTATATGTATATGTATATATTTATATATATATATATATATATATATATATATATTCAGCTTTGACCACAATATAAGCCGACCACTTTTTAAAGATGTGGTTTTGGGAAACTGATCCTTGATTGATCCCGATTATGGTAAAAATAATATTCACAAATATTTTGAGTGATACTGGAGTCACAATTGATACCACGATTATTCATTAATCGTGATAAAGTGATCATGAAAAAATAAAAATATTTTATGTGGGGAAAGGGGCGCTAGCAGCCGGCTAACGTTAGCATCCTGAGCTAACAATGTTGTGTCCAGATGTTGAAAGGAGGCGAGGATGCTGCCGTCAACGTCCGAGTTCGGACGTCAAACAAGCCATGTCGGTGATTAAATAAAGCCCCAAAAAGGCGCTGATAAGGCGGATAAAAGCTTACCTGGACGCGCTGGGACGACAATGGTGTCGGCTTGTGGAGATGTGACAGCTAGCTTAGCCGAGAGAAGCAACGTTAGCCTGACGTGACGGCGCAAATATGACAATATTATGACAACATGTCCCACTAAGCAGGATCATTCGGGGGCTCTTAAAGACGGGAGACACCCGCCGAGAGGAGAGGAGAGCGCGGTGGCTTTTGTTCAAAACGTCGTTTATCTTATGACCTAAATATTACACTTCGGGGATGGGACTTCACTGAGCGGCCATTGGCGCCCCTGGTGGCGCGTCGGAGAACTGCAAGACCCTTGAACTAAAAAGCCCCCAGTTTTGTAAGTCTTGACAAATGTGGATTTTTTTGTTGGTATTCACATGCGAGTCTCGACAAATGTCGCTTTTTATTTGGATTTACAGCAACCACACCCTGCAAACATGAGGCGAAATGAACGCAAAGAGAAATGGTTTTTTTTAACAGGTGGAAGCGGCTTTACTCCTCACGCCACATTCCAAACTCATTAGAATTAATTGTACTATTGGTGTGGCTCTCATCTTCTTCTGGAATGTTCTGATTAAAGAGAAACTTAAAAGACGCAATTCTCGTAATGTATTATTCAGTATTTCACTCACAATAAACCGGTAAGAAAAGCTCCTCCTGGCTGCTTAAGTGCGACTTATACTCGTGTTGAGACTAAAGTGGTGTTGTTTCAACATTTATTTGTAAATTTTTTTTTTTTTTTTTAAATCACAGAATGTTAAATCTCATGAAAGAAAAAAAAGCGACCCCGACTTTGCAGTACGTTCAAGATAAAAATGTACAACGCATTAGAGAAGCCAAACAAATGTGTCAATTATGAAACAAAATAGAAAAAAATAAAATACTATCAATAAGTTATTTTAATCCAAAACATTAATTCCTAAAAAAAAATATATACACTTTTTAATATATGTATGTATATATTTGTGTACCCTGCCTTCCGCCGGAATGCAGGTGAGATATAGGCTCCAGAACCCCCGTGACCCCAAAAAGGGACAAGCGGTAGAAAATGGATGGATGGTATATATATTTATATATATATACATACACACAATATTTGTATACATGTGTTTGTATACATGTATAAAAAATACACTTTTTTTGCAAAGTACATATTTCCTTTTTGCAAAAAAAGGATATATTTATTTGCTAAAAAGTGCATATAATATATATACATATATATATATACATATACACAATATTTGTATACGTGTTTGTATACATGTATAAAAAAATACACTTTTTTTGCAAAGTACATATTTCCTTTTTGCAAAAAAAGGATATATTTGCTAAAAAGTGCATATAATATATATACATATACATATATATACACAATATTTGTATACGTGTTTGTATACATGTATAAAAAATACACTTTTTTTGCAAAGTACATATTTCCTTTTTGCAAAAAAAGGATATATTTGCTAAAAAGTGCATATAATATATATACATATATATATATATACACAATATTTGTATACGTGTTTGTATACATGTATAAAAAATACACTTTTTATTGCAAAGTACATATTTCCTTTTTGCAAAAAAAGGATATATTTATTTGCTAAAAAGTGCATGTAATATATATACATATATACACACACACATACACACTTAAATCAAAATTTGTTTTTGCAATTAATTTTTGGATTAAAATCCTTATTGATAATGAAACTGTTGCTTTTAATATTTATATTAAATGTTTTTATATATTTTATAAATAAAAACATGAATACATATACTGTGTGTGTGTGTGTATATATATATATATATATATATATATATATATACACACACACACACACACCTTTTTAATCATGTTTTTGGAAGTAATTATTGGATACAAATCCTTTATTGATAATGAAACTGTTGCTTTTAATATTGTTTTATTTACAAAACCATATTTTATATATAAAAACATTTATATATACATATATGTATATACACACGTGCATATATACTTTTAAATTATTCTCAAAAATTAATCCTGAATTAATTTATAATTGGAACAATTTCATTTTATTTTATTTTTTAATCGCAATTGCCTGAGTTCTGATGTGGGTCACATTTGATTTTTCCAATATGGCGTTAAAATTGTTTTATATTTATATAGCGCTTTTTCTAGAGACTGCAAGCACTGTACATAGTAAAGGTCATGATCTACATTTATTGCCGTGTGGGTGGCAAGGCAAGGACACAACGGCAGTGACTGGGATGGTGGCAGCTGGAATTGAACCTGGAACCCCCAAGTTGCTCCCCCCAAAAAAAGGACACGTTAAACACACCTGTCTTGGTGAAAATCAGTGAATTTGAGGCAAACAGGCACACAAAATCCAAATGTTTATTTTCATCAAATGAACTTGCAGCAAAACAAGAATAAGAACAAGATGCCCGATACAAAAAACAAAAACTATACAAAAAGAAATTATCGCCTCTTCTGGAAGATATTTCCTCTTCCCATTCCACCACGTCCTCTGCCTCTTGCAGCCACTGAGGGGAGAAGATGTCAACACCATCATGAGGCACGTCATACAACAGCACTGTACATTATCTACATTTACTACGGCCATTTGAAAAATACTTAAAATTCTGTATTTTCTTAATTATTTATTTATTTTAATTCTAGGAAATTCTTGGAACCTCTAATAACACAAAAGGTGCCACGCAGGTTGTTTTTCTTTAAAACTCTCACTGCTCAAAATATAATAATGAATCAAAACCAATGTAATGAATTCAAGGCTCCAAATACTTAAAATCAAATATTCCACTTTTGAAATATTTATTGTATATTTGGTCTTCATAAAAACAGGGTATAAAATGTTCCAACACAGTGTGACTGTTCAAACTGTGTTTGTAATGTTACAGCGGCCAAACATATTAAATATATTTGTTAAATTAAACCTCTGGCTTGTCTTAATGAATACTTAGGCCTAGTACGCTACTGATTTTAATGTGAGTCATGATGGTGGTGCTTAATGAATACTTAGGCCTAGTACACTACTGTATTTTAATGTGGGTCATGATGGTGGTACTTAATGAATACTTAGACCTATTATACTACTGTAGTGTAATGTGGGTCATGATGGTATTTAATGAATACTTAGGCCTCGTACACTACTGTATTTTAATGTTGTCATTATGTGGTACTTAATGAATACTTAGGCTTACTACACTACTGTATTTTAATGTCATGTAATTTCCCCTCGGGATTAATAAAGTACTTCTGATTATGATGATGGTACTTAATACTAAGGCCTAATACACTACTGTATTTTAATGTCATTATGGTGGTACTTAATGAATACTTAGGCCTACTACACTACTATATTTTAAAGTTGTCATGATGGTGATACCTAATGAATACTTAGACCTACTATACTACTGTATTGTAATGTGGGTCATGATGGTGGTACTTAATACTTAGACCTAGTACGCTACTGTATTTTAATGTTGTCATTATGGTGGTACTTAATGAATACTTAGGCCTACTATACTACTGTATTATAATGTTGCCATGATGGTGGTACTTAATTAATACTTAGACCTAGTACGCTACTGTATTTTAATGTTGTCGTTATAGTGGTACTTAATGAATACTTAGGCCTACTATACTACTGTATTGTAATGTTGCCATGATGGTGGTACTTAATAAATACTTAAGACATAGTACGCTACTGCATTTTAATGTTGTCATAGTGGTACTTAATGAATACTTAGGCCTACTAAAATACTGTATTGTAATGTTGCCATGATGGTGGTACTTAATGAATACTTAGACCTAGTACGCTACTGTATTTTAATGTTGTCATTATAGTGGTACTTAATGAATACTTAGTCCTACTATACTACTTACTGTATTGTAATGTGGGTCATGATGGTGGTACTTAATGAATAATTAGACCTAGTATGCTACTGTATTGTAATGCTGTCATGATGATGGTACTGGGACAGTGTTTTCTGAGGTGGAACTTGGTGAAAATAGTTTGAGAAGAACTGATCTAGAGATGTAAGAGTTAAAAACAAACATATGACCCCGGGACCAAACTTGAGGGGCGCACTAAGGGTTAAAAAAAAATGTATATATTGTATTGGTTTGACAAATAAAAGTATCAAAATGGCCCCTGAAAGCTTTATTTTTTCATTGTGCGGCCCTCAGTGTAAAAAGTTTGGACAGCCCTGTTATTACACAACCATGACTAGATAATAAAACGGAAGGAGGTTTGACGGCGACTCACCTTGCGCTTTGAGAATGGCCGCCTTGCCTCTACCAGCACCAGAACCTTGGTTCTTGTTCTTCATGCTCTTCAACATGGGAGCGTTCTTCAACATGTCGGGTAGTATCAGGAAGCGGATCTTGCTGCCACGGATGTACACCTGCTCCAGCTGAGCCACGCGCCCGTCACGGTAGGTGACGGTGATGTTGGACATCTGCGGAGCACATCCAGAGTCAAGGAGTTGTTCACCTTGAAGGCACACACATTCTGCTGGCATCGTGCGTGTGTGTGTGTAACCACAGATCTTGTTTTTGCCTCATCCTTCACTTTAAGCGTGAGTGAAGAATTCACTGCCCGTCTGATTATGTCCGAAAGAGATGATGCAGTATTATCTGCCCACAGATGCTACCTGATGGTTGTTTGAGCACACTGCGGCTAGTCCCCCTCCCTAACCTCTTAAGGCCCAAGCTGTTTGTTTACATGCTTTTTTTATTTCTCTTTGCTATTTGGGCTTATTGGACCCTAGTTAGAATAAAAACTAAGAATCATCTTTTGATATGATGTACTTAGTCCATAAGTACACAAATGTGTACTTCATGTTTAGTGACATGATAATTCTTATTTTTACACTTTTTTCCCCCAAATTCCATTGTATATTATACTCTTCTGACACCACTAGATGGCAGTATAAATGTCCACATAAGCGGCCATAAGACCCCAATTCAGTAGTGTACACAATTTTGGATTTAAAAGCTAAAAGGTGCTGTCCATGCATGTGGCCACTAAGCCTTTAGAGGTTTAATGCTTCAGTCACAGGCAGGATTCTCACAGGAATGAGGCAAAAACACTGCAGCCTCCCTCTGATAGACATGAGTCAATCGGGCCCGCCGTTTTATGTCCAAATTTGCAGATTTATAAGAAAGTGTTGTGGCTTTTCCCCCCTAAGAACATTGAATCAACTTGTGATTTTAGAAATGTCCAGGGTTTTGATTGCCGCCACACCTTGAAAAATAAGGTTGTTTTAACTTGAAAACAAATTGAAGTAATATATTGGTAGACCCCAGAAGAAATCACAAAATCCGACGCTCTTTTTAACTTTCATGACCAATCCTACGCTAACAAACGGCACGATTCAACAGGTTTTACCTCCCGTGTAAACATTTTCGCGCTTCACCGGACGCACAACAACACTTCCTCCTTCTAGGCCAGGGGTCGGCAACCTTTACCAGTCAAAGAGCCATTTTGACCAGTTTCACAAATCAAAGAAATCAATGGGAGCCACAAAATTAATTAGCAGGGTTGGGGGGGGCATTATTAGTAAGAATGTCAACGTTATTTTATATGGCCACCGTCAGTGTAACCTGTGTGGCCGTTGACCAACCATGCCTTGCTGTCACTTACGTGTGCAAGCAGAAGATGCATACAAATAAAGGCTGGGCTGGCACGCTGTTTGTACGAATGTAGAGGGCGCTGAATGCTGTACCATCATGGCATGCCCTTATTATTATTATTGTTAGGGTGAAAATCGGAGAATATTAATCCCGGGAGTTTTCTGCGAGAGGCACTGAAATCCGGAAATCTCCCGGGAAAATTGGGAGGGTCGGCAAGTATGCAGCTGAGCCGCATCAGAGTAATCAAAGAGCCGCATGCGGCTCCGGAGCCAGGGGTTGCCGACCCCTGTTGTAGGCCAATCACCTTTCAGGCAAGGACGTTGTGTTTGTGATCATGGGAAAAACTGACATCATATCCAAAAACACATGAACATAAAACATTAACATGAGCTGGTCGTTACAGCATGCATTGATACACATCCATCCATCCATTTTCTACCGCTTGTCCCTTTTGGGGTCGCGGGGGGGTGCTGGAGCCTATCTCAGCTGCATTCAGGCGGAAGGCGGCGTACACCCTGTACAAGTCGCCACCTCATCGCAGGTCCAGCACAGATAGACAACATTCACACTCACATTCACACACTAGGGCCAATTTAGTGTTGCCAATCAACCTATCCCCAGGTGCATGTCTTTGGAGGTGGGAGGAAGCCGCAGTCACGGGGAGAACATGCAAACTCCACACAGAAAGATACAGCCCGGGATTGAACTCAGGACCTTTGTATTGTGAGGCACATGCACTAACCCCTGTCCCACTGTGCTGCCCATAATATATTATTTGGGCACCAACTTAACCAACGGAAAAAGACTTTGATCACCGAAAACCACGCTACCGAAACGGGAAGTAAAAAAACCGCACGCCAATGTCTGGAGTGTTGTCAGCATGTCTGTGATTTGTATATACAGTACAGGCCAAAAGTTTGGACACACCTTCTATTCATTCAATGCGTTTTCTTTATTTTCATGACTTGTAGAATGTCACCGAAGGCATCAAAACTATGAATGAACACATGGAGTTATGTACCGTATTTTCCGCACTATAAGGCGCACCTAAAAACCTCTAATTTTAAGCTGACAGTGCGTCTTATAATCCGGTGCGCCTTATATATGGACCAATATTGAGCCACAACAGGTCCCGCAACTACGGTAAGCAGCCGCCGACTTCATTTTCCCCCGTCGAAAAAGCGCGCAGTGCATGCTGGGATATATGACTGCGCGAGGCGTGCCGTTTCATTCACATTTGTGTGTTTATGTAAAGACCCCAAAGTGGCTCCTATTAAGAGACATGCTTACGACGCAGAGTTTAAACTTAAGGCGATCAGTCACGCAGTAGAACACGGGAATAGAGCAGCTGCGAGAGAATTTAACATTATTGAATCAACGGTGCGGAAGTGGAGGAAGCAACAAGATGACCTGCTAGACAACAGCAGCGACACTGACTCAATTAATGACGACTTCAACGAGACATGTTGGATGCCGTATTCGCCCAACTGTTTAATTCGGACACTGAAGAAGAAGAATTTGAGGGATTCGTGGATGAGGAATAACTTCATAAAGTGAGCTTTACATGTTTATTTTGTGTGTTGTGTGACTAACGTTTGAGCAACGTTGAGTTATTTATATATTGTTATTGCTATGCACTATTTTGAGTGTTACTATATTGTGATTGCACTAACGTTTGATTTACAGTAACAGTATCAGACTGTTTTTTACGTGTTTATTGAATCGAGGAAAAGTTCCCCTCCACTATGTGATATAAATGTTGCACTACATGTTATACCTTGCTGTTGTTAAAAGATAAACTAAATACCACGTCACTGACTTTACCTCGGGGAAAATAATAAAACAGCTGTTTATTCATTTTGGGAGTGGACATAGTTGTCAGAACGCTGGTTTGTAATCTATTAATAAAGTTTGACTGACCTATCTGACTGTTTTGTTGACATTCCCTTTAGCGCAGCTCCATCTAATGGATGCATAACGTAACCACAGCCTCTACTGTAGCGTCGATTCTATGCGCCTTACATAATAAATATATCATAAATGGGTTATACTTGTATAGCGCTTTTCTACCTTCAAGGTATTTAAAGCGCTTTGACAGTATTTCCACATTCACCCATACATTCACACACTGATGGCGGGAGCTGCCATGCAAGGCGCTAACCAGCAGCCATCAGGAGCAAGGGGTGAAGTGTCTTGCCCAAGGACACAACGGACGTGACTAGGATGGTAGAAGGTGGGGATTGAACCCCAGTAACCAGCAACCCTCCGATTGCTGGCACGGCCACTCTACCAACTTCGCCACGCCGTCCCTTATGAACATAGTTTTAAAATAGGCCATTCATTGAAGGTGCGCCTTATAATCCGGTGCGCCTTATAGTGCGGAAAATATGGTACTTAACAAAAAAAGGTGAAATACCTGAAAACATGTTTTTTTTTTTCTCTAGTTTCTTCAAAATAGCCACCCTTAAACGGTTTTTCACGGGACAAATTTTCCAGCGTTGTTATTGCACTAGTGTGCCATGGATAATGTCATTAAAACAGTTAGCTCCATCTTTTGACACTCCTTCCACTCCCGTCCTTGGACGCTACAACAAAGATGACGGAGAAAAGACGCTGCTGAAGGTGAGCCACGTAAATAAGACCGCACGCAAAACGGTGCATCTTTAAGAGACTGTCAGAAAGCGGCTTGAAGATGATCTGTAAAACATCATCTATGCAACATTTTGACCAAACCACCATTACATGTTATGTAGACAACAAAGAAGTGTTTTCCATTTAGAAAAAATATAAATAAATATGACCCCTTTAATGCACCTGTTAAAATAATGATGTATAAGTTATCACACAACTCTTATGTTTAAAGGCTGTTGCTATAGTTATTATCAATTGTGCTGAAGTTGTACTTTTCGATCTGTGCAAAGACACAACTTGTGGTCTTGCTTTGCGAGTTTTCTCTTGTCAGCAGTTTGGTTCCAGACCCTGCCTGTTGACAGCCAAGGACGGACATTGAGTACCTCGGCACAGGACAGGACAGAGACAGGGCGAAATCACGAGTGTCAGCACATTTCCATTCTGAATAATCATGTGTTGTGTCTACTGGGGGCTGCTTGCAGCCTCAGTGATGTTAACTAGGGACCTCCCAAATAAATAGAGGAGCATGTGGGACTATTTCTTAGAGCGTAGGGAGAAACTGCAACTGAGTGTACAGCCCAATACGTCTCTCCCCATGAGCCAAATTGAACTCTGTCTATGCCTGATTTCTTCTTCTTGTCTTGTGTAATAGATAGTTCTGTGTTTGAACCTGACAGCGCCCTATAATCCGGTACGCTTTTTGTATAAAAATAAACCTGGGCAGTGTGCTTTATAATCCGGTGCGCCCTATGGTCGGTCTCATCAGTGACGTCTTCTGCAATTGAACGAGAAAACTGCGATACACACCGACACCCGTCCTTGTAGACGCGGGTGGCATCTGTAAAGCTGACGTTTACAGTTGAGTTTAAAGTTAAAGCGCTCCTGTACAGCACATGGATTAGGGTTGCCCCGATCCGATATTTGGATCGGATCGGCTGCCGGAATTTGCCAACAAATGCGTATCGGCAAGGCATGGGAAAATCCCGATCCAGATTTTAAGAAAATGCCGGTCCGTGTTTTCCAACGCAGCGATTTAAATAATACATTCCACTTTTCTGCTGCTCCCTAATTTCCGTTCCGCATTTTCCAGCACACCTTCAACACAGCCACAGGTCTGTGTCCTAACCGTTAAGACGGTCATGTGAATTAAAAGTTACCGGTAAAAATGTCAGCTGTGTGGGGGCAAACAATTGAAGGGAGTGTGTAGATACATATATATATTTTTTTAAGTTTACACTTGTTCAAGAGCAAGTATTGATGCTGAGTTATAGACATTTTATCCCACTCAGGTTGTTTGTGTGTTTTGCTTTTTTAAATAATGTTTACAGCATTATTTGCACTTTATACTGTTCACTTTTTTACTGTTCAATGATGCCATTTCTTGTTTGTCATGTATAGTTTTGTCTATTTTGTGTTTATCCTTGAATAAACAGGTCAGTTTCTTGTTACCGACCATTGTGTATTTTTTCAAACTCACCTAATTCAGCTGGCTAGTTGTTATCAAGAGTACTAAAACCCTTTTCAACATGAATCTGACAACTAAGTAGGTTAAATAACTAAACTTTAAAGGGGAACATTATCACAATTTCAGAATTGTTAAAACCATTAAAAATCAGTTCCCAGTGGCTTATTATATTTTTCAAAAATGTTTCCATCACGCAATATCCCTAAAAAAAGCTTCAAAGTGCCTGATTTTAACCACCCGCCCATTTTCCTGTGACGTCACATAGTGAAGCCAACACAAACAAACATGGCGGAAAGAACAGCAAGCTATAGCGACATTAGCTCGGATTCAGACTCGGATTTCAGCGGCTTAAGCGATTCAACAGATTACGAATGTATTGAAACGGATGGTTGTAGTGTGGAGGCAGGTAGCGAAAACGAAATTGAAGAAGAAACTGACGCTATTGAGCCATATCAGTTTGAACCGTATGCAAGCGAAAACGACACGACAGCCAGCGACACGGGAGAAAGCGAGGACGAATTCGGCGATCGCCTTCTAACCAACGATTGGTATGTGTTTGTTTGGCATTAAAGGAAACTAACAACTATGAACTAGGTTTACAGCATATGAAATACATTTGGTAACAACATGCACTTTGAGAGTGCAGACAGCCCAATTTTCATCAATTAGTATATTCTGTAGACATACCCTCATGTCAGCAGGCCAGGGAAGCTAGGGTAGATATTCTTCTCTTGATCATCTTCGGGACGGTGTGAGCCAAGACATCCAGGGGTTTTCGCTCACTCGTCTGCGGGAACAAACTGCCGCCATTGCTTGCCGTGCTACCGAGGTCCTTTGTCCCTGAATTGCTCACACACTCCGGCAGATTCAATGGGGGTCTGGCGGCAGATTTCTTTGACTTTATCGTTGGAAATGCATCTGCTTTGAGTGTCGCAGGATATCCACACATTCTTGCCATCTCTGTCGTAGCATAGCTTTCGTCGGTAAAGTGTGCGGAACAAACGTCCAATTTCTTGCCACTTTCGCATCTTTGGGCCACTGGTGCAACTTGAATCCGTCCCTGTTCGTGTTGTTACACCCTCCGACAACACACCGACGAGGCACGATGTCTCAAAGGTACGGAAAACAGTCGAAAAAACGGAAAATAACAGGAGCTGATTTGACTCGGTGTTTGAGAAAATGGCGGATTGCTTCTCGATGTGACGTCATCGCTCCGAGAGCGAATAATAGAAAGGCGTTTAATTCGCCAAAATTCACACATTTAGAGTTTGGAAATCGGTTAAAAAAAAATATGGTCTTTTTTCTGCAACATCAAGGTATATATTGACGCTTACATAGGTCTGGTGATAATGTTCCCCTTTAATACATGCTCGGATAGGCCAGTATCGGTATCGGATCGGAAGTGCAAAAACCTGGATCGGGACATCCCTAACATGGATGATTATATAGTACAAGTTTACCATTTTAAAAATCACCACGAAAAGAAATAGATTGATTTTACAAAAGTAAAATTAAACTGCGCACTTTTCTAAATGGACAATAGAAAGAAAATTAGTGCAACAATTGGACATTTTTAGGCGGATTTATTCCTCACGGTGTAATTATTTATGCATACCGTATTTTCCGCACTATAAGGCGCACCGGATTATTAGCCGCACCTTCAATGAATGGCATATTTCATAACTTTGTCCACCAATAAGCCGCCCCGGACTATAAGCCGCGCCTACGCTGCGCTAAAGGGAATGTCAAAAAAACAGTCAGATAGGTCAGTCAAACTTTAATAATATATTAAAAACCAGCGTTCTAACAACTCTGTTCACTCCCAAAATGTACGCAAATGTGCAATCACAAACATAGTAAAATTCAAAATAGTGCAGAGCAATAGCAACATAATGTTGCTCGAACGTTAATGTCACAACACACAAAATAAACATAGCGCTCACTTTCTGAAGTTATTCTTCATTCGTAAATCCTTCGTCTTCGGTGTCCGAAGTGAAAAGTTGGGCAAATTTACGATCCACTGGCAGATGTTGGCGTCGTCTGGCGCTGCCTCCTCGTCTTAGTGAAGGTGTGTTCGCCTTCTGTCATCCATTGTTCCCACGCAGTTAGCAGTCTAGCTTCGAATGCCCTGTTGACACCAATATCTAGCGGCTGGAGGTCTTTTGTCAATCCACCCGGAATGACGGCGAGTATTGAATTAAGCGCGTAAGCGTGTCTCTCAATGTGCTGTTATGAGCTAGCAAATATAACAACTACACTACCCAGCATGCAACGATAGTTACGAGCATGCGCGGTAGCCCTGAGAAGCGTTGTTGTATGCTGGGAGTTAGAATGTGGTTATGAGCACGCTGTAAGTAAACGTTGAGAACTCAGTTAACACGCCTCGTCTGCATTATTTATAATTAGACAGACAACACACTTAATAGGAGCCATTTTGGGGTCTTTACATAAACACACAAATGGAAATGAAACGTCACATATCCCAGCATGCACCGCGCGCTTCTTCTACGGGGAAAAAAGATGGCGGCTGTTTACCGTAGTTGCGAGACCTAAACTTTATGAAAATGAATCTTAATATTTATCCATATATAAAGCGCACCGGGTTATAAGGCGCACTGTCAGCTTTTGAGAAAATTTGTGGTTTTTAGGTGCGCCTTATAGTGCGGAAAATACGGTAATTTGAACAAATAAAACGCAAGTGATGGGCAAATTTTATATAATTAAAATGGACATGATTAATTATTGTTTGCAAATGTGTCTGTGCCTACGATAAAGGCCAGGGGGTCTCGTTACCTGGCAGTTCATGTTGTCCTCGGCCTCGATCAGCTTGCCCCTGTAAACTTCTCCGGTGTTGGTCTCGCACGTCACAATGTGTCCCTCAGCCTCGTGCAGCACTTTGATGGGCACGCCGATCGACATTTTCCAGTAGTCTCCTACAAAAAAAAATGGAACCCTATTTCATTAGGTGGATTAAAAAATAGATCATAGAACTGATGTGAAAATGCACCTTTACAAGCTTGAAAGTGACGTAGTGAACGCAATGCATTGTGGATCTTGCCGGCGTCTGAATACACTAGTCCAGTGTTTTTCAACCACTGTACCGCGGCACACTAGTGTGCCGTGAGATACAGTCTGGTGTGCCGTGGGAAGTTATCTAATTTCACCTATTTGGGTAAAAAATATTTTTTGTAAACCAGTAATTATAGTCTGCAAATGATGTGCTGTTGTTGAGTGTCGGTGCTGTCTAGAGCTCGGCAGAGTAACCGTGTAAGACTCTTCCATATCAGTAGGTGGCAGCAGGTAGCTGATTGCTTTGTAGATGTCGGAAACAGCGGGAGGCAGCGTGCAGGTAAAAAGGTGTCTAATGCTTAAACCAAACATAAACAACAAGGTGAGTGCCCCTAGGAAAAGGCATTGAATCTTAGGGAAGGCTATGCAGAACGAAACTAAAACTGAACTGGCTACAAAGTCAACAAAAACAGAATGCTGGAAGACAGCAAAGACTTACCGTATTTTCCGCACTATAAGGCGCACCTAAAAACCACAAATTTTCTCAAAAGCTAACAGTGCGCCTTATAACCCGGTGCGCTTTATTACGATTAATTTTCATAAAGTTTCGATCTCGCAACTTCGGTAAACAGCCGCCATCTTTTTTCCCGGTAGAACAGGAAGCGCTTCTTCTTCTACGCAAGCAACCGCCAAGGAAAGCACCCGCCCACATAGAACAGGAAGCGCTTCACCCGCCCCCATAGAACAGGAAGCGCTTCACCCGCCCCCGGAAGAAGAAGAAAAAACGCGCGGATATCACCGTACGTTTCATTTCCTGTTTACATCTGTAAAGACCACAAAATGGCTCCTACTAAACGATCCGGTTCATAAAAAGACGCAATCTCTCCATCCGCACACGGATTACTACCGTATTTCACAGCAACTGAACCGCACTGTGGAACGGGAGCACGTACGGTGAATATTCGCTCCACAGGGAATGAGAAGTCATCCTTCACTGTGGTTCTAGCTTGCCATGCTAACTTCCACTCATGGTGATATTCAAAAGGAAGACCTTGCCAAAAGAGACCTTTCCAGCCGGCGTCATCATAAAAGCTAACTCGAAGGGATGGATGGATGAAGAAAAGATGAGCGAGTGGTTAAGGGAAGTTTACGCGAAGAGGCCGGGTGGCTTTTTTCACACAGCTCCGAAGGCGAACACACCTTCACTAAGACGGGCAGACAGCCTCGGACGACATACGCCAACATTTGCCAGTGGATCGTAAATGCTTGGGCAGATATTTCGGTCACAACTGTGGTCCGAGCTTTCCGGAAGGCAGGATTCACAGAACAACAGCGACACTGACTCCCGATGACTTCTACGAGACGGAACCGGCCATTTTGGATACCACGCTTGCGCAACTTTTCAATTCGGACACCGAAGACGAAGAATTCGAAGGATTTACGAATGAAGAATAACTTCAGAAGGTGAGCGCTATGTTTATTTTGTGTGTTGTGACATTAACGTTCGAGCAACATTATGTTACTATTGCTCTACACCATTTTGAATTTTACTATGTTTGTGATTGCACATTTGCGTACATTTTGGGACAGAGTTGTTAGAACGCTGGTTTTCAATATATTATTAAAGTTTGACTGAACTATCTGACTGTTTTTTTGACATTCACTTTAGCGCAGCGTTTTTTTGACATTCACTTTAGCGCAGCGTAGGCGCGGCTTATAGTCCGGGGCGGCTTATTGGTGGACAAAATTATGAAATATGTAATTCATAGAAGGTGCGGCTAATAATCCGGTGCGCCTTATAGTGCGGAAAATACGGTACTGTGGAGCAAAGACGGCGTCCACAATGTACATCCGAACATGACATGACAGTCAACAATGTCCCCACAAAGAAGGATAAAAACAACTGAGATATTCTTGATTGCTAAAACAAAATAGATGCGGGAAATATCGCTCAAAAAGGAAGACATGATACTGCTACAGGAAAATACCAAAAAAAGAGAAAAAGCCACCAAAATAAACACAGGAAAACAGCAAAAAACTCAAAATAAGTCAGGGCGTGATGTGACAGGTCGGGACAGTGCACCTACTTTGAGACAAGAGCTATATTGATGCATGCTTGGTTATGCTTTAAAGTCATATCCAACAATTGCGAGAACGACTTTTTACTGTCAACTGAGTTTCGCTTTTTAATGACTTCTGCTGGCGGTGTGCCTCTGCATTTCTTCAACACAAAAAAATGTGCATTGGCTCAAAAAAGATTGAAAAACACTGCACTGGTCTATCGTTGCACAAACATGAGGCTGAAACGTGATAGGTTAATTTAGCTCGTAAAAACCATGAATTAGAGCAATCAACACACAACTTAAGAGTGTTTAGTGAGCTACGGTTGGAGAAATTACACATGCTAATGTGTACAGTTAGCCTCTAGCTACATCAAATTTGACATATTTATAAATGACAGTAGCATAGAAATTAGAGATGTCCGATAATATCGGACTGCTGATATTATCGGCCGATAAATGCTTTAAAATGTAATATCGGAAATTATCGGTATCTGTTTAAAAAAGCAAAATGTATGACTTTTTAAAATGCCGCTGTACGGAGTGATACACAGACGTAAGGAGAAATACAGAGCGCCAATAAACCTTAAAGGCACTGCCTTTGCGTGCCGGCCCAATCACATAATATCTACGGCTTGGTCAACAGCCATACAGGTCACACTGAGGGTGGCCGTACAAACAACTTTAACACTGTTACAAATATGCGCCACACTGTGAACCCACACCAAACAAGAATGACACACATTTCGGGAGAACGTCCGCACCGTAACACAACATAACAAATACCCAGAACCCCTTGCAGCACTAACTCTTCCGGGACGCTACAATATACACCCCCCCCCCGCTAACCCCTACCCAGAACCCCGACCACCTCAACCTCCTCATGCTCTCTCAGAGAGAGCATGTCCCAATTTCCAAGCTGCTGTTTTAAGGCATGTCAAAAAAATAATGCACTTTGTGACTTCATTAATAAATATGGCAGTGCCATGTTGGCACTTTTTTCCATAACTTGAGTGGGTTTATATTGGAAAACCTTGTTACATTGTTTAATGCATCCAGCGGGACATCACAACAAAATTAGGCATAATAATGTGTTAATTCCACGACTAATATATATATATATATATATATATATATATGTATGTATCGGTTGATATCGGAATCGGTAATTAAGAGTTGGACAATATCGGATATCTGCAAAAAAGGCCATTATCAGACATCTCTAATAGAAATGTTTGTCAAATTTATTATGCTCAAGCAAAAAATTTTGTACATAAATGTCGATTTATGAAAGTAAAACCTATATTTTCTAATTGATGTGTGGTCCTCTGTTGTCCTCTGTGTTTTTAAAATTTAGCTTTTTGCTTTCTATTTACTGTTTTAATTGGTTTTTAATCATATTTATTTTATATTGTTTTTAATTGTGTTTAATATTGTTGTGCAGCACTTTGGAAACATTTTGTTGTTTAAATGTGCTATATAAATAAAGTGGATTGGATTGGATTGGTTTAATAATTTAAAATGATCAATTAAATCTTGGAAAATTATTAAAAAATACAAAATCCCTTATATTGATTTTGTCATTGCACAAATATAAAGTGATTTAGACTAGCCTTTCTTTTGTCTGTTTGAATGTTGTATCTTATCCTATTTTTTGTATTATTTTTATATTCTATTTGTAGTAAGTCGGACCCGTTTCCAGCGAGGGTTGGACTCCGCCAAGGCTGCCCTTCGTCACCGATTCTGTTCGTAACTTTTATGGACAGAATTTCTAGGCACAGTCAGGGCATTGAGGGGATCTGGTTTGGTGGCTCCAGGATTAGGTCTCTGCAGATGATGTGGTCCTGATGGCTTCATCTGGCCAGGATCTTCAGCTCGCACTGGATCGGTTCGCAGCAGAGTGTGAAGCGACTTGGATTAGAATCAGCACCTCCAAGTCCGAGTCCATGGTTCTCGCCCGGAAAAGGGTGGAGTGCCATCGGGAGATCTTGCCCCAAGTGGAGGAGTTCAAGTACCTCGGAGTCTTGTTCACGAAGGAGGGAAGAGTGGATCGTGAGATCGACACGTGGATCGGTACGGCGTATTCGCTGTATCGATCTGTTGTGGTAAAGAAGGAGCTGAGCCGGAAGGCAAAGATCTCAATTTACGTTCCCATCCTCACCTACGACCGTGAGCTTTGGGTTATGAGCGAAATGAGTTTCCTCCGCCGGGTGGCGGGGCTCTCCCTTAGAGATAGGGTGAGAAAAATGAGAAAAGTCGGCAAAAGTTCTCAAAAATTTTCTAAATACCTACCCAGGTTCGAGTGCCACAAATGTCCAAAATGCGGCCAGCAAAGTCCCACAGGAAGGCGGGGAGAAAAGTGAGGATATTCGGCAAAAGTCCCTAAAATGTTCAAAATACCTATCCGGGTTCGAGTGCCACAAGTCCCGGCCGGGATGCCCAAAACGTGCCCACTGCCATCCGGGAGGAGCTCAAAGTAAAGCCGCTGCTCCTCCACATGGAGAGGAGCTAGATGAGGTGGTTCGGGCATCTGGTCAGGATGCCACCCGAACGCCTCCCTAAGGAGGTGTTTAGGCCACGTCCGACCGGTAGGAGGCCACGGGGAAAGACCCTGGACACGTTGGGGAGACTATGCTGGCCTGGGAACGCCTCGGGATCCCCCGGGAGGAGATGGACGAAATGGCTGGGGAGAGGAAAGTCTGGGCTTCCCTGCTTAGGCTGCTGCCCCCGCGACCCGACCTCGGATAAGCGGAAGAAGATGGACGGAGTAGCATAGAAATGTTTGTCAAATTTATTATACTCAAGCAAACATTTTTGTACATTGTCGATTTATGAAAGTAAAACCTTTTTCTAATTGGTTTAATCATTTAAAATGATCAATTAAATCTTGGAAAATTATTTAAAAATACAAAATCCCTGATATTAATTTCATTATCGCAGAAATGTAAAGTGATTTAGACTAGCCTTTCTTTTGTCTGCTTGAATGTTGTATCTTATCCTATTTTTTGTATTATTATTTTTATATTCTATTTGTATTTGCAGTAAGTCAGACACGTTTCCAGTGAGGGTTGGACATCCTTTGTCACTGATTCTGTTCGTAACTTTTACGGACAGAATTTCTAAGCGCAGTCGGGGCGTTGAGGGGATCCGGTTTGGTGGCTGCAGGATTAGGTCTCTGCTTTTTGGTCTTGGTCCTGATGGTTTCATCTGGCCAGGATCTTCAGCTCTCACTGGATCGGTTCGCAGCCGAGTGTGAAGCGACTGGGATGAGAATCGGCACCTCCAAGTCCGAGTCCATGGTGCCATCAAGAGATCTTGCCCCATGTGGAGAAGTTCAAGTACCTCAGAGTCTTGTTCACGAGTGAGGGAAGAGTGGATTGTGAGATCGACAGGCGGATCGGTGCGGCGTCTTCAGTAATGCGGACGCTGTATCGATCCGTTGTGGTGAAGAAGGAGCTGAGCCGGAAGGCAAAGCTCTCAATTTACCGGTTGATCTACGTTCCCATCCTCACCTATGGTCATGAGCTTTGGGTTATGACGAAAAGGACAAGATCACGGGCACAAGCGGCCAAAATTAGTTTCCTCCGCCGGGTGGCAGGGCTCTCCCTTATAGATAGGGTGAGAAGCGCCCCCCCCCCATCCCCGTGGGGGAGAAAAATCAGCAAAAGTCCCCAAAATGTTTTAAAATACCTACCCAGGTTCGAGTGCCACAAATGTCCAAAACGCACCCAGCAAAGTCCCACGGGAAGGCGGGGAGAAAAGTGAGGATATTCGGCAAAAGTCCCTAAAATGTTCAAAATACCTACCCGGGTTCGAGTGCCACAAGTACCGGCCGGGATGCCCAAAACGCGCCAACCGCCACCCGGGAGGAGCTCAAAGTAAAGCTGCTGCTCCTCCTCCACATGGAGAGGAGCCAGATGAGGTGGTTCGGGCGGGGCTCTCCCTTATAGATACTCAGTGGCCTAGTGGTTAGAGTGTCCGCCCTGAGATCGGTAGGTTGTGAGTTCAAACCCCGGCCAAGTCATACCAAAGACTATAAAAATGGGAGCCATTACCTCCCTGCTTGGCACTCAGCATCAAGGGTTGGAATTGGGGGTTAAATCACCAAAAATGATTCCCGGGCGCGGCACCGCTGCTGCCCACTGCTCCCCTCACCTCCCAGGGGGTGATCAAAGGGGATGGGTTAAATGCAGAGGACACATTTCACCACACCTAGTGTGTGTGTGACAATCATTGGTACTTTAACTTTAAGATTGGGTGAGAAGCGCCCCCCCCCTCACCGTGGGACTCTGCTGGGTGCGGTCCCACGGGAAGTGAGGGAGAAAAGTGAGAAAAGTCGGCAAAAGTCCCCAAAAATGTTCAAAATACCTACCCAGGTTCGAGTGCCACAAATGTCCAAAACGCACCCAGCAAAGTCCCACGGGAAGGCGGGGAGAAAAGTGAGGATATTCGGCAAAAGTCCCTAAAATGTTCAAAATACCTATCCGGGTTCGAGTGCCACAAGTCCCGGCCGGGATGCCCAAAACGTGCCCACTGCCATCTGGGAGGAGCTCAAAGTAAAGCCGCTGCTCCTCCACATGGAGAGGAGCTAGATGAGGTGGTTCGGGCATCTGGTCAGGATGCCACCCGAACGCCTCCCTAAGGAGGTGTTTAGGCCACGTCCGACTGGTAGGAGGCCACGGGGAAAGACCCTGGACACGTTGGGGAGACTATGCTGGCCTGGGAACGCCTCGGGATCCCCCGGGAGGAGATGGACGAAATGGCTGGGGAGAGGAAAGTCTGGGCTTCCCTGCTTAGGCTGCTGCCCCCGCGACCCGACCTCGGATAAGCGGAAGAAGATGGACGGAGTAGCATAGAAATGTTTGTCAAATTTATTATACTCAAGCAAACATTTTTGTACATTAATGTCGATTTATGAAAGTAAAACCTCCTTTTTCTAATTGGTTTAATCATTTAAAATGATCAATTAAATCTTGGAAAATTATTTAAAAATACAAAATCCCTGATATTAATTTCATTATCGCAGAAATGTAAAGTGATTTAGACTAGCCTTTTTTTTGTCTGCTTGAATGTTGTATCTTATCCTATTTTTTGTATTATTATTTTTATATTCTATTTGTATTTGCAGTAAGTCGGACATGTTTCCAGTGAGGGTTGGACATCCTTTGTCACTGATTCTGTTCGTAACTTTTACGGACAGAATTTCTAGGCGCAGTCGGGGCGTTGAGGGGATCCGGTTTGGTGGCTGCAGGATTAGGTCTCTGCTTTTTGGTCTTGGCCATGATGGTTTCATCTGGCCAGGATCTTCAGCTCTCACTGGATCGGTTCGCAGCCGAGTTTGAAGCGACTGGGATGAGAATCGGCACCTCCAAGTCCGAGTCCATGGTGCCATCAAGAGATCTTGCCCCATGTGGAGGAGTTCAAGTACCTCAGAGTCTTGTTCACGAGTGAGGGAAGAGTGGATGGTGAGGTCGGCAGGCGGATTGGTGCGGCGTCTTCAGTAATGCGGACGCTGTATCGATCCGTTGTGGTGAATAAGGAGCTGAGCCGGAAGGCAAAGCTCTCAATTTACCGGTCGATCTACGTTCCCATCCTCACCTACGGTCATGAGCTTTGGGTTATCACCGAAAGGACAAGATCACGGGCACAAGCGGCCAAAATGAGTTTCCTCCGCCGGGTGGCGGGGCTCTCCCTTATAGATAGGGTGAGAAGCGCTGCCCCACCATCCCCGTGGGGGAGAAAAGTGAGAAAAATCAGCAAAAGTCCCCAAAAATTTTAAAAATACCTACCCAGGTTCGAGTGCCACAAATGTCCAAAACGCACCCAGCAAAGTCCCACGGGAAGGCGGGGAGAAAAGTGAGGATATTCGGCAAAAGTCCCTAAAATGTTCAAAATACCTACCCGGGTTCGAGTGCCACAAGTACAGGCCGGGATGCCCAAAACGCGCCAACCGCCACCCGGGAGGAGCTCAAAGTAAAGCCGCTGCTCCTCCTCCACATGGAGAGGAGCCAGATGAGGTGGTTCGGGCGGGGCTCTCCCTTATAGATACTCAGTGGCCTAGTGGTTAGAGTGTCCGCCCTGAGATCGGTAGGTTGTGAGTTCAAACCCCGGCCGAGTCATACCAAAGACTATAAAAATGGGAGCCATTACCTCCCTGCTTGGCACTCAGCATCAAGGGTTGGAATTGGGGGTTAAATCACCAAAAATGATTCCCGGGCGCGGTACCGCTGCTGCCCACTGCTCCCCTCACCTCCCAGGGGGTGATCAAAGGGGATGGGTCAAATGTAGAGGACACATTTCACCACACCTAGTGTGTGTGTGACAATCATTGGTACTTTAACTTTAAGATAGGGTGAGAAGCGCCCCCCCCCCCTCCCCGTGGGACTCTGCTGGGTGCGGTCCCACGGGAAGTGAGGGAGAAAAGTCGGCAAAAGTCCCCAAAAATTTTCAAAATACCTACCCAGGTTCGAGTGCCACAAATGTCCAAAACGCACCCAGCAAAGTCCCACGGGAAGGCGGGTAGAAAAGTGAGGATATTCGGCAAAAGTCCCTAAAATGTTCAAAATACCTATCCGGGTTCGAGTACCACAAGTCCCGGGCCGGGATGCCCAAAACGCACCAACCGCCATCCTGGAGAAGCTCAAAGTAAAGCCGCTGCTCCTCCACATGGAGAGGAGCCAGATGAGGTGGTTCGGGCATCTAGTCACCCGAACGCCTCCCTAGGGAGGTGTTTAGGCCACGTCCGACCGGTAGGAGGCCACGGGGCAAGACCCAGGACGCTTTGGGGAGACTATGCTGGCCTGGGAACGCCTCGGGAGGAGCTGAACGAAGTGGCTGGGGAGAGGGAAGTCTGGGCTTATCTGCTTAGGCTGCTGCCCCCGCGACCCCACCTCGGATAAGCAGAAGAAAATGAATGGATTTGTATTTGCTCTAGTTTTCTTTCCTTTACGTGTTTTGCGAAAGACAATATTTGCTCAACCTGATGAATGTTTGAAATTGTTTAAAGTGCCTTGTTTTTTATGTACGTTGTTCAATTGAAAAAAAAAAAAATATATATACAGTTAGCTACTAGCTAGCGGGTAGCCACATAAGACACACCAGCGAGCAACGAGGCCAAATCGATTAAACTACACTAAAAGCAGCTAAATTTAATTTTAAACAATCATGACTCGGAAATGAAAAGCATATTTTATAGCGAACTATGAGGTCAAAAGTAAATGATGATGCAGAACGCAAGAAGCTAACATGGACGCCATGCTGAAGGAAAGAATGAATTAAACAGTCGGTCTTAGTTCAGGCTAAAAATACAAATAAATGGAATTATTTGGAAACATAACCACTTGTTGTTGTTTCTCTTACCTGTGACTAATACAGATTAAAAAAATTAGAGTTCCTCTTGTTGTTTTTCTGCTTAAAGAAAAGACCCAACGTGTGCTTGTCGTTCTTCGGTCTTGCCTCTTTTGGAGCCTTTTTTCCGCCTACCCACAATGCAATGGGGCGAGAGTTTAAAGGAAACACATCCGGTCTAGTCGCGCGGTGCACGTAATTATTACGACTTTTTTTTTTTTTATAGTTTTTTTTACATTGCATGAATGAACAAAAATACATGACGTCTACCATATCATGTCAAATTGAGAAATGGGTTGTTTAATATCTATTAGGTGACATTCCGTACCAGCAGAGGGCAGTGTTGACTCTTGCTGGTATTGTTTTACAACAGCACTTACGTCCTCTTTGTCTAAAGTTATACTTTACGTTACAGTTGAAACATAAATAATTACCACATGACTAAATTGAAATTAAGTACCAGGTGATCACGATATTTATATTTAGTTTTTATAACTCGGTTAATATTACAATTGAATACATAAACATAATGCCTGTCAAAGATCCTCTCCGTGTGAGATGAGCTCTCTGCTGTTTGTAATGATCTACATAATGCAGCTGAGCTAGGCTCCAGCACCCCCCGCGACTCCGTAAGGGACAAGCGGTAAAAAAATGGATCGATGGATACATAAAGAACACTAGTCAAAGATCCTTTATATGAAAGGACCACTGCATTTTTGAAGGACCTACTGCAGCAATGGTCTATAATTAACGCTCATCAAAGATCCTCAATATAACAGGAGCGCTCTGTTGTTTTTAAGGAGCTACTGAAAATACATTTTCGGCAAAGATCCTCGATATGACAGACAGGCTCTGCTGTTTTTCTGGGGGGGGGGGGGGAGAAATCCTAGTCAAAGATCCTCTCCGTATGACAGGAGCACTCACTGTGTTTAAGGACATTCTGGAAATGTCTTTTCATCAAAGATCATCAGCAAGACAGAAGTGCTTAGCTGTTTTGGAGGATGTACTGGAAAAAAAATAATTAAAGCCCTACTGTGGGGGAAATGCTAGTCCAAAGATCCTTTATTTGACAGGAACTGCTGTTTTTAAGGACCTACTGCAGCAATGGTCTATAATTAACGCTCATCAAAGATCCTCAATATAACATGAGCACTGTGTTGTGTTTAAGGAGCTACTGAAAATACATTTGCGGCAAAGATCCTCGATATGACAGACAGGCTCTGCTGTTTTTCTGGGGGGGGGGATCCTCGTCAAAGATCCTCTCCGTATGACAGGAGCGCTCAGCTATGTTTAAGGACCTTCTGGAAATGTCTTTTCGTCAATGATCCTCAGCAAGACAGAAGTGCTTAGCTGTTTTGGAGGATGTACTGGAAAAAAAATAATAATTAAAGCCCTACTGTGGGGGAAATGCTAGTCCAAAGATCCTTTATTTGACAGGAACACTGCTGTTTTTAAGGACCTACTGCAGCAATGGTCTATAATTAACACTCATCAAAGATCCTCAATATAACAGGAGCGTTCTGTTGTTTTTAAGGAGCTACTGAAAATACAGTTTCGGCAAAGATCCTCAATATGACAGACAGGCTCTGCTGTTTTGCGGACCTTCTGGGGGGAAAAAAAAATCCTAGTCAAAGATCCTCTCTGTATGACAGGAGCGCTCAGCTGTGTTTAAGGACCTTCTGGAAATGTCTTTTCTATAACACACAATAACTTGGTACTCGACACATGGTAACGGTTAACATGCTAACTTATTTAACTAATATTGCAACCTTGATACACTTGAGACATGCTAACTTTGTTAGCTAATTTTGCAGATGTCCACCTCAGTCATATAACTTGGTACGTGACACATGCTAACATTAGCATGCTAAGTTTTTAAAGATTATTTTGCAGCCGTACTCTTTAGAGTCATATAACTTGGTACATGACACATGCTAATATTAGCATGCTAACTTTTTTAGCTAGTTTTTCCAGCCGTACACCTCAGGGTCATATAACTTGGTACTTGACAAATGCTAACATTAGCATGCTAACTTTTTAAACTGGTTTTGCAGCCGTACACCTTGGTACATGACACTAACTAACATACGCATGCTATAAAAATGTTTAGCTAATTTTGCAGCCGCACACCTTAGAGTCATATAACTTGGTATGTGACACATGCTAATATTAGCATGCTAACTTTTTTAGCTAGTTTTTCAGACGTACACCTCAAGGTCATGTAACTTGGTGCGTGACAGATATGCTAACATTAGCATGCTAACTTTTTAAACTGGTTTTGCAGCCGTACACCTTGGTACATGACACTAACTAACATAAGCATGCTATAAAAATGTTTAGCTAATTTTGCAGCCGTACACCTTAGAGTCATATAACTTGGTATGTGACACATGCTAATATTAGCATGCTAACTTTTTTAGCTAGTTTTTCAGCCGTACACCTCAGGGTCATGTAACTTGGTGCTAACTTTTTTAACTGGTTTTGCAGCCGTACACCTTGGTGCGTGACACTTACTAACATAAGCATGCTAAAAAAATGTTTGTGCTAATTTTTCAGCCGTACACCTCAGGGTCATGTAACTTGGTGCGTGACACATGCTAACATTAGCATGTTAAACTTTTAAGCTAGTTTTGAAGCCATACACCTCAGCATCATTTAACTTGGTACTTGACACAAGCTAACATTAGCATGCTAATTTTTTAAACTGGTTTTGCTGCCGAACACCTTGGTATGTGACACTTACTAACATAAGCATGCTAAAAAAAATGTTTAGCTAATTTTGCAGCCATACACCTTAGAGTCATATAACTTGGTATGTGACACATGCTAATATTAGCATGCTAACTTTTTTAGCTAGTTTTTCAGCCGTACACCTCAGGGTCATGTAACTTGGTGCGTGACACATGCTAACATTAGCATGCTAAACTTTTAAGCTAGTTTTGAAGCCGTACACCTCAGCGTCATATAACTTGGTACTTGATGAATGCTAACATTAGCATGCTAACTTTTTAAACTGGTTTTGCAGCCGTACACCTTGGTACGTGACACTAACTAACATAAGCATGCTAAAAAAAATGTTTAGCTAATTTTGCAGCCATACACCTTAGAGTCATATAACTTGGTATGTGACACATGCTAATATTAGTATGCTAACTTTTTTAGCTAGTTTTTCAGCCGTACACCTCAGGGTCATGTAACTTGGTGCGTGACACATGCTAACATTAGCATGCTAAACTTTTAAGCTAGTTTTGAAGCCGTACACCTCAGAATCATATGTAACTTGGTACTCGACACATGCTAACTGCTAACATGCTAACCTATTTAACTAATATTGCAACCTTGACACATGCAAACATTAGCATGCTAACTCCGTGAGCTAATTTTACAGATGTCCACCTCTGTCTATCCTTTTAATTTTGCAGCCCAATTCCAGTCTTTCCCGGGAGTCCGAGGTCTCCTGGATGTCTCCTGGATGTCACCTTGATGTCACCTGGATGTCTCCTGGATGTCACCTGGATGTCTCCTGGATGTCTCCTGGATGTCTCCTGGATGTCACCTGGATGTCTCCTGGATGTCACCTGGATGTCACCTGGATGTCTCCTGGATGTCTCCTGGATGTCTCCTGGATGTCTCCTGGAAGTTTTCTGGATGTCTCCTGGATGTCACCTGGATGTCTCTTGGATGTCTCTTGGATGTCTCTTGGATGTCTCCTGGATGTCTCCTGGATGTCACCTGGATGTCACCTGGATGTCTCCTGGATGTCTCCTGGATGTCACCTGGATGTCACCTGGATGACTCCTGGATGTCACCTGGATGTCACCTGGATGTCTCCTGGATGTCTCCTGGATGTCTCCTGGATGTCTCTTGGATGTCTCTTGGATGTCTCCTGGATGTCTCCTGGATGTCACCTGGATGTCTCCTGGATGTCTCCTGGATGTCACCTGGATGTCTCCTGGATGTCACCTGGATGTCACCTGGATGTCTCCTGGATGTCTCCTGGATGTCACCTGGATGTCTCCTGGATGTCTCCTGGATGTCTCCTGGATGTCACCTGGATGTCTCCTGGATGTCTCCTGGATGTCACCTGGATGTCACCTGGATGTCTCTTGGATGTCACCTGGATGTCACCTGGATGTCACCTGGATGTCACCTGGATGTCACCTGGATGACTCCTGGATGTCACCTGGATGTCTCCTGGAAGTTTTATGGATGTCTCCTGGATGTCACCTGGATGTCACCTGGATGTCTCTTGGATGTCACCTGGATGTCTCCTGGATGTCTCCTGGATGTCACCTGGATGTCTCCTGGATGTCTCCTGGATGTCTCCTGGATGTCTCCTGGATGTCACCTGGATGTCACCTGGATGTCACCTGGATGTCTCCTGGATGTCTCCTGGATGTCTCCTGGATGTCACCTGGATGTCACCTGGATGTCTCTTGGATGTCACCTGGATGTCTCCTGGATGTCTCCTGGATGTCTCCTGGATGTCTCCTGGATGTCTCCTGGAAGTTTTCTGGATGTCTCCTGGATGTCTCCTGGATGTCACCTGGATGTCACCTGGATGTCACCTGGATGTCTCTTGGATGTCACCTGGATGTCTCCTGGATGTCTCCTGGATGTCTCCTGGATGTCTCCTGGATGTCACCTGGATGTCTCCTGGATGTCTCCTGGATGTCTCCTGGATGTCACCTGGATGTCTCTTGGATGTCACCTGGATGTCTCCTGGATGTCTCCTGGATGTCTCCTGGATGTCACCTGGATGTCTTTTGGATGTCACCTGGATGTCTCCTGGATGTCTCCTGGATGTCACCTGGATGTCTCCTGGATGTCTCCTGGAAGTTTTCTGGATGTCTCCTGGATGTCTCCTGGATGTCTCCTGGATGTCACCTGGATGTCACCTGGATGTCACCTGGATGTCTCTTGGATGTCACCTGGATGTCTCCTGGATGTCTCCTGGATGTCTCCTGGATGTCTCCTGGATGTCACCTGGATGTCTCCTGGATGTCACCTGGATGTCTCCTGGATGTCTCCTGGATGTCTCCTGGATGTCACCTGGATGTCTCCTGGATGTCTCCTGGATGTCACCTGGATGTCTCTTGGATGTCACCTGGATGTCTCCTGGATGTCTCCTGGATGTCTCCTGGATGTCACCTGGATGTCTCTTGGATGTCACCTGGATGTCACCTGGATGTCACCTGGATGTCTCTTGGATGTCACCTGGATGTCACCTGGATGTCTCCTGGATGTCTCCTGGAAGTTTTCTGGATGTCTCCTGGATGTCTCCTGGATGTCACCTGGATGTCACCTGGATGTCTCTTGGATGTCACCTGGATGTCACGTGGATGTCTCCTGGATGTCACCTGGATGTCTCCTGGAAGTTTTATGGATGTCTCCTGGATGTCACCTGGATGTCACCTGGATGTCTCTTGGATGTCACCTGGATGTCACCTTGATGTCTCCTGGAAGTTTTCTGGATGTCTCCTGGATGTCTCCTGGATGTCACCTGGATGTCACCTGGATGTCTCTTGGATGTCACCTGGATGTCACGTGGATGTCTCCTGGATGTCTCCTGGATGTCACCTGGATGTCTCTTGGATGTCACGGTGGATGTCACGTGGATGTCTCCTGAATGTCACCTGGATGTCTCCTGGATGTCACCTGGATGACACCTGGATGTCTCCTGGAAGTTTTCTGGATGTCACCTGGATGTCTCTTGGATGTCACGTGGATGTCACGTGGATGTCTCCTGGAAGTTTTCTGGATGTCTCCTGGATGTCACCTGGATGTCTCTTGGATGTCTCCTGGATGTCACCTGGATGTCTCTTGGATGTCTCCTGGATGTCACCTGGATGTCTCCTGGATGTCTCCTGGATGTCACCTGGATGTCTCCTGGATGTCACCTGGATGTCACCTGGATGACTCCTGGATGTCTCCTGGATGTCTCCTGGAAGTTTTCTGGATGTCTCCTGGATGTCACCTGGATGTCTCTTGGATGTCACCTGGATGTCACGTGGATGTCTCCTGAAAGTTTTCTGGATGTCACCTGGATGTCTCCTGGATTTCTCCTGGATGTCTCCTGGATGTCTCTTGGATGTCTCTTGGATGTCTCTTGGATGTCACCTGGATGTCACCTGGATGTCACCTGGATGTCTCCTGGAAGTTTTCTGGATGTCTCCTGGATGTCACCTGGATGTCTCTTGGATGTCTCCTGGATGTCTCCTGGATGTCTCCTGGATGTCTCCTGGATGTCACCTGGATGTCACCTGGATGAATCCTGGATGAATCCTGGATGTCACCTGGATGTCTCCTGGATGTCACCTGGATGTCTCCTGGAAGTTTTCTGGATGTCTCCTGGATGTCTCCTGGATGTCACCTGGATGTCACCTGGATGTCTCTTGGATGTCTCCTGGATGTCACCTGGATGTCTCCTGGATGTCTCCTGGATGTCTCCTGGATGTCACCTGGATGTCTCCTGGATGTCACCTGGATGACTCCTGGATGTCTCCTGGATGTCTCCTGGATGTCTCCTGGATGTCACCTGGATGTCTCTTGGATGTCACCTGGATGTCTCCTGGATGTCTCCTGGATGTCTCCTGGATGTCTCCTGGAAGTTTTCTGGATGTCTCCTGGATGTCACCTGGATGTCACCTGGATGTCTCTTGGATGTCACCTGGATGTCACGTGGATGTCTCCTGGATGTCTCCTGGATGTCACCTGGATGTCACCTGGATGTCTCTTGGATGTCACGGTGGATGTCACGTGGATGTCTCCTGAATGTCACCTGGATGTCTCCTGGATGTCACCTGGATGACTCCTGGATGTCACCTGGATGTCTCCTGGAAGTTTTCTGGATGTCACCTGGATGTCTCTTGGATGTCACGTGGATGTCACGTGGATGTCTCCTGGAAGTTTTCTGGATGTCTCCTGGATGTCACCTGGATGTCTCCTGGATGTCTCCTGGATGTCTCCTGGATGTCTCCTGGATGTCACCTGGATGTCACCTGGATGTCACCTGGATGTCTCTTGGATGTCTCCTGGATGTCTCCTGGATGTCACCTGGATGTCTCCTGGATGTCTCCTGGATGTCTCCTGGATGTCACCTGGATGTCTCCTGGATGACTCCTGGATGTCTCCTGGATGTCTCCTGGAAGTTTTCTGGATGTCTCCTGGATGTCACCTGGATGTCTCTTGGATGTCACCTGGATGTCACGTGGATGTCTCCTGAAAGTTTTCTGGATGTCACCTGGATGTCTCCTGGATTTCTCCTGGATGTCTCCTGGATGTCTCTTGGATGTCTCTTGGATGTCTCTTGGATGTCACCTGGATGTCACCTGGATGTCACCTGGATGTCTCCTGGAAGTTTTCTGGATGTCTCCTGGATGTCTCCTGGATGTCTCTTGGATGTCTCCTGGATGTCTCCTGGATGTCACCTGGATGTCACCTGGATGTCACCTGGATGACTCCTGGATGTCACCTGGATGACTCCTGGATGTCACCTGGATGTCTCCTGGATGTCTCCTGGATGTCTCCTGGATGTCTCCTGGATGTCACCTGGATGTCACCTGGATGTCACTTGGATGTCACCTGGATGTCTCCTGGATGTCTCCTGGATGTCTCCTGGATGTCACCTGGATGTCTCCTGGAAGTTTTCTGGATGTCTCCTGGATGTCTCCTGGATGTCACCTGGATGTCACCTGGATGTCACCTGGATGTCTCCTGGATGTCTCCTGGATGTCACCTGGATGTCTCCTGGAAGTTTTCTGGATGTCTCCTGGATGTCACCTGGATGTCTCTTGGATGTCACCTGGATGTCACGTGGATGTCTCCTGGATGTCTCCTGGATGCAGGGCCGGCCTGTGGCATAGGCCGTATAGGCAAATGCTAAGGGCGCCGTCCATCAGGGGGCGCCACGCAAGTGCCACAAATGTTGGAGAGAAAAAGAAAAAAAAAAGAGAAAAAAAGGTGGTACTATTATTTCTAAATACAAAAAATAATCCCACGTTAATTAAAATGCAAAGTAAAGCCTATTTAATAGAAATATTATTTGTTACAACATTTCCCCCCCCCCCCCCCCCCCGCCGCACGGTGCGCCCCCTCCCTTCCCGTATCATGACTCTTTTTGGACGTCACCACATCAAAAAATCAACACAAGATGTCAAAACGGCCAAAACTATCAGGTGCCCAGGGAAGAAAAAAGAGAAAAGAAGAGGAGGAGAAACGAGAAAAGACAGAGGTAGCAAGTAGGTAACGTTAGCCTACATGAAATTATTTGTCTGTTACAGAATGTGATAGTAACCTGGCTTTTTAGCATTAAGCTAATGTTACATGAGTCGGCAATTGCTAATCAATAAATAGCTAGTTCTGTTTTAACGTCGGGTTAATATTGTGGAGGGGGCTAAATTGTTATGGAAAATAATAATGTAACGTTAGGTAATTACAGTATACTCCCACCTACATTCCTCTGGGACATTTGTATTAGACATTTTAAGCAGGTGTTTTTTGTTTACATTGTTATTGCCTTCTGGTTAGCTAATGTTTGCCCTGCAGGTAATAGTCACTTTTCCACCCCTTTATATATTAGGTATAGTTGTAAGTAAAAAAAAAAGGTCACAGACAAAGCTAATCGGGTTCTTGTGAGTATATACACTTCACTGCCGATGTGGGGGGGGGGCGCCACCTAAAATCTTGCCTAGGGCGCCAGATTGGTTAGGGCCGGGCCTGCCTGGATGTCACCTGGATGTCTCCTGGATGTCTCCTTGATGTCACCTGGATGTCTTCTGGATGTCTCCTGGATGTCTCCTGGATGTCACCTGGATGTCTCCTGGATGTCTCCTGGATGTCACCTGGATGTCTCTTGGATGTCTCTTGGATGTCTCCTGGATGTCACCTGGATGTCACCTGGATGTCTCCTGGATGTCACCTGGATGTCTCCTGGATGTCACCTGGATGTCACCTGGATGTCTCCTGGATGTCTCCTGGATGTCTCCTGGATGTCTCCTGGATGTCACCTGGATGTCTCCTGGAAGTTTTCTGGATGTCACCTGGATGTCACCTGGATGTCTCCTGGATGTCACCTGGATGTCACCTGGATGTCACCTGGATGTCTCCTGGATGTCACCTGGATGTCACCCGGATGTCACCCGGATGTCACCTGGATGTCACCTGGATGTCTCCTGGAAGTTTTCTGGATGTCACCTGGATGTCTCCTGGATGACACCTGGATGTCTCCTGGATGTCTCCTGGATGACTCCTGGATGTCACCTGGATGACTCCTGGATGTCACCTGGATGTCTCCTGGATGACTCCTGGATGACTCCTGGATGTCACCTGGATGACTCCTGGATGTCACCTGGATGTCTCCTGGATGTCTCCTGGATGACTCCTGGATGTCACCTGGATGTCACCTGGATGTCTCCTGGATGTCTCCTGGATGACTCCTGGATGTCACCTGGATGTCTCCTGGATGTCGCCTGGATGTCTCCTGGATGACTCCTGGATGACTCCTGGATGTCACCTGGATGACTCCTGGATGTCACCTGGATGTCTCCTGGATGTCTGTGTGAGGGCCAGCAGAGATGTTTTTAACGAGGACAGAAAGAGTAATGGCGTAATAAAAGAGACGCTGGCTTGATTCCCCCTGGCGTGAAAGCTCTTTGAGTGGCTCTGTCAACACCCTCGCTGAGTGCTCCCTTTTTATTGGAGCTTTGACAATATTTGACAATGTCTGATCCGATATCGGCAGGAATCGTTCATACACGTATCGTTTAGAAGTGTGGAATGTTAGAGAAGGTTTGATCGAGTGAAACGAGTCAAAGGGAGAACATTATTCATTATTAACTGTCTGTAAAGGATTAATGCTGTCTTTAAATTCAAGTAGAGTGGTAATTTGTTTTTGTTTTTTTCATGAAGTTAAGCTCATGACGCTGTAAGTTGAATGATGCGGACACCTTTGTTACTGGATACTTTTGTAATACTTTTGTGCCTTGGAGACTTTATACGTGTAAGTAATATGTAACTATAATTATTTGATACTTGTTTATATTGACAAATGTCACCTTTTAATGTTCAATGGTTATTACCAAAGTCTAGATTGTGTGCTATTGTGTGCTTAGCTGTTGTGTAAGTGCTAGCTCCTAGTAGCATGTAGCCTAGCATGTTTACCTTTTGTAAATGACTTTAGTAAAGTAGAAGAAATTGTGTGTTTATTGGAGGACATTTAGATGTTAACTGTCTGTCCAGCTAAGTAAACACTCTGCTTGTATCGCACATGATATCACACACAAGTAAACACTCTGCATTACTGCTTTTACCGCACATGATATCACACACAAGTAAACACACTGCTTGTATCGCACATATTACACACAAGTAAACACTCTGCGGGACTGCTTGTATCGCACATGATATCACACACATTATATCACACACAAGTAAACACGCTACATGATATCACTCACAAGTAAACACTCTGTAGGACTGCTTGTATCGTATACAATTTCACACACAAGTAAACACTCTGCAGGACTGCTTGTATCGCACATGATATCACACACAAAAAACCTGCTGCAGGACTGCTTGTATCGCACACAATATCACACACAAGTAAACTTGCTGGAGGACTGCTTGTATTGCACATGATATCACACACAAGTAAACACTCTGCAGGACTGCTTGTATCGCACATGATATCACACACAAGTAAACATGATGTGGGACTGCTTGTATCGCACATGATATCACACAGAATTTTACACAGCAGGACTGCTTGTATCACACTTGATATCACACAAACACGCTGCAGGACTGCTTGTATCGCACACAATATCACACTCAAGTAAACACGCAATAGTACTGTTTGTATCGCACATGATATCACACACAGGTAAACACGCTGCAGGACTGCTTTTATCTCACATGATATCACACACACAAGTTAACACGCTATAGTACTGCTTGTATCGCACATGATATCACACAAAGTAAACACGCTGCTGGACTGCTTGTATCGCACATGATATCACACACAAGTAAACACGCTGCAGGACTGCTTGTATCGCACATGATAATACACATAATTTTACACTCTGCAGGACTGCTTGTATCACACATGATATCACACACACAAGTAAAAAAGCTGCAGAGCTGCTTGTATCGTATACGATATCACACACAAGTAAACACTCTTCAAGACTGCTAGTATCGCGCATGATATCACACACACAAGTTAACACGCTGCAGGACTGTTTGTATCACACATAATATCACACAAGGAGACACGCTGCAGGACTGCATGTATCGCACATGATATATAACAGTGAAAACTCTGCAGGACTGCTTCTATCTCACATGAGATCACACACACAAGTAAACACGCTGCAGGACTGCTTGTATCGCACATGATATCACACACAAGTAAACACCCTATAGTACTGCTTGTATCGCACATGATATCACACACAAGTAAAAACGCTGCAGGACGGCTTGTATCGTATACGATATCACACACAAGTAAACATGCTGCAGGACTGCTTGTATCGCACATGATATCACACACAAGTAAACACGCTATAGTACTGCTTGTATCGCACATGATATCACTCACAAGTAAACACTCTGTAGGACTGCTTGTATCGTATACGATATCACACACAAGTAAACACTCTGCAGGACTGCTTGTATCGCACATTATATCACACACAGGTAAACATGATGCGGGACTACTTGTATCCGAATGATATTACACATACTTTTACACTCTGCAGAACTGCTTGTATTGCATATGATATCACATACAAGTAAACACGCTATAGTACTGCTTGTATCGCACATGATATCACACACAAGTAAAAACGCTGCAGGACTGCTTGTATCGTATACGATATCACACACAAGTAAACATGCTGCGGGACTGCTTGTATCGCACATGATATCACACACAAGTAAACACGCTATAGTACTGCTTGTATCGCACATGATATCACTCACAAGTAAACACTCTGTAGGACTGCTTGTATCGTATACGATATCACACACAAGTAAACACTCTGCAGGACTGCTTGTATCGCACATTATATCACACACAGGTAAACATGATGCGGGACTACTTGTATCCGAATGATATTACACATACTTTTACACTCTGCAGAACTGCTTGTATTGCATATGATATCACATACAAGTAAACACGCCATAGTACTGCTTGTATCGCACATGATATCACACACAAGTAAAAACACTGCAGGACTGCTTGTATCGTATATGATATCACACACAAGTAAACATGCTGCGGGACTGCTTGTATCGCACTTGATATCACACACAAGTAAACACTCTGTAGGACTGCTTGTATCGTATACAATATCACACACAAGTAAACACTCTGCAGGACTGCTTGTATCGCACATTATATCACACACACAGGTAAACATGATGCGGGATTGCTTGTATCGCACATGATATTACACATACTTTTACACTCTGCAGAACTGCTTGTATTGCATATGATATCACACACAAGTAAACACGCTATAGTACTGCTTGTATCGCACATGATATCACACACAAGTAAAAACGCTGCAGGACTGCTTGTAGCGTATACGATATCACACACAAGTAAACACTCTGCCAGACTGCTTGTATCGCACATGATATCACAAGTAAACACTCTGCAAGACTGCTAGTATCGCACATGATATCACACACACAAGTTAACACGCTGCAGGACTGTTTGTATCTCACATCATATCACACACAAGTAGACACACTGCAGGACTGCATGTATCGCACATGATATCATACAACAGTGAAAACTCTGCAGGACTGCATCTATCTCACATGATATCACACACACAAGTAAACCCACTGCAGAACTGCTTGCATCGCACACGATATCGCACACGAGTAACCACGCTGCAAGACTGCTTTCATCTCACATGATATCACACACACAAGTAAACACGCTGCAGGACTGCTTGTATCGCACATGATATCACAAGTAAACATGCTGCAGGACTGCTTGTTGTATCTCACATGATATCACACGCACACAAGAAAACACGCTGCAGGACTGCTTGTATCACACACAATATCACACACAAGTTAGCACGATGCAGGACTGCTTGTATCGCACACAATGTCACAAACAAGTAAACGCTCTGCAGGACTGCTTGTATCGCACATTATATCACACACAAGTAAACACGCTGCAGGACTGCTTGTATCACACATGATATCACACACAAGTAAACTTGCTGCAGGACTGCTTGTATCACACATGATATCACACACAAGTAAACACGCTGCAGGACTGCTTGTATCGCACATGATCTCACACCAATCAATTCAAACCTTTGTTTTCTGATATCAGATTGATATCAAGATTGGATCGACAGTCTATTTTTTTGCTTCCAGTCAACCGTGATGGTGGTTAACTTCTTTTTACACTTTAGTTTCATTGTTTTTAAGTCCCACAGAGTGATCCACTACGAAGTTCATTTGTGTCTTTTATACCAAACCTTTTTTCGGACACTCAATTTCTGTAACAGAGTTTTTTTCATTTTCGTTTTGTGAATTGATTTGTACTTTTTTACATCAAATAATGCTGACAATTTAATCCAACAGAAATGTGTGAGCAAAATTAGTGTTTTAAAAATTGGGATTGTTAAAATACAATATCAAAATCCAGCTTGTATTAATTCAGTATAAAAATATTCAGTGTAAAAAAATAAATAAGTGCAAAATAAATTCAGCGTTTGCCATGAGTCATGTGACTGCAAACTTGACACCTCATTGGCTGGTTCTGAGACAGGATGGATCGCTTCAGTCTTTGTTCTCTACTGGAAGGGAGTGTTGAGTTTGGAAACAAATAATATTTCTGCATTGATTTTATTTTTATTTTTATTTTTTTAAACACACAATTATTTTTGCACTGAATTTTTACACACTCAAATTTTTTATAGATTTTTTAAACAATTTTTACACTGATTTTTTTAACAGAATTTTTAACAATTTTTACACACCAAATTTTATTTTAGACAACACATTGAGTTTTTTACAGAATTGTTTTACACTTAATTTTTACATATTCAAGTTGCACACTGAATTTTTAAACACATTTGTTACACTGATTTCTTTACACTTAATGTTTACACAATCAAGTTTTACATTGAATCTTTACACACTGAATTATTTTTTTACACTGATTTTAAATCACGTTCTTTACACTTGTTTTTTTACACTTAATTTTTTCCACGCTGAAGTTTTACATTGATTTTTTTTACACATGTTTTTACACTCAATTTTTGCAATGGATTTTTACACACTAAATATTTAAACATTTGTTACACTGATCTTTTTCCACTTAATTTTACACACTCAAGTTTAATATTGAATTTTTAGACACTGAATTTTCAAACATTTTTTAAAATGATTTTTTTTAACATTGAATTAGTTTACACTGAATTTAAAAAAATTTTTTAAACATTGAATTAGTTTACACTTAATGTTTACACACTCAAGTTTTACATTAAATTTTTACACTGAATTTTTAAACCATTTTTTTTACACAGATTTTTAATCACATTCTCTACACTTGTTTTTTTATACTTAATTTTTCCACGCTGAAGTTTTACATAGATTTTTTTTTACACGTTTTTACACTCAATTTTTGCAATGGATTTTTACACACTTTTTACTCTGATTTTCTTTCCACTTAATTTTACACACTCAAGTTTTACATATAATTTTTAGACACATTTTTTAAACAGATTTTTTTTTTTTACATTTAATTAGTTTACACTGAATTTTTACACACACTGATTTTTTACACTGCATTTTTTTTTACACTGAACACATTTTTTTACACTGATTTTATTTCACACTTAATTTTAACACACTCAGGTTTTACACTGAATTAAAAAAAGTACACTGATTTTTTTAAACATTTAATTAGTTTACACTGAATTTTTACACACTCAAGTGTTCAAAAAAATATGTGTAAAAAAAAGTCTGTAAAACTTAGTCTAAACTGAATTTTTACACACTCAAGTTTTACAGTAATTTTCTTACAAACATTTTTTACACACCAAACTTTTTTTTTCATTGAAATAGTTTTAATTTTTTTTTTTTTTACACATTTTTTTTTTTACACTGAATATTTTTTTACAAATACTTTTTGAACACATTTTTTTGCAATGATTTTATTTCCTTACATTGAAAACACCAAATGTTTTTGCACTGGATTTTTACATACTGAATATTTAAACACATTTTTTTACAGAGATTTTTTTGTACACATGATTATTTTACACTTAATTTTTTTACACAGTCAATTTTTACACACTCAATTTTTATACACTGAATTTTTAACATTTTTACACTTTTTTTTACACTGCATCTTTACACACTGAATATTTAAACACATTTTTTACACAGATTTTTTTGTACACATGATTATTTTACACTTAATTTTTTTACACAGTCAATTTTTTACACACTCAATTTTTTAACACTTTTACACTTTTTTTTACACTGCATCTTTACACACTGAATATTTAAACATTTTTTACACAGATTTTTTTTTTTTTACACTGAATTTTTTTTGACGTTGGATTTTTAAAAAACACTAAAATTGAACAAAAATAA
>NC_084558.2:47255827-47400827 GCF_033978685.3 Nerophis lumbriciformis | reverse complement strand
AAGTGTAAAAGCCAGCATCTGTGATGGTATGGGGATGTATTAGTGCCCAAGACATGGGTAACTTACACATCTGTGAAGGCACCATTAATGCTGAAAAGGTATATACAGGTTTTGGAGCAACATATGTTGCCATCCAAGCAACGTTATCATGGACGCCCCTGCTTATTTCAGCAAGACAATGCCAATGAACTACTTAAGCTGTACATCAAGCAAGAATGGGAAATAATTCCACCTGAAAAGCTTCAAAAATGTGTCTCCTCAGTTCCCAAACGTTTACTGAGTGTTGTTAAAAGGAAAGGCCATGTAACACAGTGGTAAAAATGCCCCTGTGACAACTTTTTTGCAATGTGTTGCTGCCATTAAATTCTAAGTTAATGATTTGCAAAAAAAAAAAAAAGTTTCTCAGTTCAAACATGAAATATCTTGTCTTTGCAGTCTATTCAATTGAATATAAGTTGAAAAGGATTTGCAAATGATTGTATTCTGTTTTTATTTACAATGTTGTTGTTGTCGTCTCACCTGAGCGGGTTCTTGATGGCGATGTATCGGTCCACAGCGATGGCCAGCAGGCTGAAGATGGAGCTCTGGGTCAGCACCAAGACGAAGCAGGCGATGAAGAGACATCCGTGGAAGTCGGCACAAAATCCTGTGCTGGATTGCAACACAAATGGGAACAAAAACTGATAAAAAAATACAATCTCTACACCGTATGTCTCCTGATGACACACTGCTGTGGGACGGCATTCCGCCACCCCAACCAGGACGTGGTGGGTTAGCATAGTCATCTGTTTTTTTCCACTGGAAACTACCCAGCTGACTACGGTACACCCTCGACCTCAGGACCTATTTAGAAAACACTTTTAAAAACTGGAAATCAAGCCGCCCCGACGTGTTGTACAAGTTAAGTCCCATTATAAGGATCAAACAATAAAATAAAATATAATAAAATAAACTAGGTCAAACCGCTTGAACGTGTTGTACTAGTTCAAAGATCAAACAATAAAATTAAAATAAATACAAATTAAAAAATGTAAAATAAATAATAAAATTAATTGAAATAAAATAGAATAAATTAGCTCAAACCGCCCGAAAGTTGTGTACTAGTTCAAAGATCAAACAATAAAATAAAATAAACTTACAAAATAAAATAAAATTGAATTAAATGAAATTAAATGAAGTTATTAATCAAGCCGTCCCAACATGCTGTATTAGTTCAAAGATAAAACAATAATATAAAATAAAAATAAAATTAAATTAAAAATTAAAATAAAACAGCTCAAGCCGCCCCAATGTGTTGTACCAATTCAAAGATAAAAAAACAAACAAAATAAAATAAAATAAAATTGAATTAAATGGAATTAAATGACATTATTAATCAAGCCGTTCTAACATGCTGTACTAGTTCAAAAATCAAACAATTAAAATACAATAAAATAGATTAGCTCAAGCCGCCCCAACGTGTTGTACCAGTTCAAAGATCAAACAATAAAATGAGATAAAATATAAAATAACATCAAATAAAATGAAATGAAATGGTTAATTAAGCCGCCCCCACATGCTGTACTAGTTCAAAGATCAAACAATAAAATAAAATAATAAAATTAAATTAAATGAAATTATTAATCAAGCTGCCCCAACATGCTGTATTAGTTCAAAGATAAAATAAAATATTTAAATAAAATAACTAAATAAAATTGAATCAAATGGAATTAAATGAAATTATTAATCAAGCCGCTCTAACATGAGGTACTCGTTCAAACATCAAACAATAAATTAAAATAAAATAAATTACCGGTAGCTCAAGCCGCCCCAACGTGTTGTACCAGTTCAAAGATCAAACAATAAAATAAGATAAAATAATATAAAATAACATCAAATAAAATACAATTTAATGAAATGAAATGAAATTATTAATTAAGCCGCCCCAACGTGCTGTTTAGTTGACAGATCAAACAATATGAAATAAAATAAAATAAATTAGCTCAAGCCGCCCCAACGTATTGTGCCAGTTCAAAGATCAAACAATAAAATAAGATAAGATAATTGAATTGAATTAAACAAAACTAAATTAATTAGCTAAAGCCGCCCTGTTGTTCAAGTTAAGTCTGATTACAAAGATCAAACATTAGATTGAAATAAAATAAAATACAATTGAATTAAATTAAATTAAAATACATTGAATTGAATCCAATTAAATACATTTAGGGTTAAAACAATAAAACAAAATAGCTGTTAAAATCTCAACTGTTAGCATATTCACTGCAGAGAGACAAAGTAAAAATTTTAAATATTTTTGATTTAAAAAAATGTCTTAGACAAAGGTCCTCATTTTAAGAATAAACATTTAGAATTTTATAAAGAGAAAATGTCATAATATTAAAATAAATACATTTTAAGAGGTGTAAGATTTTGTGTCATGAAAGGATTCAACTTTGAGGGTTTCTGCATGAAGCAACGGAGGGCCGCCCCACAGCAGTGTGTGAAATGAGCACGATACAAACTTGTACACATTCCACAGTTCTCCAGCAATTTGAACAGTTCCAATGTCAAAATGCTCCTTGTTCTTGTTCGTCAACATCTAGCATGCTAATGTTAGCATGCTAACTTTTTTAACGTTAATTTTACACTTTCCTTAGCTAATTTCGGCGTCATACATCTTACAGTCATATAACTGGGTACAAGAAACTTTCTGACGCTAGTATGCTAACTTTTTGGGTTGATTTTGCAATAGTTTACTCCAAAGACATATAACTTTGCAATTGATATATGCTAACTTTTTAAGGTAATTTGCGCTAATTTGACACTTTTCTTAGCTAATTTGACACTTTTCTTAGCTAATTTCACACTTTTCTTAGCTAATTTTACACTTTTCTTAGCTAATTTTTGCAGTCGTACATCTTACAGTCACATAGCTTGTTATGTGACACATGCTAACTGCTACCATGCTAGCTAACTTTTTGCTAATTTTGCAACCGTTTACTCCACAGTCACATAACTTGGTACTTGTTGCATTAGAACTGTCGGCATGCTAACTTTTTATGCTAATTTGACACTTTTCTTAGCTAATTTTACACTTTTCTTAGCTAATTTTACACTTTTCTTAGCTACTTTTTGCAGAGTCGTACAACTTACAGTCACATAACTTGTTACGTGACACATGCTAACTGCTCCACAGTCACAACTTGGTACTTGTTGCATTAGAACTGTCGGCATGCTAACTTTTTAAGCTAATTTTACACTTTTCGTAGCTAATTTTGCAGTTTTCTTAGCTAATTTTACACTTTTCTTAGCTAATTTTTGCAGTCGTACATCTTGCAGTCATATAACTTGTTTAACTTGTTACGTGACACATGCTAACTGATACCATGCTAGCTAACTTTTTGCTAATTTTGCAGCCGTTTACTCCACAGTCACATAACTTGGTACTTGTTGCATTAGAACTGTCGGCATGCTAACTTTTTACGCTCATTTTACACTTTTCTTAGCTAATTTGACACTTTTCTTAGCTAATTTTACACTTTTCTTAGCTAATTTTACACTTTTCTTAGCTAATTTTTGCAGTCGTACATCTTACAGTCACATAACTTGTTACGTGACACATGCTAACTGCTACCATGCTAACTAACTTTTTGCTAATTTTGCAACCGTTTACTCCACAGTCATATAACTTGGTACTTGTTGCATTAGAACTGTCGGCATGCTAACTTTTTATGCTAATTTGATACTTTTCTTAGCTAATTTGACACTTTTCTTAGCTAATTTTACACTTTTCTTAGCTACTTTTACACTTTTCTTAGCTAATTTTTGCAGAGTCGTACATCTTACAGTCACATAACTTGTTACGTGACACATGCTAACTGCTCCACAGTCACAACTTGGTACTTGTTGCATTAGAACTGTCGGCATGCTAACTTTTTACGCTAATTTTACACTTTTCGTGGCTAATTTTGCAGTTTTCTTAGCTAATTTTTGCAGTCGTACATCTTACAGTCACATAACTTGTTACGTGACACATGCTAACTGCTACCATGCTAACTAACTTTTCGCTAATTTTGCAACCGTTTACTCCACAGTCACATAACTTGGTACTTGTTGCATTAGAACTGTCGGCATGCTAACTTTTTATGCTAATTTGACACTTTTCTTAGCTAATTTGACACTTTTCTTAGTTAATTTTACACTTTTCTTAGCTACTTTTACACTTTTCTTAGCTAATTTTTGCAGTCGTTTATCTTACAGTGACATAACTTTTTACGTGACACATGCTAACTGCTACCATGCTAACTAACTTTTTGCTAATTTTGCAACCGTTTACTCCACAGTCATACAACTTGGTACTTGTTGCATTAGAACTGTCGGCATGCTAACTTTTTATGCTAATTTGACACTTTTCTTAGCTACTTTTACACTTTTCTTAGCTACTTTCACACTTTTCTTAGCTAATTTTTGCAGTCGTACATCTTACAGTCTCATAACTTGCTACGTGACACATGCTAACTGCTACCATGCTAGCTAACTTTTTGCTAATTTTGCAACCGTTTACTCCACAGTCACATAACTTGGTACTTGTTGCATTAGAACTGTCGGCATGCTAAATTTTTATGCTAATTTGACACTTTTCTTAGCTAATTTTACACTTTTCTTAGCTAATTTTACACTTTTCTTAGTTAATTTTACACTTTTCTTAGCTACTTTTTGCAGAGTCGTACATCTTACAGTCACATAACTTGTTACGTGACACATGCTAACTGCTCCACAGTCACAACTTGGTACTTGTTGCATTAGAACTGTCGGCATGCGAACGTTTTACGCTAATTTTACACTTTTCGTAACTAATTTTGCACTTTTCTTAGCTAATTTTACACTTTTTTTTAGCTAATTTTTGCAGTGGTACATCTTACAGTCACATAACTTGTTACGTGACACATGCTAACTGCTACCATGCTAACTAACTTTTTGCTAATTTTGCAACAGTTTACTCCAGAGTCACATAACTTGGTACTTGACATATGCTAACATTTTCTAGGCGATTCCGACGCGGCACACCTCAGAGTCGTACAAGTCGTGGCGTTACAAGTGTGGGTATGCCAGCGTGGTAGTAGCAAGTTGCAAGCGTGACGGGTCCTCGTAAGATGTTGAAAAGTCACCTGATGGTGATGGCGAAGGGAATGGCCAGCAGCCCCACGGCGATGTCGGCGGCGGCCAGCGACACCACGAAGAAGTTGGTGATGCTCTGCAGGTTGGAGTTGAGGCAGACGGAACAGCACACCAGCAGGTTTCCCGCCACGGCCAAGCAGGCGATGAGCAGCTCCAGGCCGATGTAGAGCAGCTGCATGGTTCTACTGGCACATGCCAGGAGGCCGACTCCCTCCCTGGGAGACGTCACTGCTGCCACCGAGGGGCGGAGCTTGATCCTGGACCTTTTTTGGGTGGATGGCCGCCAAGTGAAGCAGGAAGTGGAGGAAACAATGTGAGCGCTGAACAAACACATTTATCTTGACTGGACGTGCACCTCGCCTACGTTCACACGCACAACTCTGTGGCCGTGCTACCTCCATCTCGCCAACCTTATTACTATTATTACTACTATTGTTATCACTATTATTGTTATTATTACATTATCATTGTTTTTATTACTGTTTTTATTATTATGATTGTTGCTATTACTATTGTTAGTACTATTATTACTATTATTGTTATTATTATTACTATTGTTATCATTGCTATTATTACTATTGTTATTATTACAATTCTTATTTTTATTACTATTGTTGTTATTATTACTATTGTTATTATTACTATTGTTATTCTCATTTTTTATTATTACTTTTGTTATTATATTACTATTATTACTTTTGTTATTATATTACTATTTTTACTATTGTTATTACTATTGTTACTATTATTATTACTATTGTCCCCGCGACCCCGAACGGGACAAGCGGTAGAAAATGGATGGATGGAGGACTATTGTTATTTATTACTATTATTGTTATTATTACTGTTGTTATTATTACCATTATTGTTATTATTATCATTATTGCTATTATTGTTATTACTATTATTACTATTTTTTATTATTGCTATTGTTATTACCATTGTTATTCTCATTATTAATGCTATCGTTATTATTATTACTATTATCATCACTATTGTTATTCTCATTATTACTATTGTTATTATTGTTATTATTATTATTATCACCACTACTGTTAATTTTTATTATTACAAAAGTTATTATTGGTATTATGATTGTTATTACTATTATATTGTTATTATTATTACTATCGTTATTATTACTATTATCATCATTGTTATTATTACTATTGTTATTATTACTATTGTTATTATTACTATTGTTACCTTTATTGCTATTATTACTATTGTTATTATTTATTATTATTTTGTTTTTGTTTTAAATTTGTATTATTATAACTTCAAATATGACCATCATTATTATATTACTATTTTAATATTATTATTAGTATTTAGTATTATTATCATCATCTTTACTAATAATATGACAATCATTATTATTATAATAATTATAATAATAATAATAATAATAATAATAATTATTATTATTATTATTATTACTACTACTAGTAATATGACAATCGTTATTATTATTAATAATATTAAATGTATTATTAATAATAATATTATTATTATTATTATTACTACTACCAGTAATATGACTATCATTATTATTCTCACTATTATTATTTATACCGTTATGATTATGATTATTATTATGATGATTATTATTTTGATAAATTATTGTACTACAACACAATAGAGTTTTTAACATTTCTGGCACAAAAAATATAACAAATGATAAAAATGTAATACATTCATAGAATAAACTTGTGATACTACTAAATATTTTTGCATTAAAAAGTGCAGTTTCAAGATGAACATATCAATTTGTAATATTAAATGAATAAAATCATAAACATTTGAACTTTAAGAACACGACCATCATTATTATTATTCCTACTATTATGATTAATTTTATAATTAAGAACCATCTTTGAAATGATTGTACCGCAACACAATAGTTTTGAACATGTGCCGCAAAATATAATAAATGATAAAAATGTTATAAACTAGTGATATTAAATATGTTTGCGTTAAAAAAAGGACGTTTCAGGGGAAAATATTCATTTGTAATATGAAAAAAATAAAACCATAATATAATAAGAAACATAATTGAATAAATAATTAATCTTTGTAGATAATTACAAAAAAAAGTTGTAAACTAAGTTGTAATATGAAGAGGAAAAAATAGTAATATCACAAAAATAAAGTTTCACAATTCTGTGGGGGAAAAAAAGTCATTTTGCAGAAAAAAGAAGCATTAAGTTTAAAACAATGTTGTCATTTTACATCAAAGTCATTTCTGTTTTGTATTACTAATTGTCATAAAAATAGTAAGACAATAAATTAAAACATTTACAAACGTAAAGTACACGTCTAATAAAAAATAATTTTTAGTCTTATAATCTGAGAAGAAAACGATTGGCAAAACTAACTGTATCAATAACTTCTTTATTTTTATGATATCATAACAATAAGACTTTTGTATTAAACAAAGAAAATGTGACTTTCATGCGAACAAAGTCGTATTTCTGCCAGAAGAACTTAAGTAACTTAAAATCACTCCATAATCATGATAAATCATCATCATAATAAATCATCATCATCATAATAACAAAGTCGTAATTCTGCCAGAAGAACTCCAGTAACTTAAAGTCACATAATAATAATAATAATAATAATAATAATAAAGTCGTAATTCTGCCAGAAGAGTTCCAGTAACCTAAAGTCACAGCACAATAATAATAATAAAGTCGTAATTCTGCCAGAAGAACTCCAGTAAATTAGTCAAATAATAATAACAATATTATTATTAATAATAATAATAATAATAATAATAATAATAATAATAATAATAATAATAAAGTCGTAATTCTGCCAGAAGAACTCCAGTGACTTAAAGTTACACCATAATAATCATCATCATAGTAATAATAATGATAAAAAAAAGTTGTAATTCTGCCGGAAGAACTCCAGTAACTTAGTCACATCATAATAATAATCATAATAACAATAGTAATGCTAATAATAATAAAAATAGGATAGATCTTGTGTTGGGTTAATGGCAAGAACATCATCATCATGTTCACAGAAGGAAAAAGGCTAAAGAAAGAAAAGATTGTTTGCTGAAGGTGACGATTATTGACGACAAATATGACCTCATTTCTGATCACATGACCAAATCACGCCACTATGAGTTGTTAACATGATCATTCGCGGACTTATTATTATTGTTATTAGAACCTAGTCATCCTTTTCCTTTTAGTGACTTATTATTATTATAGTAAATCACTAAAAGGGGGGTGACTGTGTCACACTAATAATAATAATAATAATAATAATATAATAATAATAGTCACTAAAAGGAGGAGGATGACTATGTCACAATGATAATAATAATAATAATAATAATAATAGTAAGTCACTAAAATGAGGAGGATGCTGTGACAATAATAATAATAATAATAATAACAATAATAATAATAAGTAATTAAAAGGAGGAGGATGACTGTCACAATAATGATGATAATAATAATAATAATAGTAAGTCACTAAAAGGAGGATGACTGTCACAATAATAATAGTAAGTCATTAAAAGGGGGGTGACTGAGTTCTAATAATAATAATAGTAAATCACTAAAAGGGGGGGGTGACTATGTCACAATAATAATAATAAGTCACTAAAAGGAGGAGGATGACTATGTCACAATAATAATAATAATAATAATAATAATAATAATGTCACTAAAAGGAGGAAGATGACTATTTCACAATAATAATAATAATAATAATAAGGTCACTAAAAGGAGGAGGATGACTATTTCACAATAATAATAATAATAATAATAATAATAATAGTAAGTCACTAAAAGGAGGATGACTGTCACAATAATAATAATAATAATAAGTCACTAAAAGGAGGAGGATGACTATTTCACAATAATAATAATAATAGTAAGTCACTAAAAGGAGGATGACTGTCACAATAATAATAGTAAGTCATTAAAAGGGGGGTGACTGAGTTCTAATAATAATAATAGTAAATCACTAAAAGGGGGGGTGACTATGTCACAATAATAATAATAAGTCACTAAAAGGAGGAGGATGACTATGTCACAATAATAATAATAATAATAATAATGTCACTAAAAGGAGGAGGATGACTATTTCACAATAATAATAATAATAATAATAATAGTAAGTCACTAAAAGGAGGATGACTGTCACAATAATAATAATAATAATAAGTCACTAAAAGGAGGAGGATGACTATTTCACAATAATAATAATAATAATAATAATAATAGTAAGTCACTAAAAGGAGGATGACTGTCACAATAATAATAATAATAATAATAAGTCACTAAAAGGAGGAGGATGACTATTTCACAATAATAATAATAATAATAATAATAATAGTAAGTCACTAAAAGGAGGATGACTGTCAAAATAATAATAGTAAGTCATTAAAAGGGGGTGACTGAGTTCTAATAATAGTAATAGTAAATCACTAAAAGGGGGGGGGTGACTATGTCACAATAATAATAATAATAGTGATAATAATAGTATGTATTATTGTTTTTATGTTTTATTGTTCTGTTTTTTTATGTTTAATGGATCTTAAGGTATGCAATAAAGATTGATGATGATGAGTAAGTCACTAAAAGAAGGAGGCTTACTGTCACAATAATAATAATAATAATAATAATAATAATAATAACAATAGTAAGTCACTAAAAGGGGGGTGACTAGGTCACAATAATAATAATAATAATAATAATAATTGTGACCTAGTCACCCCCCTTTTAGTGACATACTATTATTATTATTATTATTGTGACATAGTCGCCCCCTTTTAGTGACTTACTATTATTATTATTATTATTGTGACATAGTCGCCCCCTTTTAGTGACTTACTATTATTATTATTATTATTGTGACATAGTCGCCCCCTTTTAGTGACTTACTATTATTATTATTATTATTATTATTATTGTGACATAGTCACCCCCTCTTTTAGTGATTTACTATTATTATTATTATTATTATTATTAGAACTCAGTCACCCCCCTTTTAATGACTTACTATTATTATTGTGACAGTCATCCTCCTCCTTTTTGTGACTTACTATTATTATTATTATTGTGACAGCCATCCTCCTCCTTATTATTTATTATTATTATTATTGTGACAGTCACCCCCTTATAGTGACTTACTATTATTATTATTATTATTATTATTATTATTATTGTGACATAGTCACCCCCCTCTTTTAGTGATTTACTATTGTTATTATTAGAACTCAGTCACCCCCTTTTAATGACTTACTATTATTATTGTGACAGTCATCCTCCTCCTTTTAGTGACTTACTATTATTATTATGACAGTCATCCTCCTTTTAGTGACTTACTATTATTATTATTATGACAGTCATCCTCCTTTTAGTGACTTACTATTATTATTATTATTGTTATTACTATTATTATTATTATTATTATTGTGACAGCCATACTCCTCCTTTTAGTGACTTATTATTATTATTATTATTATTGTGACATAGTCACCCCCCTCTTTTAGTGATTTACTATTGTTATTATTAGAACTCAGTCACCCCCTTTTAATGACTTACTATTATTATTGTGACAGTCATCCTCCTCCTTTTAGTGACTTACTATTATTATTATTATTATTATTATTATTATTGTGACAGTCACCCTCCTTTTAGTGACTTACTATTACTATTATTATTAGGACCTAGTCACCCCCTTTTAGTGACTTACTATTATTATTATTATTATTATTATTATTATTGTGACATAGTCACCCTCCTCCTTTTAGTGACTTACTATTATTATTATTATTATTATTGTGACAGTCATCCTCCTCCTTTTAATGACTTTATTATTATTATTATTATTATTGTGACCTAGTCATTGACCTTCAGTCACACACTTCTCAAGTGGTTCTTTCAGATCAGACTTTGATAAAAAAAAAATACATAAAGATAACATTATTATGATTATTATGATGATTTCTTACCGTGGTTGGTCATGGTTCATGTTCCGTCTGCTGTTGTCGTGGTCTGCACGCTGGGGTCCTGATCAACTAAGTCCAACACAATCCTGCACCCGCAACAATTCCAACTATTCTTCATCCCTAACAGCAAGCAGACTTGCAGCAAGTGCGAGTGCACGGCAGGAGGACTGAGAGCAGGAAGGAGAAAAGGACTGAGGGCAGATGTCTCCTTAGTTCCAGTCGGCTGCTCGGCCGCCAAGAGCAGCAAACAAAGGTGAAGGTGATAAGAACATCCTGCATGTTGTGATAAGAAGAAGGAGTCATCCATAAAAGCACCAAACACAACTTTCAGCCAGCATTTCAAGACTTTTTAGTCTCACTAAGAGGACAGCAAAGGACTAAATCAACAAATGTCTTCTGAGAATAAAGTTTTACAAAGTAAAGGGTCTTAATATTTCAAAAATAAGTCATCCTTTTTAGAGGAAATATTCAGAATTGTATGAATGAAAATGGTGATAGTACAAAAATGGATGTTTTTAAGATGGAAATTTAAAAATTTTAATGAAAAAAAGGGGCAGCATTTTACTACAAAAAGTCATAATTTTAAGAGAAAAAAAAAAAAAAAAAAAAAAAAATATATATATATATATATATATAAGGGTCGTATTATTACCAAAAAGTCATTATTTTAGGAGAAAAAAATAAAAATTCTATGAAAAAGGTTATAAAATTGGAAGAAAAGAGTAATCATTTTAAAAGGAAACATTTTTGATTTAATGGAAAAAGGGGCAACATATTACGAGAAAAACGTAATTATTTTTAGAGGAGAAAAAAATTAATTCTATTTGTAAAAGGGGCAAAATATTAAGAGAAAAAAGTAATAATTTCAGAAGGAAAAATAAAAAATGTAAATAAAAAAGGGGCATAAATTTAGAAGGAAAAATAATCATCTGAAGAGCAAAAATATTTGGATTTTATGAAAAAAAAAAGGTGCATAATATTACCCCAAAAAGGTAATCATTTTAAAAGGAAATATTTAGATTTGTATGAAAACAGAAAGTAATATCACAGCAATTTCATAATTTGAGGAGAATTTAAAATATATATATATATATATATATATATATAAATAAAAGGGTCATAATAATACCAAAAAAGATAATTATTTTAGAATATTTTTTAAAAATGTTATTAAAAAAAGGGTCATAATAGTAGAAGAAAAGAGTAATCATGTTAAGAGGAAACATTTTTAAATTTAATGGAAAAAGGGGCAAAATATTACAAGAAAAAAGTAATTATTTTTAGAGGAGAAAAAAAATGAATTCTATTCATAAAAAAGGCAAAATATTACGAAAAAAAAGTAACCATTTCAGAAGAAAAAAAGAAAAAAAAGTAATAAATGTAGGAGGAAAAATAATCATATTAGGAGGAAAAATATTTGGATTTTATGAAAAAAAAAGATGCATAATATTACCCCAAAAAGGTAATCATTTTAAGAGGAAATATAAAAATTTGTATGAAAACAGAAAGTTGTATCACAAAAATGTCATAATTTCAGGAGAATAAAAAAAATAAAAAAAATTATATCTATAAAAGGGTCATAATATTACCAAAAAAGATAATTCTTTTAGGAGAATTTTAATTTTAATTTTATGAAAAAAGGGTCCTAGTAGAAGAAAAGAGTAATCATTTTAAGAGGAAACATTTTTAATTTAATGGAAAAAGGGGCAAAATAATACGAGAAGAAAGTAATAATTTTTAGAGGAGAAAATAGTGAATTGTATTCATAAAAGGGGCAAAATATTACGAAAAAAAAAGTAATCATTCCAGAAGAAAAAATAAAAAAATTTAATAAAAAAGGGTAATAAATTTAGGAGGAACAATGATCATCTTACGAGGAAAAATATTTGGATTTTATGAAAAAAAAAAAGGTGCATAATATTACCCCAAAAAAGGTAATAATTTTAAGAGGAAATATTTAGTCATAATTTCAGGAGCATTTAAAAAAAAAAATAATAATAAATAAAATTATATATATATATATATATATATATATATATATATATATATATATATATATATATATATATATATACATATAAAATTATTTTAGGAGAATTAAAAAAAAAAGGTATGAAAAAAGGGTCATAATAGTAGAAGAAACGAGTAATCATTTTAAGAGAAAACATTTTTTATTTAATGAAAAAAGTGGCAAAATGTTACGAGAAAAAATAATCATTTCATGAGGACAAATGAAAAAAGTTAATAAAAAAGGGAGGAAAAATAATCATCTTAGGAGGAAAAAATATTTACATTTTATATATATAAAAAAAAAAGTGCATAATATTAACCCAAAATGGTAATCATTTTAAGAGGAAATATTGTTACTTTTGAGAAAAATTTTTTTTTTTTTAAAGGGTCAAAATATTAAAAGTAAGATAATTTTATTTAACTTTATTTTAATTTAATTGTTTTTCTTTTTATTTAATGTAATTACATTTTTATTTTATTTTATTGTTAAAAATTTGAATTTTATTTAAAAAAGGATCATAATTTTACAAGTGAAATATATTTTTCAACAGTAAACATTTTAATATTTATGAAAAAAGGAGCATAATTTACAAGAAACATTTTATGATTAAAAAAAAACATTAAAAAGGCATCATTTTACTAGTAAAAAAAACATTTTAAGAGAAAACATTTTTTTAAATGAAAAAAGCTATATAATTTTAATGGAAAAGGTAATTATAAGTAATATTCTAAATTTAATGGGAAAAAAAGGGTCATAAAATTACTAGAAAAAAGTAATCATTTTAGGAGGAACATTTTTGAATAATATGAATAAAAAGGTCATAATCATATGACTAACAAATGTAATAATTTTAAGAAGAAAAATGTAGAATTTAATGAAAAAAGGATCAAGAATATAAGAAAAAAGTAATATTTCAAGAGGAACATGTTTAATATGATGAAAAAAGGGCAACATATTAGGAATTTAAAAAAAATCATTTTAGCAAAAATTTAATTTTATGAAAAAAGGGTGGGAACAAAATCATTTTAAGAGAGAAAATAGGCCTTTTTTAAGAGAAATGTCATAACATTACAAGAAAAAAGTCATAATTTTAAGATACAATATTCAGAAAGGTCATAACATTAAAAAAACGTACCCGGACTTGGAGGTCAAGCAAACATGGAAGGAACCGGAAACAACGCACGGCTGTCTGAAATAGTGCAAGAACTGATTAGCTGCAGGTGTGCCGAGGAAGAGGGAACTGAAGAGAAAAACCACACCAGGGAAAATGCAAGCACAAAATAAAAGGGAAGGCAGGAGAACACCAAAACACAGCAAAATATTTGGAACATTATGAAGAAAAGGCTCATAATATTATTATATTATTTTTAATTTTATGGAAAATAATTATATTGTTACAAAAAAAAAGCATTTTAAGACGAACAATTTGGAATTGTATTAAAAAAAGGATAATATTACAAGAAAAATATAAACAATTTTATAATCATCATAAAATAATATTGTTATAGGAAAGAGGTCATAACTTTCGGAGGTAAAATGTCAAATTCTGAGGGACAAAGTGCTAATTTATGACCTGATTTTCAGAGATTAGGACCTTTTTGAGAGATGTCGTATTTTGATGAGAAAATAAAGTTGTAGTTTTTTTGTGAAAAAAAGTCATAATATTATGAGTAACAATACAATAAAACTTTTAAGAGGAAATATTTGGAATTCTATGAAGAAAATAATCACAATAATAAGAGAAAAAAGTCATTATTTTAAAAGGAAATATCTGGAATATTATTAAGAAAATAATCATAATAATAAGAGAAAAATGTCCTAATTTTAAGAGGATATATTTGGAATATTATGAAGAAAAGAATCATAATAAAAAGAGAAAAAAGTCATCATTTTAAGAGGAATTATTTGGAAATTTATGAAGAAAAGTGTCATAATAATAAGAGATTAAAGGCATCATTTTAAGAGGAATTATTTGGAATTTTATGAAGAAAAGTGTCATAATAATGAGAGATTAAAGTCGTCATTTTAAGAGGTAATATTTGGAATTTTATCAAGAAACAAAGCATAATAATCAGAGAAAAAATGTCATAATTTTAAAGGAAAATAATTGGAATATTGTGAAGAAAATAATCATAATAAGAGAAAAAAAGTAATTTTAAGAGGATATATTTGGAATTTTATGAAGAAAAGTGTCATAATAATAAGAGATCAAAGTCATAATTTTAAGAGGAAATATTTGGAATATTAGGAAGAAAAATATCATAATATTAAGAGAAAAAAGTCATAATTTTAATAGGTAATATTTGGAATTTTGTGAAGAAAAAGGCATAATAATCAGAGAAAAAAGTCATAATTTTAAGTGGAAATAATTGGAATTTTATGAAGGAAATAATCATAATAATAACAGATTAAAGTTATCGTTGTCGTCGTATTTTGATGAGAAAATAAAGTTGTAGTTTTTTTTAGAAAAAAAGTCATAATATTATGTATAAAAATAGAATTAAAAAATGGGGTTCATTTTGTACAAAAGGTTCATAAATTGATGAGGAAAAAAATCATAACTCTATGAGACGTACAAACAAATAATTTTGTCAGAGAAAATTCTAAATTTTGGGGGCAATTCAATTATTATGAAGGAAATCTAGGGGACAAATCATTAAGTCGTAATATTCATTCAATATTAATCCGTAGTACTTTTATCAGAAAAAGTATTTTATGAGATTAGGACAACCCTTTTTCAGAAAAAGTTGCGATATAAGGGGGGGAAAAAAATATTTTTTGAGAGAAAAAAATTATGAAAATAGTCGTTATTTGTCGTTTTATTAGAAAAGTTACATTTTATATTAGCTAGAAGAAAAAGGTCAAATTTTAGAGATTAAGGATACTTTTTAATTTAGTGAAGAAATACATTTGTGATCATTTTACAAGTAAAAATTAATTATTTTACTATGTAAAAAGATGTGTTTGTGTTGTTGATGTCTTTTTACCCACAAGATGTTGTACTCACAATGTAAAAAAAAAACAAAAAAAAAACTGGGTGAAAATATAAACCTTGTCTAAAAAAAACTTGACAAATGTACAGGATATTTTTATTCATATTTGTGTACAAACATCGGCTGCAAACGTTCCAACATGTTCGTCTTCAAAGTTGTGGCAGGCGAGCACAGCAAGTTGAAACGTCCAAATAGAAAAAAGATGGTCAGCATGAACACTTTTGAATCCATCATCCAGTAGAAGATTGAAGACGTGTTATCCTGACTCAGAAAACTAACTTTTATGTACAAAACATCTTTTGATGATGACGATGCAGAACGAGAGTGAACATGCAACACAATATTTGTTTGTTTTTTTACTCCAACTCTCACAGACAAAGTAGCTTTAGGGCCGTCACTCAAAAGAAATACAATATTTATGATATTAATATCAGCAGAAGTCCTTATTAGTCGTAGTGTAAATAACAATCACCTTAGTTATTAGGAGAAAAAGTCATAATTGGACTTAAAAAAGTCTTATCAGATATGATTAATTAAATTAATAAAATTTTAATACCGCGAAAAATGGAGCAAAAGCATTTACATTTATGAGGAAAAGTCCAACATTTACACCATCCTTTCTTCTCATTCTATGACCAAAATGTCATAATTTACGAGACGAAATGTAATTAATGAATTAATTAATTTAATAAGAAAAATTTACCAAAAAAAGGTAAAAAGTCTAAGAAAAAAAGCAGGCCATTTACATGAAAAAAAAATGTTATTTTATGAAAGAAAAAAAAAGGTTTTACTGGAAATAATATTGTAATTTATAAGAAAATAAAACATTCAAAAACATTTTTTAAATTGTATTAAAAAAAAGAAAGTAATACATTTACCAGAAAAAAAGTATTGTAATTTTATGTGAAAAAAAAGATTAAAAAAAATAATAATAATAATTTTATGAAAAATAAATTATTTCATTTGAAAAAATATTTTAGTGTTTTAGATAAAAGTCATAAATTAAAAAAAAAAAGTAGTTTTACAGAAAAAATATTGTGATTCAACAGAAATAAATAATTTCACCAGAAAAATATTAGAAAAAAGTCTAAAATGTCATTACTTTTGTGGTTTTATACAAAAAAAATTCATTTTACAAGAAATAATAATAGAATTAAATTTTATTAAAAAAAGAAAGTAATACATCAAACAGAAGAAAATTATTGTAATTTTATGAGGAATACATTATTTTACAAGAAAAAAATATTGTAAGTTTATGAGAAAAAAATTATTTTACATAAAAAATGTTTTAGTCTTTTAGATAAAAGTCATAAATAAAACAAAAATGTCAGTTTACAGAACAAAATATTGTGATTTATGAGGAATAAATTATTTTACATGAAAACTAATTTTGTCCTTTAGATAAAAGTCATAAATAAAAAAAAAAAGGCATTTTACAAAAAGAAAATTGTGATTTATAAGAGATAAATTATTTTACATGAAAACATATTTTAGTCTTATAAAAGTCATAAATACAAAATAAAAAAAGTAATTTTACAGAAAAAAATATTGTGATTTAAGAAAAATCAATTATTTGACATGAAAAAATAATTTAGTCTTTTAGATAAAAGTCATACATAAATCTTTTTTAAATTTTACAGAAAAGAAATATTGTGATTTATGAGAAATAAAAGGCTTCACAATAAAAATATTGTCTGTTAGCAAAAAGTCATAAATTAAATTATTTTTCTAATTTTATACAAAAATCATTAATTTTACAATAAATAATATTAGAACTGCGAGGGCAAAAATGGTTATTTTAAAATAATTTTTTTTGTTATTTTAAGAAAAAAAAAAAGGTTTTACTGGAAAAAATATTGTAATTTATGAGAAACATTTTTTAAATTTTAGTAAAAAAAAGAAAGTTATACATTTACCAGAAGAAAACATATTGTAATTTTGTGAAAAATAAATGATTTTACCTGAAAAAATATTTTACTATTTTAGATAAAAGTCATAAATAAAAAAAATAATAATTTTACAGAAAACAATATTGTGATTTATGACAAATAAATAGTTTTACCAGAAAAATATTAGAAACAAGTCAAAAATGAAATCATTTTTGTGATTTTTTTAAAAGCAAATGTATGAAAATAATATTAGAACTGTAAATTGCAATTTATGAGAAATAAAAGGTTTTACATGAAATATATTGTCTGTTAGCAAAAATTCATCAATTAAATTATTTTGGTAATGTTATACAAAAAAAATTCATTTTACAAGAAATAATATTATGAGGGCAAAAATGGTTATTTCAAAAGTTTATGAAAAAAAAAGGTTTTACTGAAAAAAATATTGTAATTTATGAGAAAGTAAAAAAAAAAAAAAAAACATTTTAAAATTGTATTCAAAAAAAAAAAAGTAATACATTTACCAGAAGAAAAAATATTTGATGAGAAATACATTATTTTACATGAACAAATATTTTACTCTTTTAGATAAAAGTCTTTAATTTAAAAAAAAATACATTACAGAAAAAATTTTGTGATTTAGGAGAAATAAATAATTTTACCAGAGAAATATTGTAGTCTATTAGAAAAAAGTCCATCCATCCATCCATTTTTTACAAGTCAAAAATCAAATGATTTTGGTGATATTATAAAAACAAATTTTACATTAAATAATATAAGAACTGTGAGGGAAAAAAAACCTTTATTTCAAAAGAAGAAAATATTGTGATTTATGAGAAAAAAATTATTTTACATGAACAAATATTTTAGTCTTTTAGATAAAAGTCATACATTTTACATAATTATTTTTTGTAATTTATGAGAAATTAATAATTTTACCGGAAAAGTATTAGAAAAAAGTCAAAAATGAAATTACTTTTGTGATTTTATAAAAACAAATTTTACAAGAAATAATATCAGAACTGTGAGGGGGGAAAATATATGTGATTTATGAGAAATTGTTAGCAAAAAGTCATACATTAAATTATTTTGTCATTTTATACAAAAAAATGTCATTTTCCAAGAAATAATATTAGAACTGTGATCGTTATTTTAAAATAAAACATAGTGATCGATGAGAAGAAGGCATACATTTACAAAAACAAATGTTATTATAAAAGTGGTGTGTTTTATGCAGAATATTCTGTAAAAACAGGACCAAATGATGAGGTTTATTCCTTTTGTTTTCTTTTCAGCGAGACCCTAAAAGTCCTTGTCATGAACCTTCTTCCTTCCTTCCAGGTCAACAATCACAGTGCCAGTCGCTTGTCTCACACGCCACAAACAAACACACGCAGGACAAATAAAGACACGTTCAAAGGCAGAGAGGAGAGCAAAGAAGGACAAAGGCAAGAATTTACAGCGTCAGCCTTTGAGGCGTGCAAAGTGCTGAGCTAAGAGCCTTTCTTCGCTTTTTAAGGTCCTGTCTTAGTCGGCAAGAAGACAACAAAGGCAACACTTTGCACTGTCAAGCCAAACACAAAGTGTGTGTGGAAGTGTGTGTGTGTGTGTGTGTGTGTGTGTGTGTGTGTGTGTGTGTGTGTGTGTGTGTGTGTGTGTTGAGGCACGACAGGGTCATCAGGAGTAGTGTAGGCCATGAGGACGTAGACAACAACAACATGCATGCTCCGAAAGGCCAAACGGTGCGTTTGTGGCATCAAAACAAGTGGAAAGGACGAACAATGTCTTTTTAGGGATCAATCGTATTTTTATGGATCAATCATATTTTATGGATCAATCATATTTTATGGAACAATTATATTTTTATGAATCAATCATATTTTTATGGATCAATCATATTTTTATGAATCGATCATATTTTTATGGATCAATCGTAATTTAAGGATCAATCACATTTTTATGAATCGATCATATTTCATGAATCAATCGTTTTTATGGCTCAATAATATTTTTATGGATCAATCACATTTTTATGAATCGATCATATTTTTACGGATCAATCATATTTTTATGGATCAACCATATTTTTATGAATCGATCATATTTTATGGATCAATCATATTTTTATGACCTGATCATATTTTTATGGATCAAACATATTTTAAGGATCAATCAAATTTTTATGAATCGATCATATTTTTATAGATCAAACATATTTTATGTAACAATTATATTTTTATGAATCAATCATATTTTTATGGATCAATCATATTTTTATGAATCGATCATATTTTTATGGATCAATCATAATTTAAGGATTAATCAAATTTTTATGAATCGATCATATTTCATGAATCAATCATTTTTATGGCTCAATAATATTTTTATGGATCAATCACATTTTTATGAATCGATCATATTTTATGGATCAATCATATTTTTATGACCTGATCATACTTTTATGGATCAAACATATTTTAAGGATCAATCAAATTTTTATGAATCGATCATATTTTTATGAATCAAACATATTTTAAGGATCAATCAAATTTTTATGAATCGATCATATTTTTATGGATCAAACATATTTTTATGGATCAACCATATCTTTATGAATCGATCATATTTTATGGATCAATCATATCTGTATGGATCAATCATATTTTTATGAATTGATCATATTTTTATGGATCAAACATATTTTAAGGGTCAATCAAATATTTATGAATCGATCATATTTTTATGGATCAGTCACATTTTAATGGATCAACCATATTTTTATGAATCGATCATATTTTATGGATCGATCATATTTTTATGGATCAATCATATTTTTATGAACTGAACATATTTTTATGGATAAAACATATTTTAAGGATCACCTTTTTATGAATCGATCATATTTTATGGATCAATAATATTTTTATGAATCGATCATATTTTTATGGATCAATCATATTTTAAGGATCAATCACATTTTATGTATCAATCGTTTTTATGGCTCAATCATATTTTATGGATCAATCATATTTTTATGAAGCGATCCTATTTTATGGATCAATCACATTTTTATGAATCGATCATATTTTATGGATCAATCATATTTTATGTATCAATCATATTTGGTATAATAATTATAATAACCTTATAAAAAAAATTGAAAAAAATGAAAAAAATAAATAAGAATACAAATTTTTTTAATAGTTTTTCGAAAATTATTAATCGATTCAGAATCGCCACAAATCAGATTCAGATTCAGAATCGATTCTTGATTCAAACCGATTCCCGCAATGTATTATTTGGTGTAATAATTATAATAACCTTTTTCAAAACATTAAAATAAAAAGAATGAATAAAAAATAATAAACATTTTGTAAATTGTTTTTCGAAAATCGGTTCAGAATCGCCGTGAATAAGAATCCCGATTCGAACGATTCGATCTGATTCAGATTGACAATCAATTCTCGATTCAAACCGATTCTCGTAATGTTTTATTTGGTATAATAACTATATTGAAACTTTTTCAAAAAATTAAATAAAAATTTAAATAATAAATAAAAAAAGATTACAAAGTTTGTAAATAGTTTTTCGAAAATTATGAATCGATTCAGAATCGGCATTTAGTACGAATCCCGATTCGTATGATGTTTTTTTGATTTTTCTTGTGCACCCCTAATATGGTGTGAATCTTTCGGCACCGAACGATTCGATCCAATTCGGAATCGATTCTCGATTTAAACCGATTCTCGCAATGTTTTATTTGGTAAAATAATTATAATAACCTTTTTCAAAAAATAAAAATAAAAATAAAAATAATGAATAAAAAAGCATACCCATTTTCGAAAATTATGAATCGATTCAGAACCGCCATGAATAAGAATCTCGATTCGGATAATGTCAATGGATTTTTTTTGTGCGCCCCTAATATGGTGTGAATCTTTAGGCACCGAACGATTCGAGCCGATTCAGATTCAGAATCGATTCTCGATTCAAACCGATTCCCGCAATGTGTTATTTGGTATAATAATTATAACAACCTTTTTTTAAAATTTAAATAATTAATAAAAAATAAACATTTTGTGAAACGTTTAAAAAAAAAAAGAAAAAAAGAATCGATTCAGAATCGCCATTAATAGGAAACCCGATTCGGATGATGTGAATTGATTTTTTCTTGTGCACCCCTAATATGGTGTGAATCTTTACTCACCGAACGATTCAATTTGATTCAGATTCTCAATTCAAACTGATTCCCTTAATGTGTTATTTGGTATAATACTTACAACAACATTTTTCCAAAAATTAAAATAATAAATAAAAAATAATACACAATTTGTGAATCGTTTTTCGAAAATTATGAATCGATTCAAAATCGCCCTGAATAAGAATCCCGATTCGGATGAATTGATTTCTCTTGTGCATCTGGTGTGAATCTTTAGGCACCGAACGATTCAATCGGATTCAGATTCTGGATTCAAACCGATTCCCGCAATGTATTATTTGGTCTAATAATTATAATAACCTTTTTCAAAACATTAAAATTAAAATAATAAATAAAAAAGATTACAAATTATGAATCGATTCAGAATAGGCATGAGTACGAATCGCGATTCGTATGATGTTTTTTTGATTTTTCTTGTGCACCCCTAACATGGTGTGAATCTTTCGGCACCGAACGATTCGATCCGATTCGGATTCAGAATCGATTCTCGATCTAAACCGATTCTCGCAGTGTTTTATTTGGTATAATAATTATAATAACCTTTTGTAAAAAAATAAAAATAAAAATAAAAATAATGAATAAAAAAGCATACACATTTTCGAAAATTATGAATCGATTCATAACCGCCATGAATACGAATCTCGATTCGCATAATGTGAATGGATTTTTTTTGTGCACCCCTAATATGGTGTGAATCTTTAGGCACCAAACGATTCGAGCCGATTCAGATTCAGAATTGATTCTTGATTCAAACCGATTCCCGCAATGTGTTATTTGGTATAATAATGATAACAACCTTTTTTTAAAAATTGTAAATAATTAATAAAAAATAATACACATTTTGTGAATCGTTTAAAAAAAATTATGAATCGATTCAGAATCGCCATTAATAGGAAACCCGATTCGGATGATGTGAATTGATTTTTTCTTGTGCACCCCTAATATGGTGTGAATCTTTACTCACCGAACGATTCAATTTGATTCAGATTCTCAATTCAAACTGATTCCCTTAATGTGTTATTTGGTATAATACTTACAACAACATTTTTCAAAAAATTTAAATAATAAATAAAAAATAATAACACAATTTGTGAATCATTTTTCGAAAATTATGAATCGATTCAGAATCGCCATGAATAAGAATCCCGATTCGGATGAATTGATTTCTCTTGTGCATCTGGTGTGAATCTTTAGGCACCGAACGATTCAATCGGATTCAGATTCTGGATTCAAACCGATTCCCGCAATGTATTATTTGGTCTAATAATTATAATAACCTTTTTCAAAACATTAAAATTAAAATAATAAATAAAAAAGATTACAAATTATGAATCGATTCAGAATAGGCATGAGTACGAATCCCGATTCGTATGATGTTTTTTTTATTTTTCTTGTGCACCCCTAATATGGTGTGAATCTTTCGGCACCGAACGATTCGATCCAATTCGGATTCAGAATCGATTCTCGATTTAAACCAATTCTCGCAATGTTTTATTTGGTTTAATAATTATAATAACCTTTTTCAAAAAATAAAAATAAAAATAATGAATAAAAAAAAGCATACACATTTTCGAAAATTATGAATCGATTCAGAACCGCCATGAATACGAATATCGATTCGGATAATGTGAATGGATTTTTTTTGTGCACCCCTAATATGGTGTGAATCTTTAGACACCGACCGATTCGATCCGATTCAGATTTAGAATCGATTCTCCATTCAAACCGATTCTCTTGAAAATGATGAATCGATTTGGAATTGCGATTCGGATGTGAACCCTTTTTTTTTTTTTGCACCCCTTTAGTTAAAGACAGCTTTGTTTTCCTTTCCACTTTCTCATGCACCCCAAATCATTGTTCCATGTATTTAATAAGAGGTATAAAATGATATTTTATTGATGTATTTCCCACGTGGGGCTCGGATCAATAAAGTGATCATAACTGTCGCATTTACGCTCATGCCAGTGATCAATAATGTTCATGAAGTACACCTTCTCACAGGCAGGGGGAGCCACACAGACACACACAGACAGCAGCTTGAGAAAAAGCAAGAAAAGAAAGAAGGCCAACTTCCTGCTTGTTCATTGAAGGACGCGTGCAGGCCGACTAGAAACAATAAATTATGTTCAACATCTTGGATGACACATTATGTACAACAGGGACGATACGAGTAGAAAAGATATTGCTTCCTGGATATCAAACGCAAAGTCGAAGGAACAAGTGGAACGAATACGATCTATTTTAGGAGTACAGTAGATCGTCGCTTTTTTCATACAACAACGCACTTCTGATACGGTACCGACAATAGAGCCTGGAGTATCGATATTGATATTGATGTGATAGCAGGATTCATATTGATCTAATTTGATATTAGCAATAATCATAGTGATCCAATGTGATATCAGCAGGAATTGTATAGGTCCAATATGATATCAGCAGGAATCATATTGATCCAATGTGATATCAGCAGGAATCATATTGATCCAATGTCATATCAGCAGGAATCATATTGATCCAATATGATATCAGCAGTATTCATATTGATCTAATGTGATATCAGCAAGAATCATATTGATCCAATGTGGTATCAGCAATAGTAATATTGATCCAATGTGTAATCAGCAGGAATCATATTGATCCAATGTCATATCAGCAGGAATCATATTGATCCAATATGATATCAGGAGGACTCATATTGATCCAATGTGATATCAGCAGGAAGCATGTTGATCCAATGTGATATTGCAGGAATCATATTGATCCAGTATGATATAAGCAGGAATCATATTGATGCAGTATATCAGCAGGAATGATATTGATCCAGTAAGATATCAGCAGGAGTCATATTGAGCCAGTATGATATCAGCAGGAATGATATTGATCCAGTATGATATTCGCAGGAATCATATTGATCCAATGTGACATCAACAGAAATCATATTGATCCAATGTGATATCAGCAGGAATCATATTGATCCAGTATGATATCAGCAGAAATCACATTGATCCAATGTGATATCAGCAGGAATCATATTGATCCAGTACATCAGCAGGAATCATATTTATCCAGTATGATATCAGCAGAATTCATATTGATCCAATGTGACATCAACAGGAATCATATTGATATATTGTGATATCAGCAGGAATCATATTGATCCAATTTGATATCAGCAGAAATCATATTGATCCGATGTGATATCAGCAGGAATCATATTGATCCCGTACGACATCAGCAGGAATCATATTGATCCAATGTGATATCAGCAGGAATCATATTGATGCAGTAAGATACCAGCAGGAATCATATTGATCCAGTATGATACCAGCAGGCATCTTATTGATCCAGTATATCAGGAGGAATCATATTGATCCAATGTATATCAACAGGAATCATATTGATCCAGTATGATATCAGCAGGAATCTTATTGATCCAGTATATCAGCAGGAATCATATTGATCCAATGTATATCAACAGGAATCATTTTGATACATTGTGATACCACCAGGAATCATATTGATCCAATGTGACATCAGCAGAAATCATATTGATCCAATGTGATATCAGCAGGAATCATACATGCTGTAATATTATGCAGTGTGGAATGTAGGGATGGCTCCCGTTCATATTTCAAGCGATACAGTGCTGATTCCTGGTCCCTGGCAATCGATACCAATACTCGGCGGCACCAATTTTCAAAAGTTGTGTGTGTTAACAAAATCATAATAAAATCTCATTTTTATTGCAACATTTAAAAACGAGCCGATTATGACAACTACTGTCCAGTCGTTATATCTCGTCTCATTATCGCGCAAGCGTGACAACAAGTTGCAATTACAGTCGCACCTGCAACACGTCAGATGGCAGTAGTGTCTATGGCATGTTGTTGCGCCCTACAAAGTGTTTGTACTGTAAGTAGTGTACTGATTACGCAGTAGCCGTTTGATTGTAACGCCTTGTAGTTTCCATAAAAAGTGTTGAAATCCCTATGTAAAATTGTCCGTGCTAATCGGTAGCATGACAACGCCATAGCAACGCCAATGTTTATTAGCATCAAGCTAGCACAAAAAGCAGAGCCTTACTTTACTTGCACCGGAGCGTCTTTTTTGAGTCAATTTCGTTGTTTGGCATGTCAACATTGCCCAGAGGTAGTTTGGCTGAGTCCGCTCTCGGTGCTGCTGGAGTGATCGCCGAGCGCGAAGAGCTCTAAAATTGCACCGTTGCCACAAAAAAAAAATCCCGAGAGGAATATTAGAAAGTGAAAGATATCAGCAGAAATCATATTGATCCAATGTGATATCAGCAGAAATCATATTGATCCAGTGTGATATCAGCAGGAATCATATTGATCCAGTATGATATCAGCAGGAATCATATTGATCCAGTATGATATCAGCAGGCATCACATTGATCCAGTATGATATCAGCAGGAATCATATTGATCCAATATGATATCAGCAGGAATCATATTGATCCAATGTGATATCAGCAGGAACCATATTGATCCTGTATATCAGCAGGAATCATATTGATCCATTATAATATCAGCAGGAATCATATTAATACAGTATGATATCAGCAGAAATAATATTGATCTAATGTGATATCAGCAGGAATCATATTGACCCAGTACATCAGCAGGAATCATATTTATCCAGTATGATATCAGCAGAAATAATATTGATCTAATGTGATATCAGCAGGAATCATATTGATCCAGTATGATATCAGCAGGAATCATATTGATCCAGTATGATATCAGCAGGAATCATATTGATCCAGTATGATATCAACAGGAATCATATTGATACATTGTGATATCAGCAGGAATCATATTGATCCAGTATGATATCAACAGGAATCATATTGATACATTGTGATATCAGCAGGAATCATATTGATCCAGGACATCAACAGGAATCATATTGATGCAGTAAGATATCAGCAGGAATCATATTGATCCAATGTGATATCAACAGGAATCATATTGATACATTGTGATATCAGCAGGAATCATATTGATCCAGTACATCAACAGGAATTATATTGATGCAGTAAGATATCAGCAGGAATCATATTGATCCAGTATAACATCAGCAGGAATCATATTGATCCCGTATGATATCAGCAGAAATCATATTGATCCAATGTGATATCAGCAGGAATCATATTGATCCAGTATATCAGCAGGAATCATATTCATCCAGTATGATATCAGCAGAAATCATATTGATCCAACGTGATATCAGCAGGAATCATATTGATCCAGTATGATATCAGCAGGAATCATATTGATCCAGTATGATATCAGCAGGAATCATATTGATCCAATGTGATAGCAGCAGGAATCATATTGATCCAGTTTGATATCACCAGGAATCAAATTGATCCAATGTGGTATCAACACCTGGTGGTCACAATAATTCATGAAGTTCAGCTCATGACGCGGCAAGTTGTGATGCGGACACGTTTGTTACTGGACACCTTCTATTCTCGTGTGTGAGTAAGACGTGACTATTTGATACTGGTTTGTGTTGACAAATGTCCCCTTTTTATTTCAGCGATTATGACCTACGTCTAGCTTGTGTGCTATTGTGTGCTGAGCTGTTGCGTAGCTGCTAGTAAATAGCCTACAAAGATATAGAAAAAAACACATTTTCAAAAAAAATTTTTTGAAAATGATGAATCCATTTAGAATCAGGATGAATAAGGATCGCAATTCGGATGTGAATCGGTTTTGTTTTGGTGATATCGCCACGATACCAGGTATCAGTATCGCACGTCAAGGTGTGAATGTTGTTTGTATGACTGTAAGTGAGTGTGTGTTGATGTGTGTAAGAGAGTATAAAAATAGTCTTGGTGCCATGGCGAGGATCTACTGTACCCGCCTTCCTGTGTAAACAAACCTAGGTAGCACTAATGGCCGCCTTGCCCTCCAGGACTTCTTCCTCCTGACCCAATGGAAGGTGCGGACCTGTCGTCTCACTGTCGCCCTCTTGTGGAGGACAACAAACCCCGTCCCTCTACCACAAGGCTGACTCGGGGGGAGGGGGGGGGAGCGGAGGTGGTCCGAGACCTGAAAGTCCACCAGAGTCCGGGTGCGAGGTGAGCGGAGAAGGTCTTCATACCTCCGTGGAGAAGAGGATGCTCTGGCGTTTGCTGTCAGGCGTGGGGATGGTCTCCAGCTGCAGGAAGTAGAGCAACACCTGCACCTGGGGGGGACACACCACATTGTAGTTACACACACACGTACAGCAGGGGGCGCCACAACTCTGATTATCAACAATCCGGAACTGCGGTCTTCAAAATAGCCGCAAAACGTCAGGAGGTTGACAAGCAATATTTCCTTTGCACCCTGGTAGTATCTTAAAATTCTGCCGTGTTGATTAGTTTTACCTGGCCAATAAATGCACTCATGCACAGTCTTTATTTATAAGACCCACTGCAAACAACCTTCCCTAGTCATGGTACAAAAAAATTAATAAAAATAAAATCCAAACAACACAAAATGTCAACAGACATGGTCACTAAACTTTGTGGATATAAAATCACACGTCCATTCGCCATAAACACCTCATAATTACACCCGTTTAAATCCATTACAATGCATGATGGGAAAATTGCACTTATCCATGTTTGTCACATTTTAGCTGCTTCAGATTTCTGATTGGTTACAAAACTTGAAGGAGGTCGTCACAGAAGTAAACACGGTGGGAGTCAAACTTTCACTTATTCTTTAATATACAATTATATGAATTATTAATTTCACATACATTATATTAATAGAATATGCAAATATATATTTGGTACCCCTGGTCTAAATATCAACAATATATCAACATAAAGAAAGTGTAAAGAATGTGTAAGGTTTAAAGAAGAGCAAATAAAGCGTACAGAAAGTGTGGATAAAGTGTGAAATGTAAAGAAAGCATAAAGAAAGTGTAAATAAAGTGTAAATAATGTGTCAGGTGTAAAGAAGTGTAAATAAAGTGTAAAGAATAGTAAATAAAGTGTAAAGAAGAGTGGATAAAGTGTGGATAAAGTGTAAATAAGTGTAAATAAAGTGTAAAGAAGTGTGGATAAAGTTTTATGAGAAGCGTAAATAAAGTGTAAAAAAAAAAGCGTAAATAAAGTGTAAAGAAGTGTAGATAAAGTGTAAAAAAGAGTAAATAAAGTGAAAAGAAGAGTAAATAAAGTGTAAATAAAGTGTAAATGAAGTGTAAGGAAGTGTGGATAAAGTGTAAAGAGGAGTAAATAAAGTGTAAATAAAGCATAAAGAAGTGTGGATAAAGTGTAAATAAAGCGTAAATAAAGTGTAAAGAAGTGTGGATAAAGTGTAAAGATGAGTAAATAAAGTGTAAGTAAAGTGTAAAGAAGTGTGGATAAAGTGTAAAGAAGTGTGGATAAAGTGTAAAGAAGAGTAAATAAAGTGTAAATAAAGCGTAAATAAAGTGTAAATAAAGCGTAAATAAAGTGTAAAGAAGAGTAAATAAAGTGTAAAGACGTGTAAATAAAGCATAAATAAAGTGTAAAGAAGTGTGAATAAAGTGTAAATAGGAGTAAATAAAGTGTAAATAAAATGTAAAGAAGTGTGGATAAAGTGTAAATAAAGTGTAAATAAAGCGTCAATAAAGCGTCAATAAAGCATCAATAACGTGTAAAGAAGTGTCGATAAAGTGTAAAGAGGAGTACATAAAGTGTAAATAAAGCATAAATAAAGTGTAAAGAAGTGTGGATGAAGTGTAAAGAAAAGTAAATAAAGTGTACATAAAGTGCAAAGAAGTGTGGATAAAATGTAAAGAAGAGTAAATCACATGTAAATAACTGGTAAATAAAGCGTAAATAAAGTGTAAAGAAGAGTAAATAAAGTGTAAATAAAGTGTAAATAAAGCGTAAAAAAAGTGTAAAGAAGTGTGGATAAAGTGTAAAGAGGAATAAATAAAGTGTAAATACAGTGTGAATAAGGCGTAAATAAAGTGTGAATAAAGTGTAAATAAAGTGTAAAGAAGTGTGGATAAAGTGTAAAAAAGCGTAAATAAAGTGTGAATATAGTGTAAATAAAGTGTAAAGAAGAGTAAATACAGTGTAAAGAAGAGTAAATACAGTGTAAAGAAGTGTGGATAAAGTGTAAAGAAGAGTAAATAAAGTGTAAATAAAGCGTTAAAAAAGTGTAAAGAAGAGTAAATAAAGTGTAAAGAAGTGTGGATCAAGTATAAAGAAGAGTAAATAAAGTGTAAAAAAAAAAGTTCAATAAGCGTAAAAAAAGTGTAAAAGGTGTAAAGAAGTGTAAATAAGGTGTAAATAAGTGTGGATCAAGTGTTAATAAAGTGTAAATAAAGTGTAAATAAAGTGTAAATAAAGTGTAAAAAAGTGTTTTAAAAAGTGTAAAAAAGTGTAAAGAGGAATAAATAAAGTGTAAATAAAGTATGAATATAGTGTAAATAAAGTGTAAAGAAGAGTAAATAAAGTGTAAAGAAGTGTGGATAAAGTGTAAAGAAGAGTAAATAAAGTGTAAATAAAGCGTTAAAAAAGTGTAAAGAAGAGTAAATAAAGTGTAAAGAAGTGTGGATCAAGTGTAAAGAAGAGTAAATAAAGTGTAAAAAAGTGTAAATAAAACGTAAAAAAGTGTTAAAAAGTGTAAAAAAGTGTAAAGAAGTGTAAATAAGGTGTAAAGAAGTGTGGTTCAAGTGTAAAGAAGAGTAAATAAAGTGTAAATAAAGCGTAAATAAAGCGTAAAAAAATGTGTACAAAAGTGTAAAGAAGAGTAAATAAAGTGTAAATAAGTGTGGATAAAGTGTAAAGAGGAATAAATAAAGTGTAAATAAAGTGTGAATAAAGTGTAAAGAAGAGTAATAAATAAAGCGTAAAGAAAGTGTGTACACAAAGTGTAAATAATGTGTAAGGTGTAAAGAATAGTAAATAAAGAATAAAGAAAGTGTAAGTGTGAAAAATAAGTATTTGGTATTAAAAAGGGGGTGTGGCCTGGTATTAAAAAGAGGGCGTGGTCTGGGCCAGGCAGACGTGTGCGGTGGATTTCTAGTAGATTGTGAAACAGAAACAGGATGTGACTGTAGCACACGGCAGCACTTGTTGACACGTGACTGTAGCACACGGCAGCACTTGTTGACATGTGACTGTAGCACACGGCAGCACTTGTTGACATGTGACTGTAGCACACGGCAGCACTTGTTGACACGTGACTGTAGCACACGGCAGCACTTGTTGACACGTGACTGTAGCACACGGCAGCACTTGTTGACACGTGACTGTAGCACACGGCAGCACTTGTTGACACGTGACTGTAGCACACGGCAGCACTTGTTGACACGTGACTGTAGCACACGGCAGCACTTGTTGACACGTGACCGTAGCACACGGCAGCACTTGTTGACACGTGACTGTAGCACACGGCAGCACTTGTTGACATGTGACTGTAGCACACGGCAGCACTTGTTGACACGTGACTGTAGCACACGGCAGCACTTGTTGACACGTGACTGTAGCACACGGCAGCACTTGTTGACACGTGACTGTAGCACACGGCAGCACTTGTTGACACGTGACTGTAGCACACGGCAGCACTTGTTGACACGTGACTGTAGCACACGGCAGCACTTGTTGACACGTGACTGTAGCACACGGCAGCACTTGTTGACACGTGACTGTAGCACACGGCAGCACTTGTTGACACGTGACCGTAGCACACGGCAGCACTTGTTGACACGTGACTGTAGCACACGGCAGCACTTGTTGACACGTGACTGTAGCACACGGCAGCACTTGTTGACATGTGACTGTAGCACACGGCAGCACTTGTTGACATGTGACTGTAGCACACGGCAGCACTTGTTGACATGTGACTGTAGCACACGGCAGCACTTGTTGACATGTGACTGTAGCACACGGCAGCACTTGTTGACACGTGACTGTAGCACACGGCAGCACTTGTTGACACGTGACTGTAGCACACGGCAGCACTTGTTGACATGTGACTGTAGCACACGGCAGCGGGGTGAAGGAAGGAGGGAGCAAGATGGCCGCTTACCTGCGCCATGACTTCCAGGGACCAGCTGTCCCCCATGCTGATTGGCTGGCTGGGGTTGGCTGGGATCTTACTGTCCTTCTCTGCAGGTCTCAGCAGCGTAGGACCGAACACTGTGGCCAAGTTATGGAGGGACATCTTGTTGATGCACTCCTTCTCCGCCACCCTGACAGTAAACATCATCACATCAACACCGTCTCCATGGCAACCATCTCACACTTCATTTTCATTAAACGCCACCATCATGTACCCCACTGGGCAAACTTACACTACTATTTATGATGTTGTACAACTAACTAAACTCACTAATTATCATGTTGTACAACTAACTAAACTCACTAATTATTATGTTGTACAACTAACTAAACTCACTAATTATCATGTTGTACAACTAACTAAATTCACTAATTATCATGTTGTACAACTAACTAAACTCACTAATTATGATGTTGTACAACTAACTAGACTCATTAATTATGATGTTGTACAACTAACTAAACTCACTAATCATCATGTTGTACAACTAACTAAACTCACTAATTATTATGTTGTACAACTAACTAAACTCACTAATTATGATGTTGTACAACTAACTAAATTCACTAATTATCATGTTGTACAACTAGCCAAACTCACTAATTATTATGTTGTTCAACTAACTAAACTCATTAATTATTATGTTGTACAACTAATTAAACTCATTATTTATGATGTTGTACAACTAACTAAATTCACTAATTATTATGTTGTACAACTAACTAAATTCACTAATTATGATGTTGTACAACTAACTAAATTCACTAATTATTATGTTGTACAACTAACTAAACTCATTAATTATTATGTTGTACAACTAACTAAATTCACTAATTATTATGTTGTACAACTAACTAAACTAATTAATTATTATGTTGTACAACTAACTAAACTTACTAATAATTATGTTGTACAACTAGCTAAATTCACTAATTATTATGTTGTACAACTAACTAAATTCACTAATTATTATGTTGTACAACTAGCTAAATTCACTAATTATTATGTTGTACAACTAACTAAACTCACTAATTATTATGTTGTACAACTAACTAAACTCATTAATTATGTTGTACAACTAACTAAACTCACTAATTATGATGTTGTACAACTAACTAAATTCACTAATTATCATGTTGTACAACTAACTAAACTAAACTAATTATTATGTTGTACAACTAACTAAATTCACTTATTATTATGTTGTACAACTAACTAAATTCACTAATTATTATGTTGTACAACTAACTAAATTCACTTATTATTATGTTGTACAACTAACTAAATTCACTAATTATTATGTTGTACAACTAACTAAATTCACTAATTATTATGTTGTACAACTAACTAAACTCACTAATTATTATGTTGTACAACCAGCTAAATTCACTAATTATTATGTTGTACAACTAACTAAATTCATTAATTGTTATGTTGTACAACTAACTAAACTCATTATTTATGATGTTGTACAACTAACTAAACTTGTTAATTATTATGTTGTACAACTAACTAAATTCACTAATTATTATGTTGTACAACTAACTAAACTAATTAATTATTATGTTGTACAACTAACTAAACTTACTAATAATAATGTTGTACAACTAGCTAAATTCACTAATTATCCATCCATCCATTTTCTACCGCTTATTCCCTTTGGGGTCGCGGGGGGCGCTGGAGCCTATCTCAGCTACAATCGGGCGGAAGGCGGGGTACACACTGGACAAGTCGCCACCTCATCGCAGTTCACTAATTATTATGCTGTACAACTAACTAAATTCAATAATAATTATGTTGTACAACTAGCTAAATTCACTAATTATTATGTTGTACAACTAACTAAACTCATTAATTATGATGTTGTACAACTAACTAAACTCATTATTTATGATGTTGTACAACTAACTAAACTCACTAATTATTATGTTGTACAACTAGCTAAATTCACAAATTATTATGTTGTACAACTAACTAAACTCATTATTTATGATGTTGTACAACTAACTAAACTCATTAATTATTATATTGTACAACTAACTAAACTCACTAATTATCATGTTGTACAACTAACTAAACTCACTAATTATTATGTTGTACAACTAACTAGACTCATTAATTATGATGTTGTACAACTAACTAAACTCATTAATTATTATGTTGTACAACTAACTGAACTCATTAATTATTATATTGTACAACTAACTAAACTCACTAATTATCATGTTGTACAACTAACTAAACTCACTAATTATTATGTTGTACAACTAACTAGACTCATTAATTATGATGTTGTACAACTAACTAAACTCATTAATTATTATGTTGTACAACTAACTAAACTTACTAATTATGATGTTGTACAACTAACTAAACTCACTAATTATTATGTTGTACAACTAACTAGACTCATTAATTATGATGTTGTACAACTAACTAAACTCATTAATTATTATGTTGTACAACTAACTAAACTCATTAATTATTATGTTGTACAACTAACTAAACTCATTATTTATGATGTTGTACAAATAACTAAATTCACTAATTATTATGTTGCACAACTAGCTAAACTCACTAATTATTATGTTGTAAAACTAGCTAAATTCACTAATCATTATGTTGTACAACTAGCTAAACTTACGAATTATTATGTTGTACAACTAACTAAATTCACTAATTATTATGTTGTACAACTAACTAAACTCATTCATTATTATGTTGTACAACTAACTAAACTCATTCATTATTATGTTGTACAACTAACTAAACTCACTAATTATTATGTTGTACAACCAGCTAAATTCACTAATTATTATGTTGTACAACTAACTAAACTCACTAATTATTATGTTGTACAACCAGCTAAATTCACTAATTATTATGTTGTACAACTAACTAAATTCATTAATTGTTATGTTGTACAACTAACTAAACTCATTATTTATGATGTTGTACAACTAACTAAACTTGTTAATTATTATGTTGTACAACTAACTAAATTCACTAATTATTATGTTGTACAACTAACTAAACTAATTAATTATTATGTTGTACAACTAACTAAACTTACTAATAATAATGTTGTACAACTAGCTAAATTCACTAATTATCCATCCATCCATTTTCTACCGCTTATTCCCTTTGGGGTCGCGGGGGGCGCTGGAGCCTATCTCAGCTACAATCGGGCGGAAGGCGGTGTACACACTGGACAAGTCGCCACCTCATCGCAGTTCACTAATTATTATGCTGTACAACTAACTAAATTCAATAATAATTATGTTGTACAACTAGCTAAATTCACTAATTATTACGTTGTACAACTAACTAAACTCATTAATTATGATGTTGTACAACTAACTAAACTCATTAATTATTATGTTGTACAACTAACTAAACTCACTAATTATTATGTTGCACAACTAACTAAATTCACTAATTATGATGTTGTACAACTAACTAAATTCACTAATTATTATGTTGTACAACTACCTAAACTCACTAATTATTATGTTGTACAACTAACTAAACTCATTAATTATTATGTTGTACAACTAATTAAATTCACTAATTATGATGTTGTACAACTAGCTAAACTCACTAATTATTATGATGTACAACTAACTAATTTCACTATTTATGATGTTGTACAACTAGCTAAATTCACTAATTATTATGTTGTACAACTACCTAAATTCACTAATTATTATGTTGTACAACTAACTAAACTCATTATTTATGATGTTGTACAACTAACTAAATTCACTAATTATTATGTTGTACAACTAACTAAATTCACTAATTGTGATGTTGTACAACTAACTAAACTCATTAATTATTATGTTGTACAACTAACTAAACTCATTAATTATTATGTTGTACAACTAACTAAACTCACTAATTATTATGTTGTACAACTAACTAAATTCACTAATTATTATGTTGTACAACTAGCTAAATTCACTAATTATTATGTTGTACAACTAACTAAATTCACTAATTATTATGTTGTACAACTAGCTAAATTCACTAATTATTATGTTGTACAACTAACTAAATTCACTAATAATTATGATGTACAACTAGCTAAATTCACTAATTACTATGTTGTACAACTCACTAAATTCAGTTAGTTAAAAAGGCAAATAATATCTCTCACAGTATTTTTTATTTTTTTTGCACCATGACTAGGGAAGCTTGTCTGCATTGGGTCATACAAGTAAATGCTGCGCTTAGAACCATTCAGAGTATTATTAAATTGTAGTATTATTACACTGGCCACTTTATGGCGACAAAATGGCAGCATCAAGGTCAGGCAAACTGAAGACGTCAGTGTGGACATCACTGGTTTAATATATTTATTATTCTTCATAAGATTGATTTCACAACCGTAAGGAATGAATCCATGTTTGTGATTCGTCACTTGTTAGAAAATCCTGACGTAACTACCATGTTTTCCGGACTAAAAGCCGTTACTTTTTCCCCAAGCTTTGAACCCTGCGGCCTATATAAAGGTGCAACTAATCTACAGATTTTCCTTTGCTAACGGATCAATTATGGATGGATTGAGCAAATAAATCTTGCAATGTACTAAATTGATCCACTTTAAGAAAGTGTTCAAACTCAAAGGATTTGCAAAAAAAAATACTTTAAATATGTTTCACCCAATTGTGCACAAAATCTGACATTTTTTTCATTTTGCTTCTGAAAACAAATACTGTAAACAAAAGCTGTTTCAGATTTTTAGTGTTGTTTTCATATCTCTGTGATGCGTTCAGGGGCCTGTTTGAAAGTGGTACCTCTTCAGGTGGTCTAGGAGGAAGAGGAAGGTGACCAGGTTGGGCTCGGGTAGCGACAGCAGCAGGTTCAACATGCAGCTCTCCTTGGCGACGCTGTCTGACAGAGCTGAGGACCACAAGATGGACGCATGGGATCATGGCAATGAAGAGGCCTTTTAACTTCAACAAGAACTTTACCCGGGTAAATAAAGTACCCGCAGTGTTTCCACCAAAAACTACCCGGGTAAATAAAGTACCCCCAGTGTTTCCACCAAAAACTACCCAGGTAGATAAAGTTCCTAGGAATCTATTTCAGTTCCTGGTAGCGAGGTCCATCTTTCTTAAAGCAACAGCGTAAAGGAAGTGTAAAGAAATTTTAAAAATGTTAAGAAAGTGTAAAAAGTACAAAGAAAATGTAAAAAAAACAAACACAAAGTTAGTGTAAAAACGTGAAAAAGTAAAAATAAAGTGTAAAGAAAATGTAAAACAACGTAAAGGAAGTGTAAAGCGTGTAAAGAAAGTGTTAAAAGCATAAAGTAAGTGTAAAATACTGAAATAAAGCGTAAAATAAGTGTATAAAGCGCAAATAAAGTGTAAACATGTAAAGACAGTGTAAAACAGAGTAAAGAAAGTGTATAGGGAGAGTAAAAAAGCATTACAAAAGCGTAAAAAAAAAACCTACAATAAGTATAAGGAAGTGTAAAGTGTAAAGAGAGTGTATAAAGCGTAAATAAAGTGTCAAACCCGTAAAGAAAGTGTAAAAAAACATACAGAAAGTGCAACGGGAGTGTAAAAAACGTGTAAAACAATTTGTTAATAAGGCGTAACAAAAGTGTTAAAAAAGCGTAACAAAAGTGTAACAGGAGTGATAAAAGTGTAAAGGAAGTGTTAAAAAAAGCGTAACAAAAGTGTAACAGCAGTGATAAAAGTGTAAAGAAAGTTTTAAAAAAGCGTAACGAAAGCAAATAAAGTGGAAAACAAATGTCAAGAAAGTGTTAAAAAAAAAAGTATACAAGAGTGTATAACACGTGAATAAAGTGTAAGACCTGTAAAGAAAGTGTAAAATGTTTTTAAAGAAAGTGTAAACATGTAAGGAAAGTTTAATGAGAGTGTAAAAAAGCTCAAAGAATGTGTAAAAAAAATGTAAAAAGTGTATAAAGTGTAAAAAACAAAAACAAAACATGTACAGAAAGTGTAACAGGAGTGGAAAAAAGTGGAAACAAATGCGTAAAGAGTGTATAAAGCGATAAAAAAAGTGTAAAACTTGTAAAGAAAGTGTAACAGGAGTGTAGAAAAGCGTAAAGAGTTTATAAAGCGTAAATAAAGTGTTAAAACGTAAATAAAATGTAAAAAAGTGTAAATAAAGCATATAGGAAGTGTAAAAAGCATGATAAAAGTGTAAAAAGGTGTAAAGAAAGTGTATAAAGGCATAAAAGAAAGAGTATAGAAATGATAAAAGTGTTTAAAAGAAGCATAAGAGTTTATAAGGTGTAAATAAAGTGCAAGACATGTAAAGAAAGTGTAAAAAACCATACAGAAAGTGTAACGGGAGTGTAAAAAAAAGTGTAAAAAAAAAAGTTAAAGAAGTGTAAAAAAAAGTGTTAAAATAGTGTAACAAAAGTGTAAAAAAAAGTGTAAAGAAAGTGTTAAAAAAGCGTAACAAAAGTGTAACAGGAGTGATAAAAGTGTAAAGAAAGTTTAAAAAAAGTGTAACGAAAGCAAATAAAGTGTAAAACAAATGTCAAGAAAGTGTTAAAAAAAAGTGTACAAGAGTGTATAACACGTGAATAAAGTGTAAGACCTGTAATGAAAGTGTCAAATGTTTTTAAAGAATGTGTAAACAGGTAAAGAAAGTGTATCAGGAGTGAAAAAACGTGGAAATAAATGCGTAAAGAGTGTATAAAGCGATAAGAAAGTGTAAAACATGTAAAGAAAGTGTAACAGGAGTGTAGAAAAGCGTAAAGAGTGTATAAAGCGTAAATAAAGTGGAAAACGTAAATAAAATGTAAAAAAGTGTAAATAAAGCATATAGGAAGTGTAAAAAGCATGATAAAAGTGTAAAAAAGTGTAAAGAAAGTGCATAAAGGCATAAAAGAAAGAGTTTAGAAATGCTAAAAGTGTTTTAAAGAAGCATAAAGAGAGTGTATAAGGCGGAAATAAAGTGGAAAATATGTTTAAAAAAGCGTAAAGAAAGTGTAAAAAGCATGATAAAAGTGTTTTAAAAAAGCATAAGAGTTTATAAGGCGTAAATAAAGTGGTAAAGAAAGTGTAAAAAAGTGTATAGGAAGTGTAAAAAGCATGATAAAAGTGTAAAGAAAGTGTATAGAGGCGTAAAATAAAGAGTATAGGAATGATAAAAGTGTTTCAAAAAAGCGTAAAAGAAAGTGTATAGAAATGATAAAAGTGTTTTATAAAGCGTAAAAAAAGTGTAATAACGCATAAAAGAAAGAATATAGGAATGATAAATGTGTTTTAAAAAAGAGTAAAGAAAGTGTAGAAGAATGATAAAAGTGTAAACAAAAAGCGTAAAGAAAGTGTGTAAAGACGTAAAAGAAAGTGTATAGGAATGATAAATGTGTTTTAAAAAAGCGCAAAGAAAGTGTATAAAGGTGTAAAAGAAAGTGTATAGGAATGATAAAAGTGTAAACAAAAAGCGTATAAAGACGTAAATAATGTGGAAAACATGTAAAGAAAATGTAAAAAAAAAAGTGTATAGGAAGTGTAAAAAGAATGATAAAAGTGCTTTAAAAAAGCATAAATAAAGTGTATAGGAAGTGTAAATAAAGTGTATAGGAAGTGTAAAAAGAATGATAAAAGTGTTTTAAAAAAAGCATAAATAAAGTGTATAGGAAGTGTAAAAGAAAGAATAAAAATCTTACAGATGCCGCCTGCAAAGTTGGGGTAGAGCTCGTCGGTGAAGAGCGGTTCAGGAAGCTCGCGGAAGTAAAGCTTCAAGGTGCCGGCGATGGCGTTGACGTCCATCTCGCTCATCATGACAGAAACATCTTTGTTGTCTGCCAAGAAGGAGGAGGGCATGAAGACAAGAACAAGAAGAGAAACATCTTAGTTGTCTGCCAAGGAGGAGGAGGGCAAGAAGACAAGAAGCAGAAGCAGAAGAGAAGACTCACTGCTGTCAAAGGCCGTCTTCAGGGCTTGGATGTCCGTGGCCACGCCCGACACTCGGTAGATGCCCACCTCCTCCATGCCCCGCCTCTCGATCTCCTCCAGGCACTGTCGCACGATGTAGGGCACCTTGGAACGCTCACGTCTTTTTGTTTGAAACCAACCAAATAACTCCATCAATAACATCAGTGAAATCAATCAATGAAACCAATCAATAACATCAGTGAAATCAATCAATGAAACCAATCAATAACATCATGGAAATCAATCAATGAAATCAGTGTAATCGATCAATGAACTCAATCAATAACATCAGTGAAATTAATCAATGAAATCAACCAAATAACTCAATCAATAACATCAGTGAAATCAATGAAACCAACCAAACAACCCAATCAATAACATCAGTGAAATCGATCAATGAAACCAATCAATAACATTAGTAAAATGTATCAATGAAATCAAACAAATAACTCAATCAATAACATCAGTGAAATCGATCAATGAACTCAATCAATAACATCAGTGAAATCAATCAATGAAACCAATCAATAACATCATGGAAATCATTCAATGAAATCAGTGTAATCGATCAATTAACTCAATCAATAACATCAGTGAAATCAATCAATGAAACCAATCAATAACATCATGGAAATCAATCTATGAAATTAGTGTAATCGATCAATGAAGTCAATCAATAACATCAGTGAAATTAATCAATGAAATCAACCAAATAACCCAATCAATAACATCAGTGAAATCGATCAATGAAACCAATCAATAACATCAGTGAAATGTATCAATGAAATCAAACAAATAACTCAATCAATAACATCAGTGAAATCGATCAACGAACCCAATCAATAACATCAGTGAATGAACTCAAAAAATGTAAACAATCAATGAACTCAATCAATAAAATCAATCAATGAAATCAATCAGTTAAGTCCTTAAATGAAACCCGTAAATGTAATCAATCAATGAACTCAATCAATAAAATCAATCAATGAACTCAAAAAATGTAATCAATCAATGAACTCAATCAATAAAATCAATCAATGAACTCAAAAGATGTAATCAATCAATGAACTCAATCAATAAAATCAATCAATGAACTCAAAAAATGTAATCAATCAATGAACTCAATCAATAAAATCAATCAATGAAATCAATCAATGAACTCAAACAATGAAAGCAATCAATGAACCCAATCAATAAAATCAATCAATGTAATCAATCAATGAAATCAAACAATGAAATAAATCAATGAACTCAAACAATGAACTCAAAAAATGTAATCAATCAATGAAATCAAACAATGAAATGAATCAATGAACTCAAACAATTAAATGAATCAGGTAAATGAATCAGGTAAATGAATCAGGTATATGAATCAGGTAAATGAATCAGGTAAACGAATCAGGTATGTGAATCAGGTATGTGAATCAGGTAAATGAATCAGGTATATGAATCAGGTAAATGAATCAGGTATATGAATCAGGTAAATTAATCAGGTAAATGAATCACGTATATGAATCAGGTAAATGAATCAGGTAAATGAATCAGGTAAATTAATCAGGTATATGAATCAGGTAAATGAATCAGGTAAATGAATCAGGTAAATGAATCAGGTATATGAATCAGGTAAATTAATCAGGTAAATGACTCAGGTATATGAATCAGGTATATGAATCAGGTAAATGAATCAGGTATATGAATCAGGTAAATTAATCAGGTAAATGAATCACGTATATGAATCAGGTAAATGAATCAGGTAAATGAATCAGGTAAATTAATCAGGTATATGAATCAGGTAAATGAATCAGGTAAATGAATCAGGTAAATGAATCAGGTATATGAATCAGGTAAATTAATCAGGTAAATGACTCAGGTATATGAATCAGGTATATGAATCAGGTAAATGAATCAGGTAAATTAATCAGGTATATGAATCAGGTAAATGAATCAGTTATACGAATCAGGTAAATGAATCAGGTAAATTAATCAGGTAAATGAATCAGGTAAATGAATCAGGTATATGAATCAGGTAAATGAATCAGGTATATGAATCAGGTATATGAATCAGGTAAATGAATCAGGTATATGAATCAGGTAAATGAATCAGGTAAATGAATCAGGTATATGAATGAGGTATATGAATGCGGTAAATGAATGAGGTAAAATAATCAGGTAAATGCAAGTAAGGAGTGTAATGAATGAGTAGAGAGAAAAAGACTGACTTGGTGACAGTAGAGATCTTGACTCCAAACACTCCCATGGGTCTCCTTGAAGGCATCTTCTTCAGACTCAACTCTCTGCTGGTGAACTTCATGGACACTTTCACTTCCATCTGGGACAGGAAGTACACCAGCAATGTTACACACCTACACTTCCTGTTACACCTCACTACTACTATATAATACTGTAACATTTACTATATAATACTGTAACATGTTACTACTACTATATAATACTGTAACATTTACTATATAATACTGTAACATGTTACTACTACTATATAATACTGTAACATTTACTATATAATACTGTAACATGTTACTACTACTATATAATACTGTAACATTTACTATATAATACTGTAACATTTACTATATAATACTGTAACATTTACTATATAATACTGTAACATATTACTACTACTATATAATACTGTAACACATTACCATTACTATATAATACTGTAACATGTTACTACTACTAAATACTGTTCCATACGTGAACTTGATGGACACTTTCACTTCCATCTGGGACAGGAAGTACACCAGCAATGTTACACACCTACACTTCCTGTTACACGTCACTACTACTATATAATACTGTAACATATTTACTATATACTACTGTAACATGTTACTACTACTACATAATACTGTAACACATTACTACTACTATATAATACTGTAACATATTACCATTACTATATAATACTGTAACATATTTACTACTACTATATAATACTGTAACATATTACTAATACTATATAATACTGCAACATATTACTACTACTATATAATACTGTAACATATTACTACTACTATATAATACTGTAACACGTTACTACTACTATATAATACTGTAACATATTACTACTACTACATAATACTGTAACACATTATTACTACTATATAATACTGTAACATATTACTACTACTATATAATACTGTAACATATTACTATTACTATATAATACTGTAACATGTTACTATGACTATATAATACTGTAATATATTACTACTATTATATAATACTGTAACATATTACTACAACATAATAATACTGTAACATATTACTACTACTACATAATACTGTAACATGTTACTACTACTATATAATGCTGTAATATAGTACTACTATTATATAATACTGTAACATATTACTATTACTATATAATACTGTAACATGTTACTACTACTATATAATACTGTAATATATTACTACTATTATATAATACTGTAACATATTACTCCAACATAATAATACTGTAACATATTACTACTACTACATAATATTGTAACATGTTACTACTACTGTATAACACTGTAAGATATTACTACTACTATATAATACTGAAACATGCTGCTACTACTACTATATAATACTGTAACATATTACTACTACAACATAATACTGTAACATATTACTACTACTACATAATACTGTAACATAGTACTACTACTACTACTACACAATACTGTAACATATTACTACCACTACTACTACATAATACTGTAAAATAGTACTACTACTACTACACAATACTGTAACATATTACTACTACTACTACATGATACTGTAACATAGTACTACTACTACATGATACTGTAACATAGTACTACTACAACAACATAATACTGTAACATATTACTACTACTACTACATAATACTGTAACATGGTACTACTACATAATACTGTAACATATTACTACTACTACTACTACTACTACATAATACTGTAACATGGTACTACTACATAATACTGTAACATATTACTACTACTACTACTACTACATAATACTGTAACATAGTACTACTACTACATAATACTGTAACATATTACTACTACTACTACTACATAATACTGTAACATAGTACTACTACAACATAATACTGTAACATATTACTACTACTACTACTACTACATAATACTGTAACATAGTACTACTACTACATAATACTGTAACATATTACTACTACTACTACTACATAATACTGTAACATAGTACTACTACAACATAATACTGTAACAATGTACTACTACAACATAATACTGTAACATACTACTACTACAACATAATACTGTAACATATTAGTACTACAACATAATAGTGTAACAAAGTACTACTACTGTACAATAGTGTAACATAGTACTACGACTGTATAATAGTGTAGGAGTAGGACTGACACACCTCAGTCATAGGGATGATGGTCCTCTGCCACTCTTTGCCTTGCAGCATTTGTGGCACCAGCTGAATAATAACACACACATCATTAATGTCATAGAAACATACTTTTATCACACACACACACACACACACACACACACACACACACACACACACACACACACACACACACACACACACACACACACACACACACATATATATATATATATATCGTCAACAGTGCTTATAAAAATGCAAAATCATATTTTACATAACCATCAAAGGTTGAACAATATTTGTTTTTGTTTTTTTTCGTCTTTTTGTTAGTGAATGATTTACCTTTTGAAGAGATGTGTTAAAAATATAGGTAACACTTTAGTATGGGCAACATATTCACCATTAATTAGTTGCTTATTAACATGCAAATTAGTAACATATTGGCACTTAATTAGTCATTATTAAGTATTTATTAATTCCTTATTCGGCATGGCCTTATTATACAACAACCCTAACCCTAACCCTAACCTCAACCAAATAATTCTAAATTAAGTCTTTGTTACTTACAATATGTTCCCCTAGTGTCCAAATAACGCTTAATTAAGTCTTTGTTACTTACAATATGTTCCCCTATTGTCCAAATAACTCTTAATTAAGTCTTTGTTACTTACAATATGTTACCCTAGTGTCCAAATAACTCTTAATTAAGTCTTTGTTACTTACAATATGTTCCCCTAGTGTGCAAATAACGCTTAATTAAGTCTTTGTTACTTACAATATGTTCCCCTAGTGTCCAAATAACTCTTAATTAAGTCTTTGTTACTTACAATATGTTACCCTAGTGTCCAAATAACTCTTAATTAAGTCTTTGTTACTTACAATATGTTCCCCTAGTGTCCAAATAACTCTTAATTAAGTCTTTGTTGCTTACAATATGTTCCCCTAGTGTCCAAATAACTCTAAATGAAGTCTTTGTTACTTACAATATGTTCCCCTAGTGTCCAAATAACGCTTAATTAAGTCTTTGTTACTTACAATATGTTCCCCTGGTGTCCAAATAACGCTTAATTAAGTCTTTGTTACTTACAATATGTTCCCCTAGTGTCCAAATAACTCTTAATTAAGTCTTTGTTACTTACAATATGTTCCTTTAGTGTCCAAATAACTCTTAATTAAGTCTTTGTTACTTACAATATGCTCCTTTAGTGTCCAAATAACTCTTAATTAAGTCTTTGTTGCTTACAATATGTTCCCCTAGTGTCCAAATAACTCTTAATTATGTCTTTGTTACTTACAATATGTTCCCCTAGTGTCCAAATAACTCTTAATTAAGTCTTTGTTACTTACAATATGTTCCCCTAGTGTCCAAATAACTCTAAATTAAGTCTTTGTTACTTACAATATGTTCCCCTAGTGTCCAAATAACTCTTAATTAAGTCTTTGTTACTTACAATATGTTCCTTTAGTGTCCAAATAACTCTTAATTAAGTCTTTGTTACTTACAATATGCTCCTTTAGTGTCCAAATAACTCTTAATTAAGTCTTTGTTGCTTACAATATGTTCCCCTAGTGTCCAAATAACTCTTAATTAAGTCTTTGTTGCTTACAATATGTTCCCCTAGTGTCCTAATAACTCTTAATGAAGTCTTTGTTACTTACAATATGTTCCCCTAGTGTCCAAATAACTCTTAATTAAGTATTTGTTACTTACAATATGTTCCCCTAGTGTCCAAATAACTCTTAATTAAGTCTTTGTTACTTACAATATGTTCCCCTAGTGTCCAAATAACTCTTAATTAAGTCTTTGTTGCTTACAATATGTTCCCCTAGTGTCCAAATAACTCTAAATTAAGTCTTTGTTACTTACAATATGTTCCCCTAGTGTCCAAATAACTCTTAATTACGTCTTTGATACTTACAATATGTTCCTTTAGTGTCCAAATAACTCTTAATTATGTCTTTGTTACTTACAATATGTTCCCCTAGTGTCCAAATAACTCTTAATTAAGTCCTTGTTACTTACAATATGTTCCCCTAGTGTCCAAATAACTCTTAATTACGTCTTTGTTACTTACAATATGTTCCCCTAGTGTCCAAATAACTCTAAATTAAGTCTTTGTTACTTACAATATGTTCCCCTAGTGTCCAAATAACTCTTAATTAAGTCTTTGTTACTTACAATATGTTCCCCTAGTGTCCAAATAACTCTTAATTAAGTCTTTGTTGCTTACAATATGTTCCCCTAGTGTCCAAATAACTCTAAATTAAGTCTTTGTTACTTACAATATGTTCCCCTAGTGTCCAAATAACTCTTAATTACGTCTTTGATACTTACAATATGTTCCTTTAGTGTCCAAATAACTCTTAATTATGTCTTTGTTACTTACAATATGTTCCCCTAGTGTCCAAATAACTCTTAATTAAGTCCTTGTTACTTACAATATGTTCCCCTAGTGTCCAAATAACTCTTAATTACGTCTTTGTTACTTACAATATGTTCCCCTAGTGTCCAAATAACTCTAAATTAAGTCTTTGTTACTTACAATATGTTCCCCTAGTGTCCAAATAACTCTTAATTAAGTCTTTGTTACTTACAATATGTTCCCCTAGTGTCCAAATAACTCTTAATTAAGTCTTTGTTGCTTACAATATGTTCCCCTAGTGTCCAAATAACTCTAAATTAAGTCTTTGTTACTTACAATATGTTCCCCTAGTGTCCAAATAACTCTTAATTACGTCTTTGATACTTACAATATGTTCCTTTAGTGTCCAAATAACTCTTAATTATGTCTTTGTTACTTACAATATGTTCCCCTAGTGTCCAAATAACTCTTAATTAAGTCCTTGTTACTTACAATATGTTCCCCTAGTGTCCAAATAACTCTTAATTACGTCTTTGTTACTTACAATATGTTCCCCTAGTGTCCAAATAACTCTAAATTAAGTCTTTGTTACTTACAATATGTTCCCCTAGTGTCCAAATAACTCTAAATTAAGTATTTGTTACTTACAATATGTTCCCCTAGTGTCCAAATAACGCTTAATTAAGTCTTTGTTACTTACAATATGTTCCCCTAGTGTCCAAATAACTCTTAATTAAGTCTTTGTTACTTACAATATGTTCCCCTAGTGTCCAAATAACTCTTAAATAAGTCTTTGTTACTTACAATATGTTCCCCATACTAAAGTGTTACCAAAATATAAAATCACCAACATGAATGCTTTGTGGCAGAATTAAATGTTCTTATAGTTTTTCCACTACATTTTTAATTGGAATATTTCATGTCCAATTTAGAAGAAATGGTCTAATTATGTCATTGGCAGAGATTTTAACGACATCGACAAACGACACGCTCTTGAAGAAACGCGTTTTATTTGTGATCGTTTCATCATCAGGTCAGGTATTTTTCATCACGCAATCTTTTTTTGGGGGGGGGGGGGGGCAAACAAAAGCTGCAGTCGGGGATGACATCATACGTGTAGTAACATGTGACACCGCCAGAGGGCGCCACAATTCACGCGTGCAGCAACACAAAGGCCGCATTGTTATTGTTAGGACTTTATTTGTGGACAGGAATATGGTTTTCTTTTGAAGACATTTAAAGAGTGCTGCACATATACATATATATATATATATAAATATCTATATGTGTACATATATAGTAGTTTTTTCTCTCTTTGTGGTAGTATTGATGTACTATGTAAATATTATGATTGCATCATCGATGGAAAGAATGATGTCATGGGATGTTTTGCCGTTGCAGAGTGACAAGAAGGTGTCCCTACCGGGATCTGTCCTTTGGCGATGATGCGGTCGGCGCCGTCTCCTCCGTCCTCTTTGTTGTGCTTGCTCTTGTTGTAGCACTTCTCGTAGCAGAGCAGCCTCAGGGTCTGCGAGCCCTCCAGGTCGATCTCGAACTCCTGACGGACAGCATCGCGTATGTCAACAACATCATGTATGTACATCAACATCATGTATGTCAACAACATCATATATGTCAACAACATCATGTATGTACATCAACATCATGTATGTCAACAACATCATATATGTCAACAACATCATGTATGTACATCAACATCATGTATGTCAACAACATCATATATGTCAACAACATCATGTATGTACATCAACATCATGTATGTCAACAACATCATGTATGTCAACAACATCATGTATGTCAACAACATCATATATGTACATCAACATCATGTATGTCAACAACATCATATATGTCAACAACATCATGTATGTACATCAACATCATGTATGTCAACAACATCATGTATGTCAACAACATCATGTATGTACATCAACATCATGTATGTCAACAACATCATGTATGTCAACAACATCATATATGTCAACAACCTCATGTATGTCAACAACATCATGTATGTACATCAACATCATGTATGTCAACAACATCATGTATGTCAACAACATCATATATTTCAACAACATCATATATGTCAACAACATCATGTATGTCAACAACATCATGTATGTCAACAACATCATATATGTCAACAACATCATATATGTCAACAACATCATGTATGTCAACAACATCATGTATGTCAACAACATTATGTATGTCAACATCATATATGTCAACATCATGTATGTCAACAACATCATGTATGTCAACATCATCATGTATGTCAACAACATCATATGTGTCAACAACATCATGTATGTCAACAACATCATGTATGTATATCAACATCATATATGTCAACAACATCATGTATGTCAACAACATCATATATGTCAACAACATCATGTATGTCAACAACATCATGTATGTCAACAACATCATATATGTCAACAACATCATATATGTCAACAACATCATGTATGTCAACAACATCATGTATGTCAACAACATTATGTATGTCAACATCATATATGTCAACATCATCAAATATGTCAACAACATAATGTATGTCAACAACATCATGTATGTATATCAACATCATATATGTCAACAACATCATGTATGTCAACAACATCATATATGTCAACAACATCATGTATGTCAACAACATATATGTCAACAACATCATATATGTCAACAACATCATATATGTCAACAACATCATGTATGTCAACAACATCATGTATGTCAACAACATTATGTATGTCAACATCATATATGTCAACATCATGTATGTCAACAACATCATGTATGTCAACATCATATATGTCAACAACATCATATATGTAAACAACATCATATGTGTCAACAACATCATGTATGTCAACAACATCATGTATGTCAACAACATCATGTATGTCAACAACATCATATATGTCAACAACATCATGTATGTCAACAACATCATATCAGTCAACAACATCATGTGTCAACAACATCATCTTTTTCAACAACATCATATATGTCAACAACATCATGTGTCAACAACATCATGTATGTCAACAACATCATATATGTCAACAACATCATGTATGTCAACAACATCATATATGTCAACAACCTCATGTATGTCAACAACATCATATATGTCAACATCATATATGTCAACAACATCATATGTCAACAACATCATATATGTCAACATCATATATGTCAACAACATCATGTATGTCAACAACATCATGTATGTCAACAATATCATATATGTCAACAACATCATGTATGTCAACAACATCATATATGTCAACAACCTCATGTATGTCAACAACATTATATATGTCAACATCATATATGTCAACAACATCATATGTCAACAACATCATGTATGTCAACAACATCATATATGTCAACAACATCATGTGTCAACAACATCATGCATGTCAACAACATCATATATGTCAACAACATCATGTGTCAACAACATCATGTATGTCAACAACATCATATATGTCAACAACATCATATGTGTCAACAACATATGTGTCAACAACATCATGTATGTCAACAACATCATATATGTCAACAACAATGTATGTCAACAACATCATGTATGTCAACAACATCATGTGTCAACAACATCATGCATGTCAACAACATCATGTATGTCAACAACATCATGTGTCAACAACATCATGCATGTCAACAACATCATATATGTCAACAACATCATGTATGTCAACAACATCATGCATGTCAACAACATCATATATGTCAACAACATCATGTATGTACATCAACATCATGTATGTCAACAACATCATGCATGTCAACAACATCATATGTGTCAACAACATCATGTATGTCAACAACATCATGTATGTATATCAACATCATGTATGTCAACAACATCATATAAGTCAACAACATCATGTATGTCAACAACATCATGCATGTCAACAACATCATGTATGTCAACAACATCATATATGTCAACAACATCATGTGTCAACAACTTCATGCATGTCAACAACATCATATATGTCAACAACATCATGTATGTCAACAACATCATGTATGTCAACAACATCATGTATGTCAACATGTATGTCAACAACATCATGCATGTCAACAACATCATATATGTCAACAACATCATGTATGTCAACAACATCATGTATGTCAACAACATCATGCATGTCAACAACATCATGTATGTCAACAACATCATATATGTCAACAACATCATGTATGTCAACATCATATATGTCAACATCATGTATGTCACATCATGTATGTCAACAACATCATGTGTGTCAACAACATTATGTATGTCAACATCATGTATGTCAACAACATCATGTATGTGTATCAACATCATGTATGTCAACAACATCATGTATGTCAACAATATCATATGTATGTCAACAACATCATGTATGTCAACAACATCATATATGTCAACAACATAATGTGTCAACAACATCATGTATGTCAACAACATCATGTATGTCAACATCATATATGTCAACATCATGTATGTCACATCATGTATGACAACATCATGCATGTCAACAACATCATATATGTCAACAACATCATGTATGTCAACAACATCATGTGTCAACAACATCATGTATGTCAACAACATCATGTATGTCAACAACATCATGTATGTCAACAACATCATGTATGTCAACAACATCATATATGTCAACAACATCATATATGTCAACAACATCATGTATGTCAACAACATCATGTGTCAACAACATCATGTATGTCAACAACATCATGTATGTCAACAACATCATGTATGTCAACAACATCATATATGTCAACATCATGTATGTCAACATCATGCATGTCAACAACATCATATATGTCAACAACATCATATATGTCAACAACATCATATATGTCAACATCATGCATGTCAACAACATCATATATGTCAACAACATCATGTATGTCAACAACATCATATATGTCAACATCATGTATGTCAACAACATCATATATGTCAACAACATAATGTATGTCAACAACATCATGTATGTCAACAACATCATGTGTCAACAACATCATGCATGTCAACAACATCATGTATGTCAACAACATCATGTGTCAACAACATCATGCATGTCAACAACATCATATATGTCAACAACATCATGTATGTCAACAATATCATGCATGTCAACAACATCATATATGTCAACAACATCATGTATGTACATCAACATCATGTATGTCAACAACATCATGCATGTCAACAACATCATATATGTCAACAACATCATATGTGTCAACAACATCATGTATGTCAACAACATCATGTGTCAACAACATCATATAAGTCAACAACATCATGTATGTCAACAACATCATGCATGTCAACAACATCATGTATGTCAACAACATCATATATGTCAACAACATCATGTGTCAACAACTTCATGCATGTCAACAACATCATATATGTCAACAACATCATGTATGTCAACAACATCATATATGTCAACAACATCATGTGTCAACAACTTCATGCATGTCAACAACATCATATATGTCAACAACATCATGTATGTCAACAACATCATATATGTCAACAACATCATGTATGTCAACAACATCATGTATGTCAACATGTATGTCAACAACATCATGCATGTCAACAACATCATATATGTCAACAACATCATGTATGTCAACAACATCATGTATGTCAACAACATCATGTATGTCAACAACATCATGCATGTCAACAACATCATGTATGTCAACAACATCATATATGTCAACAACATCATGTATGTCAACATCATATATGTCAACAACATCATGTGTGTCAACAACATTATGTATGTCAACATCATGTATGTCAACAACATCATGTATGTGTATCAACATCATGTATGTCAACAACATCATATGTATGTCAACAACATCATGTATGTCAACAACATCATATGTATGTCAACAACATCATGTATGTCAACAACATCATATGTATGTCAACAACATCATGTATGTCAACAACATCATGTATGTCAACAACATCATATGTATGTCAACAACATCATGTATGTCAACAACATCATATGTATGTCAACAACATCATGTATGTCAACAACATCATATATGTCAACAACATCATGTGTCAACAACATCATGTATGTCAACAACATCATGTATGTCAACAACATCATGTATGTCAACAACATCATGCATGTCAACAACATCATGTATGTCAACAACATCATGTATGTCAACATCATATATGTCAACATCATGTATGTCACATCATGTATGTCAACAACATCATGTGTGTCAACAACATTATGTATGTCAACATCATGTATGTCAACAACATCATGTATGTGTATCAACATCATGTATGTCAACAACATCATGTATGTCAACAACATCATATGTATGTCAACAACATCATGTATGTCAACAACATCATATATGTCAACAACATCATGTGTCAACATCATGTATGTCAACAACATCATGTATGTCACATCATGTATGTCAACAACATCATGTGTGTCAACAACATTATGTATGTCAACATCATGTATGTCAACAACATCATGTATGTCAACAACATCATATGTATGTCAACAACATCATGTATGTCAACAACATCATATATGTCAACAACATCATGTGTCAACAACATCATGTATGTCAACAACATCATGTATGTCAACAACATCATGTGTCAACAACATCATGTATGTCAACAACATCATATATGTCAACAACATCATGTGTCAACAACATCATGTATGTCAACAACATCATATATGTCAACAACATCATGTGTCAACAACATCATATATGTCAACATCATGTATGTCACATCATGTATGTCAACAACATCATGTGTGTCAACAACATTATGTATGTCAACATCATGTATGTCAACAACATCATGTATGTCAACAACATCATATGTATGTCAACAACATCATGTATGTCAACAACATCATATATGTCAACAACATCATGTGTCAACAACATCATGCATGTCAACAACATCATGTATGTCAACATCATGTATGCCACATCATGTATGTCAACATCATGCATGTCAACAACATCATATATGTCAACAACATCATGTATGTCAACAACATCATGTGTCAACAACATCATATATGTCAACATCATGTATGTCACATCATGTATGTCAACATCATGCATGTCAACAACATCATATATGTCAACAACATCATGTATGTCAACATCATGCATGTCAACAACATCATATATGTCAACAACATCATGTATGTCAACAACATCATGTATGTCAACAACATCATGTATGTCAACAACATCATGTATGTCACATCATGTATGTCAACAACATCATGTATGTCAACAACATCATGTATGTCAACAACATCATGTATGTCAACAACATCATATGTATGTCAACAACATCATGTATGTCAACAACATCATATATGTCAACAACATCATGTGTCAACAACATCATGTATGTCAACAACATCATGTATGTCAACATCATGTATGCCACATCATGTATGTCAACATCATGCATGTCAACAACATCATATATGTCAACAACATCATGTATGTCAACAACATCATGTGTCAACAACATCATATATGTCAACATCATGTATGTCACATCATGTATGTCAACATCATGCATGTCAACAACATCATATATGTCAACAACATCATGTATGTCAACATCATGCATGTCAACAACATCATATATGTCAACAACATCATGTATGTCAACAACATCATGTATGTCAACAACATCATGTATGTCACATCATGTATGTCAACAACATCATGTATGTCAACAACATCATATATGTCAACATCATGTATGTCACATCATGTATGTCAACATCATGCATGTCAACAACATCATATATGTCAACAACATCATGTATGTCAACAACATCATGTGTCAACAACATCATATATGTCAACATCATGTATGTCACATCATGTATGTCAACATCATGCATGTCAACAACATCATATATGTCAACAACATCATGTATGTCAACATCATGCATGTCAACAACATCATATATGTCAACAACATCATGTATGTCAACAACATCATGTATGTCAACAACATCATGTATGTCAACAACATCATGTATGTCACATCATGTATGTCAACAACATCATGTATGTCAACAACATCATATATGTCAACAACATCATGTATGTCAACAACATCATGTGTCAACAACATCATGTATGTCAACAACATCATGTATGTCACATCATGTATGTCAACAACATCATGTATGTCAACAACATCATATATGTCAACATCATGTATGTCACATCATGTATGTCAACATCATGCATGTCAACAACATCATATATGTCAACAACATCATGTATGTCAACAACATCATGTGTCAACAACATCATGTATGCAGTCATCAACGCCCCCCCCCCGACATGTGGACAGATGTGTGAGTCATCCTCTTCATCATCATCTTCTTCATCATCATTAGTTGAGATGATTTCCACTGAGTTGAACTAAGTCCTCACACATCATCACTGCACGCACACACACACACACACACACACACACACACACACACACACACACACACACACACACACGCACACACACACACACACACACACACACACACACACACACACACACACACACACACACACACACACACAACTCCCCCCAGCCCTGGATTCCTCCATACAGCTGGGCTCTAACGTGTGTGTGTGTGTGTGTGTGTGTGTGTGTGTGTGTGTGTGTGTGTGTGTGTGTGTGTGTGTGTGTGTGTGTGTGTGTGTGTGTGTGTGTGTGTGTGTGTGTGTGTGTGTGTGTGTGTAAAATAATTGTTCTGATGACGTACATTAGAAGCGGCATTAGTGAGCAAAGTGTCAATCTAAAGTTCATTAGCGTTGCGTGGCTAACTCGTCCATGCTAACAGACTTTTATGTGTAAAATAGCAGTTTGTGTCTTTTTATGGATTGTCGTGAACTAAATATTTTATTATTTTTTGTATTAAAAAAAAACGTTTTTTACACTTTCTTTTACATTTAGATTACACAATCTTTGTGCCCTTTTTACACTTAACACATTTTTTACATGACAATTACACCTTTTTACACATTATTTGCGCATTTTAACACTTTTTTTGTTACACATTTTAACACTTTCTTTACACATTTTAACACTTTCTTTAAACCTTTTTTTTAACGAATTCTTTACACCTTTTTACACTTTCTTTACACCTTTTTTTTTAACAAATTCCTTACACCTTTTAACACTTTCTTTATGCCTTTTGTACAGTTTCTTTACACCTTTTTACACTTTCTTTACACATTTCAACACTTTCTTCACATCTTTTTTTACACATTCTTTACGCTTTTTACACTTTATTTGCACATTTTATCACTTTCTTTACACATCTTTTACACCTTTTTAGACATTCTTAACACATTTTAACACTTTTTTAATCCCTTTTTTTACACTTTCTTAACCCCTTTTTTTTTTACACTTTCTTAACCCTTTTTTGACACTCTTAACACATTTTAACACTTTCTTAACCCCTTTTTTTACACTTTCTTAACCCCTTTTTATTACACTTTATGTACACCTTTTTACCATTCATTTGCATTTTAACACTTTATTTACATATGTTTTACATATTCTTTACACCTTTTTACACTTTATTTACGTTTTCAAACGTATATTCAAACCTTTTTACATTTTCTTTACACATTTTAACACTTTCTTTATGCCTTTTTTTAAACACATTCTTTACGCTTGTTACACTTTCTTTGCACATTTTAACACTTTCTTTACGCATCTTTTACACCTTTTTACACATTCTTAACACATTTTAACAAATTTTTTTCCACATTCTAAACACCTTTTTACACATTCTTTACACATTTTAACACTTTCCTAGCGTCTTTTTTACACATTCTTTACACCTTTTTGCACTTTCTTTACACCTCTTTTTGTAACAAATTCCTTACACCTTTTAACACTTTCTTTACATATTTTAACACTTTCTTAACCCCCTTTTTTTTTTACACCTTTTTACAATTTATTTGCATTTTAACACTTTCTTTACATCTATTTTACACATTCTGTCCACCTTTTTACACTTTATTTACGTTTTAAAACTCATTTACACCTTTTTACACTTTCTTTACACATTTTAACACTTTCTTCATGCCTTTTTTTAACACATTCTTTACACTTTTTACACTTTCTTTGCACATTTTACCACTTTCTTTACGCATCTTTTACACATTCTTAACACATTCTTTACGCCTTTTTACACATTCTTAATACATTTTAACACTTTCCAAACACATTTTTTAGACATTCTTTATACAATTTTACACTTTCTTTAAACATTTTAACACTTTCTTTACCTTTATTTGCACTTTGTTTTAAATTTCTGTACGTCTTATTACGCTGTCTTTACACTTTCTTTACAATTTTTTACACATTTGTAATGCCTTTTTACACTTTCTTTACCTTTATTATTACACTTTCCTTGCAATTTATTCACACTTTTCGACACTATACTTATATTTTAACACTTACTTTACACTTTCGTCACTTACATTATGCATCTTTACACGTTTGTACGCTTTTTGCCCTCTATATACACTTTGTTTACATTTACATTACATTTTTACACTTTTTTTCACTTCCTATAAGCTTTCTTTATGTTCTTTACACTCTTTTTTTTACACTTTTTAAACACTTTCTTTACATTTTACCACTTTGTTTAGGGCTTTTGTATATTTTCTTTACACTGGTTTTACACATAATTTATTTTACACTTTCTTTAAAAATGTTTACACTTTCCATCCATCCATATTTTTTACCGCTTGTCCCTCTTGGGATAGCGTGGGTGCTGGAGCCTATCCCAGCTACATTCGAGAGTTTTTTAAACTTTCATTACATCTTTTTAAAACACTTTTTTACACTTCCTTTAACACTTTTTTAATGCCTTTTTACACTTCCTGTACACTTTCTTTACACTTTGAGTTTTTTTTTTTTTTTACACTTAACAAAATACATCATGTGACATGTCCAGTTATGAAAATAAGGTGCGGTGTTAAATCCTGATATTGTTATGAAAATAAAAATGTTGTTAAATTGTAAAATATCTCACTAAAGTATTGGGACACATGTTTATGCTTGATTAGGAGGTCTGTCCCAATACTTTTGTGAGTACTTGTACAGTAGCAGTACAGTAGTGATGATGTAACATATATTGTGTGTACTATTGAAGTAAACGGGAGTACTTGTAGAGTAGTGAGTATGAGACATACTTCGTTCCATTTGGGTTCCGTGGTGTATCGGTACACTCTGGTCTTGGCCTTGTTGGAGAAGAAGCCGAAAGAGTCCACCTCCAGCGTGCAGTAGAGATCTGAGCAGACAGAGTACATCATGCAACAACGCCGAGTACTGCAGCGATGGAATCAAACTAGCATCCACAGGCTGCATGTGTTTGGAAGCAGACTGTGCCCAGAGCCAAAGATGTTGACGTAGATCCGCTATGGCGTGTTTGTGACTCACTCAGGCTCTGCTTCAGACCGCAGGCCGAGTGCACGATCACGTTCAGGAAGCCGTACAGACCCGCACTCTCGTCCTCTGCAACACACACACACACATTATTTTAAACAGTAGCATAGTAGGCCTAAGTATTCATTAAGTACCACCATAATGACAACATTAAAATACAGTAGCGTACTAGGTCTAAGTATTCATTAAGTACCACTATAATGACAACATAAAAATACAGTAGCATTGTAGGCCTAAGTATTCATCAAGTACCACTATAATGACAACATTAAAATACAGTAGTGAAATAGGACTAAGTATTCATTAAGTACCACCATAATGACAACATTAAAATACAATAGTGTAGTAGGCCTAAGTATTCATTAAGTACCACCACATTTTTGCCTTTTTACACTTTCTTTACACATTTTACACTTTCTTTACAGCAGTTTTACACATCATGTATATATTTTACACATTCTTTATGCCTTTTTACACTTACTTTACACTTTTTAAACACTTTCCTTACACCTGGTATACATGTTATTTATGCAATTATACACTTTCTTTACACGTTTCAATACATTGTGTTTTTTTTACGCTCCCCTTGCTTTTTAAAACTTTCTTTATAACTTTTTACACTTTCTTTACATTTGTTTACACTTTCTTTACACCTGTTATACATACAATTTATACATTCATACACTTTCCTTGCACTTTTCAATACTTTATTTTTGGGTTTTTTACGCTCCCCTGGCTTTTTAAAACTTCCTTTATATCTTTTTACACTTTATTTAAATTTTTACAGTTTTTTGTACACTTACCTCACACCTTTTAACACTTTTTAACGCCTTTTTAACGCTTTTCTTTATGCCTGTTTACATGTCATTTACGCATTTATACATTTTCTTTACACTTTTCAATACTTTGTGTTTTTTTACGTTCCCCTAGCTTTTTAAAACGTTCTTTATATCTTTTTACACTTTCTTTAAATTTTTTACACTTTCTTTACGCCTGTTTTACATGTTATTTATGCATGTATACACTTTTGTTTACACTTTCAATAGTTTATTTGTGTTTTTTACGCTCCCCTCGCTTTTTAAAACTTTCTTTATATTTCTTTACACTTTTTTTTACGCCTTTTTACACTTCTTTTTTACACTTACGTCACACCTTTTTTAACGCTTTCTTTATTTATGCATTTATAGACTTTCTTTACACTTTTCAATATTTTCTTTGAGGGGTTTTTTACGCTCCCCTCGCTTTTTAAAACGTTCTTTATATCTTTTTACACTTTCTTTACTTTTTTTTACACTCTCTTTACACCTGTTATACATGTTATTTATAAATTCATACACTTTTTTGCACTTTTCAAGACTTTATTTTTGGTTTTTTTTTCGCTCCTCTTGCTTTTTAAAACTGCCTTTACATGTTTTTACACTTTCTTTACATTTGTACACTTTACGCCTGTTTTACATGTTCTTTATGCATTAATACACTTTCTTTGCACTTTTAAATACTTTCTTTTTGGGGTTTTTACGCTCCCCTAGCTTTTTTAAAAACTTTCTTTACATATTTTTACACTTTCTTTACACCTTTTTACACTTTCTTTACACCAGTTTTACATGTTCTTTATGCATTCATACACTTTCTTTACACTTTTCAATACTTTCTTTGTGTGTTTTTACGTTCCCTTGGCTTTTTAAAACCTTCTTTATATATTTTTACACTTTATTTACGCCTTTTTACACTTTCTTTACATTTTTTACACTTTCTTTATGCCTTTTAACATGTTCTTTACACCTTTTTACACTGTCTTTGCACCTATCTACACTTCCTTTACAGCTGTTTTACACATCATTTATGTTGTTTACACATTCTTTATGCCTTTTTACACTTACTTTACACTTTTTAAACACATTCTTTACACATGGTTTACAAATTACTTATGCATTTAAACACTTTCTTTACACTTTTCAATACTTTCTTTGTGTGTTTTTTACGCTCCCCTTGCTTTAAAAAAAAAAGTTGTATATCTTTTTGCACTTTCTTGACACCTTTTTACACTTTTTAACGCCTTTTTTTAATGCTTTCTTTACACATTTTTGCACATACTTTCTTTTTGGGTTTTACGCTCCCCTCGCTTTTTAAAACTTTCTTTACATATTTTTACACTTTCTTAACGCCTGTTTTATTTATGCATTTTATACACGTTCTTTACACTTTTCAATACTTTCTTTGTGTGTTTTTACGTTTCCCTGGCTTTTTGAAACTTTCTTTATATATTTTTACACTTTATTTACACCTTTTTACACTTTCTTTACATTTTTTACACTTTCTTTATGCCTTTTTACATGTTCTCTATGCCATTTTACACTTACTTTACACTTTTTAAACACTTTCTTTACACACGGTTTACAAATTACTTATGCATTTAAACACTTTCTTTACACTTTTCAATACTTTCTATATGTTTTTTACGCTCCCCTCGCTTTAAAAAAAATTATGTATATCTTTTTGCACTTTCTTGACGCCTTTTTACACTTTTTAACACCTTTTTTAATGCTTTCTTTACACATTTTTGGGTTTTACGCTCCCCTCACTTTTTAAAACTTTCTTTACATAGTTTTACACTTTCTTAACGCCTGTTTTATTTGAAGTGAATTGAAGTGAAGTGAATTATATTTATATAGCGCTTTTCTCTAGTGACTCAAAACACTTTACATAGTGAAACCCAATATCTAAGATACATTTAAACCAGTGTGGGTGGCACTGGGAGCAGGTGGGTAAAGTGTCTTGCCCAAGGACACAGCAGCAGTGACGAGGATGGCGGAAGCGGGGATCGAACCTGTAACCCTCAGGTTGCTGGCACGGCCACTCTACCAACCGAGCTATATGTTTGAAATATGCATTTCAAACACTTTCTTTACACTTTTCAATACTTTCTTTGTGTGTTTTTACGTTTCCCTGGCTTTTTTAAACTTTCTTTATATATTTTTACACTTTATTTACGCCTTTTTACACTTTCTTTAAATTTTGTACACTTTCTTTATACCTTTTTACATGTTCTTTATGCCATTTTACACTTACTTTATACTTTTTAAACACTTTCTTTACACATGGTTCACAAATTACTTATGCATTTAAACCCTTTCTTTACAGTTTTCAATACTTTCTTTGTGGGTTTTTTACGTTCCACTCGCTTTTAAAAAAACTTTCTTTACATATTTTTGCACTTTCTTGATGCCTTTTTACACTTTTTAACACCTTTTTAATGCTTTCTTTACACATTTTTGCACATTCTTTACAGCTGTTCTACATGTTATATATGCATTTCAAACACTTTCTTTACACTTTTCAATACTTTCTTTGTGTGTTTTTACGTTCCCCTGGCTTTTTGAAACCTTTATATCTTTTTACACTTTATTTACGCCTTTTTACCCTTTCTTTACATTTTTTACACTTTCTTTATGCCTTTTTACATGTTCTTTACACTTTTTTACAATGTCTTTGCACCTTTCTACACTTTCTTTACAGCTGTTTTACACATCATCTATGTTTTTTTACACATTCTTTATGCCTTTTTACACTTACTTTACACTTTTTAAACACTTTCTTTACACATGGTTTACAAATTACTTATGCCTTTAAACACTTTCTTTACACTTTTCAATACTTTCTATATGTTTTTTACGCTCCCCTCGCTTAAAAAAAAATTATGTATATCTTTTTGCACTTTCTTGACGCCCTTTTACACTTTTTAACGCCTTTTTTAATGCTTTCTTTACACATTTTTGGGTTTTACGCTCCCCTCGCTTTTTAAAACTTTCTTTACATATTTTGATACTTTCTTAACGCCTGTTTTATTTATGCATTTTATACACTTTCTTTACACTTTTCAATACTTTCTTTGTGTGTTTTTACGTTCCCCTGGCTTTTTGAAATCTTCTTTATATCTTTTTACACTTTCTTTACGCCTTTTTACACTTTCTTTACGCCTTTTTACACTTTCTTTATGCCTTTTTACATGTTCTTTACACCTTTTTACACTGTCTTTGCACCTTTCTACACTTCCTTTACAGCTTTTCTACACATAATTTATGTTGTTTACACATCATTTATGTTGTTTACACATTCTTTATGCCTTTTTACACTTCCTTTACACTTTTTAAACACTTTCTTTACACATGGTTTACAAATTACTTATGCATTTAAACACTTTCTTTACACTTTTCAATACTTTCTATATGTTTTTTACGCTCCCCTTGCTTTAAAAAAAATTATGTATATCTTTTTGCACTCTCTTGACGCCTTTTTTAATGCTTTCTTTACACATTGTTGGGCTTTACGCTCCCCTCGCTTTTTAAAACGTTCTTTACATTTTTTTTACACTTTCTTAACGCCTGTTTTATTTATGCATTTTATACACTTTCTTTAAACTTCTCAATACTTTCTTTGTGTGTTTTTACGTTCCCCTGGCTTTTTGAATCCTTCTTTATATCTTTTTACACTTTATTTACACCTTTTTACACTTTCTTTATGCCTTTTTACATGTTCTTTACACCTTTTTACACTGTCTTTGCACCTTTCTAAACTTTCTTTACAGCTTTTCTACACATAATGTATGTTGTTTTCACATCATTTATGTTGTTTACACATTCTTTATGCCTTTTTACACTTTCTTTACACATGGTTTACAAATTATTTATGCATTTAAACACTTTCTTTACACTTTTCAATACTTTCTTTGTGTGTTTTTTTACGCTCCCCTTGCGTATGGTCTTTATATCTTTTTACACATTCTTTACATTTTTTACACTTTCTTTATGCCTCTTTACATGTTCTTTACACCTTTTTACACTTTCTTCACACATCATTTATCCATGTTTACACGTTCTTGACGCCTTTTTACACTTTGAATTATTTTTTTTTACACTTTTCCACACTGGTTTTACAGGTTAATTACTCATTTTGACACTTTTCTTAAAGATCTGTTACACATTTGTATACTTCCGAGAGTACAAACCAGGTGTCTCACCTTCCTGATTGACACTCAGCGGGATGTGGTGCACCGTCTGCAGTTTGACACAAGAGTTGGTCAACATCTGAAGTTCCACGGAAGTCAGCAGAGAGGCTTTGGGACCTTGGAACAAGGACGGGACGTTTAGAAGGATGGACGTCATTTGGCAACAAGAAGGTGGAACAAACATTTCTTCTGCTGCTTTCTGATGAGCTCCTTCCATTCGGCTCGCTCGTAGTCGGACGAGATCAGGAAGCTGAAGCTCTGAACGGGCAGAAGGATTCCATCAAGAAGACATATTACATGAGGACCAGCAGGGGGCTTAAGGTTGATCCCTGGGGAACGCCTCGGGGTACCAGGGAGGAGCCTTCACCTTGCCGCTCTTGTTGTAGACTCTGAGGTGCATGCTGGGAGAGGTCAGGAGCAGCAGCGACTCCTGCTCCGACAGCTTCTTCCGGAGTCGCTCGATGACCTTTGAACCCTTGTTGGCGCTCTGAAAGAAGCACATTCAGGCGTCAAAACTCCTCCTGGTGTTCATCTGGCTCTTCCTGGGGTCTACCTTCTCTCTCTGGATCTCGCAGCGCAGGTGGGAGATCTTCACCTTCATGGCGTCCAGCTCCTCGTCGGGCACCTGGGGGACGCTGAGGGGCTCGGCCTCCTCGGGTCCCTGGAAGGTGAGCTCGCTCAAGGGGATGTACCACTTGCTGTCGTACTGCTGGTTCTTGCTGCGGAGACAACGTTGATCACATGACCACAAGGCGGAATCACGAGGCGGACCACGTAACATGGCGGTCCACCTTAAATCACGAAGTGGTCCACCTTAAATCACGAGGCGGACCACGTAACATGGCGGTCCACCTTAAATCACGGGGCGGTCCACCTTAAATCACGAGGCGGACCACGTAACATGACGGTCCACCTTAAATCACAAAGTGGTCCACCTTAAATCACGAGGCGGACCACGTAACATGGCGGTCCACCTTAAATCACGGGGCGGTCCACCTTGAATCACGAGGCGGACCACGTAACATGACGGTCCACCTTAAATCACGGGGCGGTCCACCTTAAATCACGAGGCGGACCACGTAACATGGCGGTCCACCTTAAATCACAAAGTGGTCCACCTTAAATCACGAGGCGCACCATGTAACATGGCGGACCACGTTCAATAATGTTGTGGACCACCATATGCATATACAACATTTGCATGCACCATATGCATATACTACATGCACCATATGTGTATACTACATGCACCATATGCATATACTACATGCACCATATGCATATACTACATGCACCATTTGCGTTTACTACATGCACCATATGCATATACTACATGCACCATATGCATATACTACATGCACCATATGCGTATACTACATGCACCATATGCATATACTACATGCACCATATGCGTATACTACATGCACCATATGTGTATACTACATGCACCATATGCATATACTACATGAACCATATGCGTATACTACATGCACCATATGTGTATACTACATGCACCATATGCATATACTACATGCACCATATGCGTATACTACATGCACCATATGTGTATACTACATGCACCATATGCGTATACTACATGCACCATATGCGTATACTACATGCACCATATGCACATACTACATGCACCATATGTGTATACTACATGCACCATATGTGTATACTACATGCACCATATGCGTAAACTACATGCACCATATGTGTATACTACATGCACCATATGTGTATACTACATGCACCATATGCGTATACTACATGAACCATATGCGTATACTACATGCACCATATGTGTATACTACATGCACCATATGCATATACTACATGCACCATATGTGTATACTACATGCACCATATGCATATACTACATGCACCATTTGCATATACTACATGCACCATATGCACATACTACATGCACCATATGTGTATACTACATGCACCATATGCATATACTACATGCACCATATGCATATACTACATGCACCATATGCGTATACTACATGCACCATATGCATATACTACATGCGCCATATGCATATACTACATGCACCATATGCGTAAACTACATGCACCATATGCATATACTACATGCACCATATGCTTATACTACATGCACCATATGCATATACTACATGCACTATATGCATATACTACATGCACCATATGCATATACTACATGCACCATATGCTTATACTACATGCACCATATGCATATACTACATGCACTATATGCATATACTACATGTACTAAATGCATATACTACATGCACAGTATGCATATACTACATGCACCATATGCATATACTACATGCACCATATGAATATACTACATGCACCATATGCATATACTACATGCACCATATGAATATACTACATGCACCATATGCATATACTACATGCACCATATGCATTTACTACATGCACCATATGCATTTGCTACATGCACCATATGCATACATGTACTATATGCATATAGTACATGCACCATATGCGTATACTACATGTACTATATGCATATACTACATGCACCATATGCGTATACTACATGCACCATTTGCGTCTAGTCTAGCCCAGAGCAAAGTGCAGGCCCTCTTTGCAGTTGAGTGTGGTTGAGGACTGAGTGCGGTTTACCCCGCCATGGACTTCTTCAGTTTGGCGCAGAGCAGCAGGTCGGTGAAGAGGAAGACGTGGCGCAGCTTCCTGGTTCCCTCCACCAGCTCCACCATGAAGGTGTCCCTCAACAGCTGGCGGTTCTGTGAAGGACAAAGACCAGTCAGAAGAATGTGGATCAAGTGGTGCTGCTGGAGCAAAGTGCAGAAGAAAGTGGTCTAAACGATCCAGTCGGAATGTTCTATAAACACCTTCTAGGCCACAAAGGAGGTCTGCAGAACAGAGAAAGGTTTTTTTGTTTTGTTATTGGTCACTTGGCTGATGTCAGACTTTGTAATGAGACTGCAGTACCACGTTGGACCACAGGGGGGCGCTGAAGTCCACAGAAACATTTGGACTGTAGCGAGATTTGACAGCAACACCTGGCTGCTGAAGAGGGACTACAACCTAATCATTCATCAATAATATAGAAATAACATGTGCAAACAGGAAGAAATAATAAAGAAATAACATGTGTAAACAGGAAGAAATAATAAAGAAATATCATGTGCAAACAGGAAAAAAAACAAAAAAAACACGTGCAAACAGGAAAAAAATAAATAACACGTGTAAACAGCAATAAATAATAAATAAATAACATGTGAAAACAGGCATGAATAAATACAATTGGTAAATAAAAATAAATAAATAACATGTGCAAACAGGAATAAATAAATAAAATGTGTAAATAGTAAAAAATAAATAACATGTGCAAACAGGCATACATAAATAACGTGCAAACAGGAATACATAGATAAAATGTGTAATGTGTGTAATGTGTAATCAGGAATAAAGAAATAACATGTGCAAACAAATAAATAACACGTGTAATCAGGAATAAATCAATAAAATGTGTAAATAGGAATAAATAAATAACATGTGTAAACAGAAATAAATAAATAAAATGTGTAAATAAAAATAAAGAAATAACATGTGCAAGCAGGAATACATAAATATAATGTGTAAACAGGAATAAAGAAATAACATGTGCAAACACGAATAAATAATTAAAATGTGTAAACAAGAATAAATAAATAACATGCCCAAACAGGGATGAATAAATAACATGTGCAAACAGGAATAAATAATTAATAAATAACATGTGCAAACAAGAATAAATAATGAATAAATAACATGTGTAAATAGGAATAAATAAATATCATGTGTAAACAGAAATAAATAATAAATAAATAAAATGTGCAAACAGTGATAAATAAATAACATATGCAAACAGGAATAAATAAATACAATGTGTAAATAAAAATAAAGAAATAACATGTGCAAACAGGAATACATAAATAAAATGTGTAAACAGGAATAAAGAAATAACATGTGCAAACAGGAATACATAAATAAAATGTGTAAACAGGAATAAAGAAATAACATGTGCAAACACGAATAAATAATTAAAATGTGTAAACAAGAATAAATAAATAACATGCCCAAACAGGGATAAATAAATAACATGTGCAAAACAGGAATAAATAATAAATAAATAAGATGTGCAAACAAGAATAAATAATGAATAAATAACATGTGCAAACAAGAATAAATAATAAATAAATAACATGTGCAAACAGGAATAAATAAATAAAATGTGGAAATATAAAATAAATAAATAACATGTGCAAACAGGAATAAATTATTAAAATGTGTAAACAAGAATAAATAAATAACATGCCCAAACAGGGATAAATAAACAACATGTGCAAACATCAATAAATAATAAATAAATAACATGTGCAAACAATAATAAATAAATAACATGTGCAAACAGGAATAAAGAAATAACATGTGTAAATAGGAATAAATAAATAACATGTGTAAATAGGAATAAAGGAATAACGTGCAAACAGGCATAAATAAATAACATGTGCAAACAGGAAGAAATAAATAACGTGTAAATAGGAAAAAAGAAATAACATGTGTAAATAGGAATAAAGGAATAACGTGCAAACAGGAATAAATAAATAACATGTGCAAACAGGAATCAATAAATAACATGTCCAAACAGGAATAAATAAATAACATTTGCAAAGAGGAATAAATAAATAAAATGTGTAAATAGGAATAAATTAAAACATTTATAGTGTCTTGTTTTTAAAGAGAAGCGTTGAAATGATGACTTCATGGACCAGTGGTGAGACTTTCACATTTAACACCCACTGTCTCCCACGGTCGCACGTCTCAAACGATGACGTCACACATGTGCAGCAGCGATTACATCATCGTCTTCCCCCATCCAGCCCCTCCCTCCTCCGTCAAGAACACATGCCGTCGCCGCTCGACGAGAGTGAAGTGGAGCCGATGTCTGTTATGTCTGTTATGAAGATTGTGCGTTTTATTGTCACGGCGACCGTCTGCTCTTTGCATCCATGAAGCTTGAGATGACGTCATATCACTCACTTCTTCACGCACAAACAAAAGCAAAAGTGACTCATTCATGTTGTTGGGAGGGTAAAGAGCTCGCTTTTGGAAGAATACGACATTTTACTACAGGCTTTGCCACACGTCCTAAAGTTAAGCTTATATATATATATATATATATATATATATATATATATATATATATATATATATATATATATATATATATATATATATATATATATATATATATATACATATATATAATAGAACTTTTGACTACAATTTCATATAAACATTAAAAATAACAACATCAGCCTTGCTGAGGGTGCGAGTGTGTGTGCATGATTGTGTGTGTGTGTGTGTGTGTGTGTGTGTGTGTGTGTGTGTGTGTGTGTGTGTGTGTGAGAAGTGCAGTAATGACTCCCCACGTGAGCAAGGAGGAGGAGGAGCCAGCAACAGCATTCTCCCGCCCCTTATGAATAATTAACGAGGAAGAGGCCGACTGGTGGCTCATTAGTAGCAACGTTATGTGCGGCCGTGTCATGACAGCTTTCAATCAGGAGCTGTCCAATCATGTGCCAGGGATGACACTGTCAGGTGTGTGTGTGTGTGTGTGTGTGTGTGTGTGTGTGTGTGCGTGTGTGTGCATGTGTGTGAGTGTGCGTACAAGCGCTCTACGAAAGCACAATGGGAAGGTGGATGCCGCCCCCGCCCCCCCACACTTTCAAGCAGCAACCCCCAACATGACCATATAAGGGCATGCACTACACTTTAGGCTGCAGATTGATGACAAGCGAGCTGCTATGAAGCCATTTAGGGGGCGGGGCCATCATCATGTTGGCATAAGTGAAAAGACAATTATGGCGACTTGTCCAGGGTGTATCCCGCCTTCCACCCGACTGCAGCTGGGATAGGCTCCAGCACCCCGCGACCCGTAAAGGGACAAGCGGTAGAAAATAGATGGATGGATGGATGGATGGATGGATGGAAATAGAATTACAACAATCAGCAATGCGAGCACATTTTGAGGGAAAACACGTGAAAAAAAGACGAAAATTAAGAAAAAAAGAAAAAAAAGAGGAAAAATCAGGGCAAAAAGAGGAACACTAAGAAAGAAGAACATTGGGGAAAAAAATTAAAATGTTAAAAAGTGGATTAACGAAAGAAAAAAAACTGTAAAATTGAGTGAAAATAGAAACATTGAGAAAAACAATAAGAAAATTGAGAAAAATAGAAAACATTTCAGAAAAAAATTGGAAAATTAAGAAAAGAAGAAAAAATGGAAAAAATAGGAAAATTGAGAGAAAAAATAGGAAATAATAGGGCAAAAAGAGGAACACTAAGAAAGAAGAACATTGGGGAAAACATTTAAAATGTTAAAAAGCGGATTAACGAAAGAAAAAAAACTGTAAAATTGAGTGAAAATAGAAACATTGAGAAAAACAATAAGAAAATTGAGAAAAATAGAAAACATTTAAGAAAAAAATTGGAAAATTAAGAAAAGAAGAAAAAATGGAAAAAATAGGAAAATTGAGAGAAAAAATAGGAAAAAATAGGGCAAAAAGAGGAACACTAAGAAAGAAGAACATTGGGGGAAACATTTAACATTTTAAAAAGTGGATCAACGAAAGAAAAAAAACTGTAACATTTAGTGAAAATAGAAACATTGAGAAAAACAATAAGAAAATTGAGGAAAAATAGAACAAATTGAAGAAAAAATAGGAAAATTGAGAAGAAAAATAGGACTAATTGAAGGGGGAAAAATGGAAAATTGAAAAAAAATTATAAGAAGGATGGAGGCAAAAAGTGGACATTTAAAAAGAACAGGAATATGGTGGGAGAAAGAGGAAAATTGAAAAAAGAATAAACATGAGAGAAAAAAAAGAGTATAATTGCGAAAAAGGGAGGAACACTCAGAAAATTGGAAAATTGAGAAAAAACAGGAAATCGAGAAAAAAAAAGAGAAAAAAGAGAAAAATAGGACAAATAAGGGGGAAAGAGGAAAATTGAAAAACAAAACTGGAAAAAAGTGGAACATTGAGGAAAAATAGGAAAATTAAGGGGGGAAAGAGGAAAATTGAAAAAGAAGAGAGGAAAATTGAGGAAAAAAGTTTGGAAAATATATATTTTTTTTTAATGGAAAAATCAGGGCAAAAAGAGGACAAATCAAAAGAACAGAAAAAATGGGGGAAAAGAGGAAAATTAAAAAAATCTAAAATGACAGAAAAAACAGAAACATTTTGAAAAAAGAGGAACATTTAGAAAAAAAGAGGAAAATTGAGGAAAAAAAGAGCACAATTTCTATGGGCACAAAGTACTGCCACGCAAAGGAAATGTTGAAAATGAAGACGACATTTCCTGCAATTGTGTTGATTTCTTCTCCATATTAGACTTTAGATTAGTTCTCAACTACCAACATGTCTGACACATGTCATTTTGCTAACTTTATCATCATTGAACATGTCAAATTCTATAAAAGAGAAAGAAGATGTTTCCCATTTGGCAACTCTCTCCTGTAGCCACGCCCCCTCAGGTCATATACTTCCTGTGTTCACATCCAAAATGTACCTTCTGGCTGGTGACTAATAAACACTCTCCTGGTAAAACTGGTTTAGAACTAAAGTGTTGGTTGTAATCGTCCAAATATGATTAGTAGTAATCGTACAAATATGATTAGTAGTACTCGTCCAAATGTGATTAGTAGTAATCGTCCAAATATAATTAGTAGTAATCGTCCAAATGTGATTAGTAGTAATCGTCCAAATATAATTAGTAGTAATCGTCCAAATGTGATTAGTAGTAATCGTCCAAATATAATTAGTAGTAATCGTCCAAATATAATTAGTATTAATCGTCCAAATATGATTAGTAGTAATATTGACAATCTGATTGTTAACATAATCTTGAGGACAATGAGAGTAATTCAGATTAATGACCATTTGCACATTTGAAGTGAACACAGCACAGCATGCACTTATATGACCCCAATCCAAACAACCTTCCCTAGTCATGGTGCAAATAAACTAGCACAAAAAGTCAACATACACGGTCACACGTAACACAACCTGCTTTGTGGATATTATAACAAATGTCCAATCACAACACATAATTCAAAATGACACCCATTTAAATCTATTACAATGCATGATGGGAAAAAAAATGATGATGTTTCTGATTGATTACAAAACTTTAAGGAGGTCGTTATAAATATATATTTATACATTATACATACATACATACATACATATATATATATATATATATATATATTTGTATGAATAATTATACTAACTATACTGTATATACATTATATTTAAATAAATAGGTAATAGTAAATAAATGGTTTGAAGCGATGTTTTTGTGGAAAAAGAGGATTGTTTACCTCGCCCTTCTTCACGGTCATCAACTGGCGGCGCGGCGTGGACTCCTCATTGATGCTGGACAGGAAGTTCTGCGAGATGCGCAGGGCGTCCTGCAGCAGCGGGTGGTCCGGGTGGCTTGTGGGCGTGTGCTTGAGCAGGTCCTGTGGGGGCAAACACTGGTCATGTAAGCTAATGCTACATGCTAACTAACGCAGCATAGCGCAGAATAAAAAGACTTAAAAAGCTGTTTAAATAACATATAACATAAAACTTTAAAAAAAACAAAAAATAAAAAAAAACATTTTAAATATTCCTGAGTCAATTTGTGAACTTTAAATAGTAGTGAGTGTATTATTACATTTTAAATGTTAGTGAGTATTAATATATTTTAAATATTAGTGAGTAAATTAATACATTTAAATTATTAGTGACAATGTGTTTAATTTGAAATATTAATGAGTAAATTATTAAATTTTAATTATTGATGGGTAAATTATTTAATTGTAATTATTAGTGAGTAAATTATTTAATTTGAATTATTAGTAAGTAAATCATTTAATGTTAAATATTAGTGAGTAAATTATGACATTTTAATTATTAGTGGTTAAATTGTTTAAATGTAATTATATGCGAGTAAATTATTTAATTTTAAACATTAGTAAGTCAATTATTTAATTGTAAATATTAGTGAGTAAATTATTTAATTTTAAACATTAGTAAGTCAATTATTTAATTGTAAATATTAATGAGTAAATTTTTTAATTTGTATTATTAGTAGAGGATTTTATTGCATTTTAATGATTACGGAGTAAAGAAAATAATTTTAATTACTAGTGGGTAAATTATTTAATTTTAATTATTAATCAGTAAAATATTACATTTTAAATGTTAGTGAGTACATTATAATATTTTAATTATTAGTGACTACATTGTTTAAATGTAATTATTTGTGAGTAAATTATTTAATTGTAAATATTAGTGAGTCAATTTTTTTTTTTTATTATTGTATGAGTAATTTATTTAATTTTAAATATTAGTAAGTAAACTATTTAAATGTAAATATTAGTGAGTAAATTATAAAAACATTTTTTATTAGTGAGTAATGTATTTAATTTTAAATATTGATGAGTAAATTATCACATTTTAATTATTAGTGGGTAAATTATTTAGTTTGAATTATTACTGAGTAAATTATTTAGTTTGAATTATTACTGAGTAAATTATTCAACTTTAAATGTTAGTGAGTATATTATATTATTTTAATTATTAGGGAGTAAATTGTTTAAATGTAATTATTTGTGAGTATTTTTTTGATTCTAAATATTAGTAAGTAAATTATTTATCTGTAAATATTTGTGAGTAAATTATTTAATTGTAAATATTTTGAGTAAAACATTACATATTAATCATTAGTGGGTAAATTATTAAGTTTTAATTATTACTGAGTAAATTATTAAACTTTAAATATTTGTGAGTATATTATTACATTTGAATTATTAGTGGGTAAATTGTTTAAATTTAATCATTTGTGATTAAATTATTTAATTGTGAATATTAGTGAGTAAATTATTTAATATGTATTATTAGTGAGTAATTTATTACATTTTAATTAATACTGAATAATTTATTACATTTTCATTAATACTGAGTAAATTATTTAATTTTAATTATTAGTGAGTAATTATTACATTTTAATTATTAGTGGGTAAATTATGGAATTTTAATTTTAAGTGAGCAAATTATTCAATTTTAAGTGTTAATGAGTATATTATTACATTTTAATTATTAGTGGGTTAATTATTTAGTTTTAATTATTACTGAATAAATTACTCAACTTTAAATGTCAGTGAGTATATTACAATATTTGAATTATTAGCAAGTAAAGTGTTTGAATGTAATTATTTGTGAGTAAATCATCTCATTTTAAAAATTTGTGAGTAAATTATTTAATTCTTATTATTAGTGAGTAATTTATTACACTTTAATTATTACTGTGAAAATTATTTTATTTTAATTATTACTGAGAAAATTATTTTATTTTAATTATTAGTGAGTAAATTATTTTATTTGAAATAGTTTGAGTAAATGTTTACATTTTAATAATTAGTGGGTAAATTATTTAACTTTAATTATTTGTGAGTAAATTATTTAACTTTAAATATTAGTGAGTAAATTATTTAATTGGATATATTTGTGAGTAATTTAGTCATGTAATTATTAGTGAGTGAACTACTCATTTTTAATGATAAATGAGTAATTGATTACATGTGTATTATTACTGAGAAAATTATTTTATTTTAATTATTAGAGAGTAAATTATTTTATTTTAAATATTTAGATTAAATCTTTACATTTTAATTATTAGTGGGTAAATTATTTAACTTAAATTATTTGTGAGTAAATTATTTAATTTTAAATATTAGTGAGTAAATTATCTAATTGGATATATTTGTGAGTAAATTAGTCATGTAATTTTTAGAGATTAAACTACTACTTTTTAATTATAAGTGAGTAATTTATTACATTTGTATTATTACTGAGAAAATTATTTTATTTAAATTATTAGAGAGTAAATTATTGTGTTTTAAATATTTAGATTAAATCTTTACATTTTAATTATTAGTGGGTAAATTATTTAACTTTAATTATTTGTGAGTAAATTATTTTATTTAAAATATTAGTGAGTAAATTATTTAATTCGAAATATTTGTGAGTAAATTATTGATGTAATTATTAGTGAGTAAACTACTTATTTTTCAATTATAAGTGAGAAACTTATTACATTTGTTTTATTACTGAGAAAATAATGTTATTTTAATTATTAGTGAGTAAATTATTTTATTTGAAATATTTTGAGTAAATGTTTACATTTTAATTATTAGTGGGTAAATTATTTAACTTTAATTATTTAACTTTAATTATTTGTGAGTAAATTATTTAACTTTAATTATTTGTGAGTAAATTATTTAACTTTAAATATTAGGGAGTAAATTATTTAATTGGATATATTTATGAGTAAATTAGTCATGTAATTATTAGTGAGTAAACTACTCATTTTTAATTATAAGTGAGTAATTTATTACATTTGTATTATTACTGAGAAAATTATTTTATTTTAATTATTAGAGAGTAAATTATTTTATTTTATATATTTAGATTAAATCTTTACATTTTAATTATTAGTGGGTAAATTATTTAACTTTAATTATTTGTGAGTAAATTATTTAATTTTAAATATTAGTGAGTAAATTATCTAATTGGATATATTTGTGAGTAAATTTGTCATGTAATTTTTAGAGATTAAACTCCTACTTTTTAATTATAAGTGAGTAATTTATTACATTTGTATTATAACTGAGAAAATGATTTTATTTAAATTATTAGAGAGTAAATTATTGTGTTTTAAATATTTAGATTAAATCTTTACATTTTAATTATTAGTGGGTAAATTATTTAACTTTAATTATTTGTGAGTAAATTATTTTATTTAAAATATTAGTGAGTAAATTATTTAATTTGAAATATTTGTGAGTAAATTATTGATGTAATTATTAGTGAGTAAACTACTTATTTTTTAATTATAAGTGAGTAATTTATTACATTTGTTTTATTACTGAGAAAATAATGTTATTTTAATTATTAGTGAGTAAATTATTTTATTTGAAATATTTTGAGTAAATGTTTACATTTTAATTATTAGTGGGTAAATTATTTAACTTTAATTATTTAACTTTAATTATTTGTGAGTAAATTATTTAACTTTAAATATTAGGGAGTCAATTATTTAATTGGATATATTTGTGAGTAAATTAGTCATGTAATTATTAGTGAGTAAACTACTCATTTTTAATTATAAGTGAGTAATTTATTACATTTGTTTTATTACTGAGAAAATAATGTTATTTTAATTATTAGTGAGTAAATTATTTTATTTGAAATATTTTGAGTAAATCTTTACATTTTAATCATTAGTGGGTAAATTATTTAACTTTAATTATTTGTTAGTAAATGATTTAATTTTAAATATTAGTGAGTAAATTATTTAATTGGGAATATTTGTGAGTAAATTATTCATGTGATTATTAGTGAGTAAACTACTTATTTTTAATTATAAGTGAGTAATTTATTGCATTTGTATTATTACTGAGAAAATTATTTTATTTTAATTATTAGAGAGTAAATTATTTTATTTTAAATATTTAGATTAAATCTTTACATTTTATTTATTAGTGGGTAAATTATTTAGCTTTAATTATTTGTGAGTAAATTATTTTATTTAAAATATTAGTGGGTAAATTATTTAATTTGAAATATTTGTGAGTAAATTATTCATGTGATTATTAGTGAGTAAACTACTTATTTTTAATTATAAGGGAGTAATTTATTACATTTTTATTATTATTTAGTACATTATTTAATTTTTAATTATGAATGAATAATTTATTATATTTTAATTATTACTGAGTAATTTATTACATTTTAATTATTACTGAGTATTTTATTTGATTTTAAATGTTAGTGAGTATATTATTACATTAGAATAATTAGTGAGTAAATGATTTGCTGGATGAGTGAGTGAGGAGGACGTACGTGGAGCACCAGCGTGCTGCGTGTGACTCGGTCCACTGGCTTGTACAGCAAGGCTGGCGGCAAAAAGAAGGCAGAAGGAAGTTGAAGAGACTTGAGAAGAAGAAGAAGAAACCTTCCTCTCCAAGGAGACTCACCCTCCAGGGAGTTCTTGGCCGTGGGCTCCTTGCAGTCTTTGGGACTTCGGACCTTCAGGTTCTGATGGGCGGAGTCAAGATCAAAGTGTGCGTTAACAAACGTGGAAGATGACCAAACACACGCTTTGAAAGACCCAGAAGCCATCATGTTAATAATTATTGATTAATAATGTAACATCATATTAATGATTACATCGTAATAATGGTAACATCTTAATATTGTAACATCGTAGTAAAGATAAAGATACCTCTGATATTTCTGCAAACTGCGTGTTGGCGTGACAACATTTCTCTGCCGTGTCCACCGCCAGCTCGTAGTTGTCCACAAACGCTCGGTACACGCCCAGCTGGCTGGCCTGGAACACACCGTGCCAAACACTTTTTACTCACAACACAAACTTTTTCATCAATCCAATAAACACTTTTTAGACATACAATGAACACTTTTTATTCATGCAATAAACACTTTTTATTCATACCACAACAATTTTTTAATCATGCAACAACACTTTTTACTCCTGCACTAAATGTTTTATTCCTGTAATAAACACAATGTTGACTTTGATTCATACAATAAACATTGTTAATGAATCCAATGAAGAAGGAATAATTTTAGTACAAATAATTTTAGTACAAATAATTATAGTAATAATCATTTTAGTACAAATAATTTTACTACAAAACATTTTTTAAAGTCATTTTAGTACAAATCATTTTTGTACAAATAATTTGAGAACAAACCATTGTAATACAAATGATTTTAGTCCAAATGATTTCAGTACAAATAATTTTAGAACAAATACTTTTAGTACAAATCATTTTAGAACAAATCATTTTAATACAAATTATTTTAGAACAAATTATTTCAGTTCAAATGATTTTAGAACAAATAATTTTAGTACAAATAATTTTAGTACAACTCATTTTAGTACAAATCATTTTAGAACAAATTGTTTTAGTGCAAATCATTTTAATACAAATCATTTTATAACAAATATTTTTAGTACACATTTAAAAAAAAAATCATTTTAGTACAAATCATTTTAGTACAAATAATTTAAATACTAATCATTTTAGTACAAATCATTTTAGAACACATCATTTTAGTACAAATCATTTTAGTACTAATCATTTTAGTTCAAACCATTTTAGTACAAATCAGTTTAGTACAAATAATTTTATTTCAAACCATTTTAGTACAAATCATTTTAGTCCAAATAATTTTAGAACAAATAATTTTATTACAAATCATTTTAGTACTAATCATTTTAGTACAAATCATTTTAGTACAAATCATTTAAATACAAATCATTTTAGTACAAATCATTTTAGAACACATCATTTTAGTACAAATCATTTTAGTACTAATCATTTTAGTTCAAACCATTTTAGTACAAATCAGTTTAGTACAAATAATTTTAGTTAAAACCATTTTAGTACAAATCATTTTAGTACAAATCATTTTAATACAAATCATTTTAGAACAAATCATTTTTAGTACAAATCTTTTAAAAAAAATCATTTTAGTACAAATCATTTTAGACCAATGATTTTAGTACAAATCATTTTAGTTCACACCATTTTAGTACAAATCATTTTAGAACAAATCATTTTTAGTACAAATCTTTTTAGTCCAAATAATTTTAGAACAAATAATTTTAGTACAAATCATTTTAGTACTAATCATTTTAGTACAAATCATTTTAGTACAAATCATTTAAATACAAATCATTTTAGTACAAATCATTTTAGAACACATCATTTTAGTACAAATCATTTTAGTACTAATCATTTTAGTTCAAACCATTTTAGTACAAATCAGTTTAGTACAAATAATTTTAGTTCAAACCATTTTAGTACAAATCATTTTAGTACAAATCATTTTAGAACAAATCATTTTTAGTACAAATCTTTTTTTTTTTTTTAAATCATTTTAGTACAAATCATTTTAGACCAATGATTTTAGTACAAATCATTTTAGTTCACACCATTTTAGTACAAATCATTTTAGAACAAATCATTTTTAGTACAAATCTTTTTAGTACAAATAATTTTAGAACAAATAATTTTAGTACAAATCATTTTAGTACTAATCATTTTAGTACAAATCATTTTAGTACAAATCATTTAAATACAAATCATTTTAGTACAAATCATTTTAGAACACATCATTTTAATACAAATCATTTTAGTACTAATCATTTTAGTTCAAACCATTTTAGTACAAATCATTTTAGTACAAATCATTTTAATACAAATCATTTTAGAACAAATCATTTTTAGTACAAATCTTTTTTTTTTAATCATTTTAGTACAAATCATTTTAGAACCAATGATTTTAGAACAAATCATTTTAGTTCACACCATTTTAGTACAAATCATTTTAATACAAATCATTTTCGTACAAATCATTTTAGAACAAATCATTTTAGTACAAATAATTATAGAACAAATAATTTTAGTACAAATAATTTTAGAACAAATAATTTTAGTACAAATCATTTTAGTACTAATCATTTTAGTACATATCAGTTTAGTACAAATCCTTTTAGTTCAAACCATTTTAGTACAAATCATTTTAGTTGATATCATTTTAGTACAAATCAGTTTAGTGCAAATAATTTTAGTACAAATCATTTTAATACTAATAATTTTAGTAGAAATCCTTTTAGTACAAATTATTTTAGTTCAAAACATTTGAACTAAAACGTACACACACAACACACACACACACACACACACACACACACACACACACACACACACACACACACACACACACACACACACACACACACACACACAAACAAAGTTGCGCTCACCAGTTTCTGGAAGAGGTCTCCCACCCTCTGCTGGTGAGTCCAGTGCTGGACGCGGGGCAGCAGTCCGTCATAGAAGTCCTTGTGGACCTCGTAGAGTTCTGGCACCTTGAAGAAGATGGTTTCTATCTGGGCCGGAGACAGGACCGGCTGGGACGTTGTGGCCGCCGCCTTCAGAGGTTTCATGGGCTGAGCAGGAGACACAAAGTCCAGAGTTCTAAAACCCAAACATGACTTGGAGCCAAAACTTCACCCTGCTGCTTTTGTGAAGAAAGATCTAGATGATAAAGATCTACATTATTAAGATCTAGATTATAAAGGTCTAGATGATAAATATGTAGATTATAAAGATCTAGATGATAAAGATCTAGATTATAAAAGATGTAAATGATAAAGATCTAGATTATAAATATCTAGATGATAAATATCTAGATTATTAAAATCTAGATTATAAAAGATCTAGATGATAAAGATCTACATTATAAAGGTCTAGATTATAAAGATCTAGGTTACTAAAAGCAACATTATAAAAGTCTAGATTATAAAGATGTAGATTATAAAGATGTAGATTATAAAGATCTAGATTATTAAAACCTTGATTATAAAGAGCTACATTATAAATATCTAGATGATAAAGATCTACATAATAAAGGTCTAGATGATAAATATGTAGATTATTAAGATCTAGATTATAAAGGTCTAGATGATAAATATGTAGATTATAAAGATCCATCCATCCATCCATTTTCTACCGCTTATTCCCTTTGGGGTCGCGGGGGGCGCTGGAGCCTATCTCAGCTACAATCGAGCGGAAGGCGGGGTACACCCTGGACAAGTCGCCACCTCATCGCAGGGCAGATTATAAAGATATAGATGATAAAGATCTAGATTATAAAATAACTAAATGACAAAGATCTAGATTATAAATATCTAGATGATAAATATCTAGATTATTAAAATCTAGATTATAAAGGTCTAGATGAAAAATATGTAGATTATAAAGATCTAGATGATAAAGATCTAGATTATAAAATATCTAGATGACAAATATCTACAATATTATTGTATTGTAGTTATTATTGTATTGTAGTTATTATGTTTTTATTGTGTTGTAGTTATTATTGTATTGTAGTTATGTTATTATTGTATTGTAGTTATTAAGTTGTTATTGTATTGTAGTTATTATTGTATTGTAGTTATGTTATTATTGTATTGTAATTATTAAGTTATTATTGTATTGTAGTTATGTTATTATTGTATTGTAGTTATTAAGTTATTATACTATTGTAGTTAAGTTATTATTGTATTGTAGTTATTATTGTATTGTAGTTATGTTATTATTGTATTGTAGTTATTAAGTTATTATAGTATTGGAGTTATTAAGTTATTATTGTATTGTAGTTATTATTGTATTGTAGTTATGTTATTATTGTATTGTAGTTATTAAGTTATTATTGTATTGTAGTTATTATTGTATTGTAGTTATGTTATTATTGTATTGTAGTTATTAAGTTATTATTGTATTGTGGTTATTAAGTTATTATAGTACTGTAGTTATTATGTTATTATTGTACTTCAGCTATTAAGTTATTATTGTATTGTAGTTATTAAGTTATTATTGTATGTAAATTATTACGTTATTATTGTATTATAGTTATCAAGTTATTATTGTATTGTAGTTATTCAGTTATTATAGTATTGTAGTTATGTTATTATTGTACTGCAGTTATTAAGTTATTATTGTATTGTAGTTACTAAGTTATTATAGTATTGTAGTTATTATGTTATTATTGTACTGCAGTTATTAAGTTATTATTGTATTGTAGTTATCAAGTTATTATTGTATGTAAGTTATTAAGTTATTATTGTATTGTAGTTATTAAGTTATTATTGTATTGTAGTTATTATTGTATTGTAGTTATGTTATTATTGTATTGTAGTTATTATTGTATTGTAGTTATGTTATTATTGTATTGTAGTTATTAAGTTATTATTGTGTTGTAGTTATTAAGTTATTATAGTATTGTAGTTATTATGTTATTATTGTACTTCAGTTATTAAGTTATTATTGTATGTAAGTTATTAAGTTATTGTTGTATTGTAGTTATTAAGTTATTATTGTATTGTAGTTAAGTTATTATAGTATTGTAGTTATTATGTTATTATTGCACTGCAGTTATTAAGCTATTATTGTATTGTAGTTATTAAGTTATTATAGTATTGTAGTTATTATGTTATTATTGTACTGCAGTTATTAAGCTATTATTGTATTGTAGTTATTAAGTTATTATAGTATTGTAGTTATTATGTTATTATTGTAGTGCAGTTATTAAGTTATTAATGTATTGTAGTTAAGTTATTATTGTATGTAAGTTATTAAGTTATTATTGTATTGTAGTTATTAAGTTATTATTGAATTGTAGTTATTAAGTTATTATAGTATTGTAGTTATTATGTTATTATTGCACTGCAGTTATTAAGCTATTATTGTATTGTAGTTATTAAGTTATTATAGTATTGTAGTTATTATGTTATTATTGTACTGCAGTTATTAAGTTATTAATGTATTGTAGTTAAGTTATTATTGTATGTAAGTTATTAAGTTATTATTGTATTGTAGTTATTAAGTTATTATTGTATTGTAGTTATTGAGTAGGGTTAGGATAATAATAAGTTATTATTGTGTTATTATTGAAAATGTTTTAACAATGTAGTTTAAAAATAATTCCACATTAGATGGGGGACAAACAATTAAGGAATTGTGTCTGCGCGTGTGTGTGTGTGTTTGTGTGTATGTGTGTGTGTGTGTGCGTGTGCGTTTGCGCACGTGTGTGTGTGTGTGTGTGTGCGCGTGCGTGCGTGTGTGTGTGTGCGCGTGCGTGCGTGTGTGTGTGTGTGTGTGTGTGCTGACCAGCAGCAGAGCCTCCAGGTGACTGAGGTATGTTTCTTCGCTGGCCAAGATCCCAGACAGAACCCACTTCCTCATTTCCAGACCTTTCTCCAGCTCACATTCCGTCTGCAACAAACATCAACAAACACTGACTTCATCTTGAAATATTACATTGCAATATTCACATGAAAATATTTATGTGAATTACTTACATGAAAATATTGATATTAAATACTAGAATGTTCTTTAAGATGACAACACAATGTTCAATAACATTTGACACAACAGGTCAGTCTACTAATGATAATTAGCACGCACGCACGCACACACACACACACACACACACACACACACACACACACACACACACACACACACACACACACACACACACACACACACACACACACACACACACACACACACACACACACACACACACACGGGGGGAGTATCCCATCCTTCAGGCTACAAGAGAAGCACGGATGAAAGACGAGATGGAGAGCAGACACTAAATATAAAAACATGAAAAGTATTTCCAGTCAGAGTATGACCAAATATGTTGTCTAACATAGTACACCTAAGTATTCATTAAGTACCACCATAATTTTGCAATATAGTGGGCCTAGGTAATGGACAGGAAATTTTACTGTGATGACAGGAAGTGTTACTGTGATGGACAGGAAGTGTTACTGTCACGCACAGGAAGTGTTACTGTGATGACAGGAAGTGTTACTGTGATGACAGGAAGTGTTGCTGTGATGACAGGAAGTGTTACTGTGATGACAGGAAGTGTTACTGTGATGACAGGAAGTGTTACTGTGATGACAGGAAGTGTTACTGTGATGACAGGAAGTGTTGCTGTGGTCACAGGAAGTGTTACTGTGATGACAGGAAGTGTTACTGTGATGACAGGAAGTGTTACTGTGATGACAGGAAGTGTTACTGTGATGACAGGAAGTGTTGCTGTGATGACAGGAAGTGTTGCTGTGGTCACAGGAAGTGATACTGTGATGACAGGAAGTGTTGCTGTGACGGACAGGAAGTGTTACTGTGATGGACAGGAAGTGATACTGTGATGGACAGGAAGTGTTACTGTAATGACAGGAAGTGTTACTGTGATGACAGGAAGTGTTGCTGTGATGACAGGAAGTGTTACTGTGATGACAGGAAGTGTTGCTGTGATGACAGGAAGTGTTACTGTGATGACAGGAAGTGTTACTGTGATGACAGGAAGTGTTGCTGTGATGACAGGAAGTGTTACTGTGATGACAGGAAATGTTACTGTGATGACAGGAAGTGTTACTGTGATGACAGGAAGTGTTACTGTGATGGACAGGAAGTGTTGCTGTGATGGACAGGAAGTGTTGCTGTGATGACAGGAAGTGTTGCTGTGATGACAGGAAGTGTTGCTGTGATGACAGGAAGTGTTGCTGTGATGACAGGAAGTGTTGCTGTGATGACAGGAAGTGTTGCTGTGATGACAGGAAGTGTTACTGTGTTGGACAGGAAGTGTTGCTGTGATGACAGGAAGCGTTAGTGTGACGGACAGGAAGTGTTGCTGTGATGACAGGAAGTGTTACTTTGATGACAGGAAGTGTTACTGTGATGACAGGAAGTGTTACTGTGATGACAGGAAATGTTGCTGTGATGACAGGAAGTGTTATTGTGATGACAGGAAGTGTTGCTGTGATGACAGGAAGTGATACTGTGATGACAGGAAGTGTTGCTGTGATGACAGGAAGTGTTACTGTGATGGACAGGAAGTGATACTGTGATGGACAGGAAGTGTTACTGTAATGACAGGAAGTGTTACTGTGATGGACAGGAAGTGTTACTGTGATGGACAGGAAGTGTTACTGTAATGACAGGAAGTGTTACTGTGATGGACAGGAAGTGATACTGTGATGGACAGGAAGTGTTACTGTAATGACAGGAAGTGTTACTGTGATGGACAGGAAGTGTTACTGTGATGGACAGGAAGTGTTACTGTAATGACAGGAAGTGTTACTGTGATGGACAGGAAGTGATACTGTGATGACAGGAAGTATTACTGTAATGACAGGAAGTGTTACTGTGATGGACAGGAAGTGTTGCTGTGATGACAGGAAGTGTTACTGTGATGACAGGAAGTGTTGCTGTGATGACAGGAAGTGTTACTGTGTTGGACAGGAAGTGTTGCTGTGATGACAGGAAGTGTTACTGTGGTCACAGGAAGTGTTAATGTGATGACAGGAAGTGTTGCTGTGATGACAGGAAGTGTTGCTGTGGTCACAGGAAGTGATACTGTGATTACAGGAAGTGTTGCTGTGATGACAGGAAGTGTTGCTGTGACGGACAGGAAGTGTTACTGTGATGGACAGGAAGTGATACTGTGATGGACAGGAAGTGTTACTGTAATGACAGGAAGTGTTACTGTGATGGACAGGAAGTGTTGCTGTGATGACAGGAAGTGTTACTGTGATGACAGGAAGTGTTGCTGTGATGACAGGAAGTGTTACTGTGTTGGACAGGAAGTGTTGCTGTGATGACAGGAAGTGTTACTGTGGTCACAGGAAGTGTTACTGTGATGACAGGAAGTGTTGCTGTGATGACAGGAAGTGTTTTTGTGATGGAGAGGAAGTGTTACTGTGATGACAGGAAGTGTTGCTGTGATGGACAGGAAGTGTTTTTGTGATGGAGAGGAAGTGTTACTGTGATGACAGGAAGTGTTACTGTCACGCACAGGAAGTGTTGCTGTGATGACAGGAAGTGTTACTGTGATGACAGGAAGTGTTACTGTGATGACAGGAAGTGTTACTGTGATGACAGGAAGTGTTGCTGTGATGACAGGAAGTGTTACTGTGATGACAGGAAGTGTTGCTGTGATGACAGGAAGTGTTTTTGTGATGGAGAGGAAGTGTTACTGTGATGACAGGAAGTGTTACTGTCACGCACAGGAAGTGTTGCTGTGATGACAGGAAGTGTTGCTGTGATGACAGGAAGTGTTTTTGTGATGAGAGGAAGTGTTACTGTGATGACAGGAAGTGTTGCTGTGATGGACAGGAAGTGTTTTTGTGATGAGAGGAAGTGTTACTGTGATGACAGGAAGTGTTACTGTCACGCACAGGAAGTGTTGCTGTGATGACAGGAAGTGTTACTGTGATGACAGGAAGTGTTACTGTGATGACAGGAAGTGTTGCTGTGATGACAGGAAGTGTTACTGTGATGACAGGAAGTGTTGCTGTGATGACAGGAAGTGTTTTTGTGATGGAGAGGAAGTGTTACTGTGATGACAGGAAGCGTTACTGTGATGACAGGAAGTGTTACTGTCACACACAGGAAGTGTTGCTGTGATGACAGGAAGTGTTACTGTGATGACAGGAAGTGTTACTGTGATGACAGGAAGTGTTGCTGTGATGACAGGAAGTGTTACTGTGATGACAGGAAGTGTTACTGTGATGACAGGAAGTGTTGCTGTGATGACAGGAAGTGTTACTGTGATGACAGGAAGTGTTGCTGTGATGACAGGAAGTGTTACTGTGATGACAGGAAGTGTTGCTGTGATGACAGGAAGCGTTACTGTGATGACAGGAAGTGTTACTGTGATGACAGGAAGTGTTGTTGTGATGGACAGGAAGTGTTACTGTGATGACAGGAAGTGTTACTGTGATGACAGGAAGTGTTACTGTGATGACAGGAAGTGTTGCTGTGATGGACAGGAAGTGTTACTGTGATGACAGGAAGTGTTACTGTGATGACAGGAAGTGTTACTGTGATGACAGGAAGTGTTGCTGTGATGACAGGAAGTGTTACTGTGATGACAGGAAGTGTTACTGTGATGACAGGAAGTGTTGCTGTGATGGACAGGAAGTGTTACTGTGATGACAGGAAGTGTTACTGTGATGACAGGAAGTGTGACTGTCACACACAGGAAGTGTTGCTGTGATGACAGTAAGTGTTACTGTGATGACAGGAAGTGTTACTGTGATGACAGGAAGTGTTACTGTGATGACAGGAAGTGTTACTGTGATGACAGGAAGTGTTGCTGTGATGGACAGGAAGTGTTACTGTGATGACAGGAAGTGTTACTGTGATGACAGGAAGTGTTACTGTGATGACAGGAAGTGTTACTGTGTTGGACAGGAAGTGTTGCTGTGATGACAGGAAGTGTTACTGTGTTGGACAGGAAGTGTTACTGTAATGACAGGAAGTGTTACTGTGTTGGACAGGAAGTGTTGCTGTGATGACAGGACGTGTTACTGTGATGACAGGAAGTGTTACTGTGATGACAGGAAGTGTTACTGTGATGACAGGAAGTGTTACTGTGATGACAGGAAGTGTTATTGTGATGACAGGAAGTGTTACTGTGATGACAGGAAGTGTTACTGTGATGACAGGAAGTGTTGCTGTGGTGACAGGAAGTGTTACTGTGATGACAGGAAGTGTTGCTGTGATGTCAGGAAGTGTTACTGTGTTGGACAGGAAGTGTTACTGTGATGGACAGGAAGTGTTACTGTGATGACAGGAAGTGTTACTGTGATGACAGGAAGTGTTGCTGTGATGTCAGGAAGTGTTACTGTGTTGGACAGGAAGTGTTGCTGTGATGACAGGAAGTGTTACTGTGATGGACAGGAAGTGTTACTGTGATGACAGGAAGTGTTACTGTGATGACAGGAAGTGTTGCTGTGATGTCAGGAAGTGTTACTGTGTTGGACAGGAAGTGTTGCTGTGATGACAGGAAGTGTTACTGTGATGGACAGGAAGTGTTACTAACGAGTCTTCCAAAGTTTGACAATAAATTTAAATGTTGGACGACAATAAAATTGAACATTGGATGACATGAAGTTGAATGTTAAGCGACACGAGAGTTGAACGTTGGATGATAATAGCGTTAAACGTTGGACGACAATAAAGTTGAATGTTGGACAACAATAGAGTGAACGTTGGACGACAATAAAGTTGAACGTTGGACGACTATAACATTAAACGTTGGATGACAATAAAGTTGAACATTGGATGACAATAAAGTTGAGCGTTGGACGACAATAAAGTTGAACGTTGGACGACTATAACATTAAACGTTGGATGACAATAAAGTTCAACATTGGATGCCAAAAAAAAGGAACGTAAGATGACAATAAAGTTAAACGTTGGCTGACAATAAAGTTGAACATTGGATGACAATAAAATTGAGCATTGGACGACAATAAAATTGAACGTTGGACGACAATAAAATTGAAGATTGGACGACAATAAAGTTGAATGTTGGACGACAATAAAGTTGAAGGTTGGGCGACAATAAAATTGAACGTTGGACAACAATAAAATTGAAGATTGGACGACAATAAAGTTGAATGTTGGACGACAATAAAGTTGAACGTTGGACGACAATAAAGTTGAACGTTGGATGACAATAAAGTTGAACGTTGGACGACAAAGTTGAACGTTTGACGACAATAAAGTTGAACGTTGGACGACAATAAAGTTGAACGTTGGACGACAATAAAGTTGAACGTTGGGCGACAATAAAGTTGAACGTTGGACGACAATAAAATTGAACGTTGGACGACAATAATGTTGAACATTGGACGACAATAATGTTGAACATTGGACGACAATAAAGTTGAACGTTGGACAACAATAAAGTTGAACGTTGGGCGACAATAAAGTTGAACATTGGACAACAATAAAGTTAAACGTTGGACGACAATAATGTTGAACATTGGACGACAATAATGTTGAACATTGGACGACAATAAAGTTGAACTTTGGACGACAATAAAGTTGAACGTTGGACGACAATAAAATTGAACGTTGGACGACAATAAAGTTGAACGAACTTGGACGACAATAAAGTTAAACGTTGGACGACAATAAAGTTGAACGTTGGACGACAAAGTTGAACGTTGGACGACAATAAAGTTGAACGTTGGATGACAATAGAGTTGAACGTTGGACAACAATAAAGTTGAACGTTGGACGACAATAGAGTTGAACGTTGGACGACATTAAAGTTTAACGAAGGATAACAATAGAGTTAAATGTTGGATGACATGAAGTTGAATGTTGGATGTCTATAAAATTAAACATTGGATGACAATAAAGTTGAACGTTGGACGACATTAAAGTTGAACATTGGATGACAATAGAGTTAAACGTTGGACGACAATAAAGTTGAACGTTGGACGACTATAAAATTAAACGTTGCATGACAATAGAGTTGAACATTGGATGACAATAAAGTTGAACATTCGACGACAGTAAAAAGGAAAGTAAGAGGACAATAAAGTTAAACGTTGGACGACAATAAAGTTGAACGTTGGATGACAATAAAGTTGAACGTTGGACGACAATAAAGTTGAACGTTGGACGACAATAGAGTTGAACGTTGGACGACAATAAAGTTGAACGTTGGACGACAATAAAGTTGAACGTTGGACGACAATAGAGTTGAACATTGGACGACAATAAAGTTAAACGTTGGACGACAATAAAGTTGAACGTTGGACGACAATAAAATTGAACGTTGGACGACAATAAAGTTGAACGAACTTGGACGACAATAAAGTTAAACGTTGGACGACAATAAAGTTGAACGTTGGACGACAAAGTTGAACGTTGGACGACAATAAAGTTGAACGTTGGATGACAATAGAGTTGAACGTTGGACAACAATAAAGTTGAACGTTGGACGACAATAGAGTTGAACGTTGGACGACATTAAAGTTTAACGAAGGATAACAATAGAGTTAAATGTTGGATGACATGAAGTTGAATGTTGGATGTCTATAAAATTAAACATTGGATGACAATAAAGTTGAACGTTGGACGACATTAAAGTTGAACATTGGATGACAATAGAGTTAAACGTTGGACGACAATAAAGTTGAACGTTGGACGACTATAAAATTAAACGTTGCATGACAATAGAGTTGAACATTGGATGACAATAAAGTTGAACATTCGACGACAGTAAAAAGGAAAGTAAGAGGACAATAAAGTTAAACGTTGGACGACAATAAAGTTGAACGTTGGATGACAATAAAGTTGAACGTTGGACGACAATAAAGTTGAACGTTGGACGACAATAGAGTTGAACGTTGGACGACAATAAAGTTGAACGTTGGACGACAATAAAGTTGAACGTTGGACGACAATAGAGTTGAACATTGGACGACAATAAAGTTAAACGTTGGACGACAATAAAGTTGAACGTTGGACGACAATAAAGTTGAACGTTGGACGACAATAGAGTTGAACATTGGACGACAATAAAGTTAAACGTTGGACGACAATAAAGTTGAACGTTGGACGACAATAAAATTGAACGTTGGACGACAATAAAGTTGAACGAACTTGGACGACAATAAAGTTAAACGTTGGACGACAATAAAGTTGAACGTTGGACGACAAAGTTGAACGTTGGACGACAATAAAGTTGAACGTTGGATGACAATAGAGTTGAACGTTGGACAACAATAAAGTTGAACGTTGGACGACAATAGAGTTGAACGTTGGACGACATTAAAGTTTAACGAAGGATAACAATAGAGTTAAATGTTGGATGACATGAAGTTGAATGTTGGATGTCTATAAAATTAAACATTGGATGACAATAAAGTTGAACGTTGGACGACATTAAAGTTGAACATTGGATGACAATAGAGTTAAACGTTGGACGACAATAAAGTTGAACGTTGGACGACTATAAAATTAAACGTTGCATGACAATAGAGTTGAACATTGGATGACAATAAAGTTGAACATTCGACGACAGTAAAAAGGAAAGTAAGAGGACAATAAAGTTAAACGTTGGACGACAATAAAGTTGAACGTTGGATGACAATAAAGTTGAACGTTGGACGACAATAAAGTTGAACGTTGGACGACAATAGAGTTGAACGTTGGACGACAATAAAGTTGAACGTTGGACGACAATAAAGTTGAACGTTGGACGACAATAGAGTTGAACATTGGACGACAATAAAGTTAAACGTTGGACGACAATAAAGTTGAACGTTGGACGACAATAGTGTTGAACGTTGGACGACAATAAAGTTGAACGTTGGACGACAATAAAGTTGCACGTTGGACGACAATAAAATTTAACGTTGGACAACAATAAAGTTGAACATTGGACGACAATAAAGTTGAACGAACTTGGACGACAATAAAGTTGAACATTGGACGACAATAAAGTTGAACATTGGACGACAATAAAGTTAAACGTTGGATGACAATAATGTTGAACATTGGACGACAATAAAGTTGAACGTTGGACGACAATAAAGTTGAACGTTGGACGACAATAAAGTTGAACATTGGACGACAATAAAGTTGAATGTCGGACGACAATAAAGTTGAACGTTGGACGACAATAAAGTTGAACATTGGACGACAATAAAGCTGAACGTTGGACGACAATAAAGTTGAACGTTGGACGACAATAAAGTTGAACGTTGGACGACAATAAAGTTGAATGTTGGACGACAATAAAGTTGAACGTTGGACGACAATAAAGTTGAACTTTGGATGACAATAAAGTTGAATGTTGGATGACTATAAAGTTGAACTTTGGCCGACAATAAAGTTGAACGTTGGACGACAATAAAGTTGAACATTGGACGACTATAAAGTTGAACATTGGACGATAATAAAGTTGAACGAACGTTGGACGACAATAAAGTTGAACATTGGACGACTATAAAGTTGAATGTTGGACGACAATAAAGTTGAACATTGGGTGACAATAAAGTTGAATGATCTTGGACGACAATAAAGTTGAACGTTGGACGACAATAAAGTTGAACGTTGGACGACAATAAAGTTAAACGTTGGACGACAATAATATTGAACATTGGACGACAATAAAGTTGAACGTTGGACGACAATAAAGTTGAACGTTGGACGACAATAAAGTTGAACATTGGACGACTATAAAGTTGAACTTTGGACGACAATAGAGTTGAACGTTGGACGACAATAAAATTGAACGTTGGACGACAATAAAGTTGAACATTGGGCGACAATAAAGTTGAACGAACTTGGACAACAATAAAGTTGAACGTTGGACGACAATAATGTTGAACATTGGACGACAATAAAGTTGAACGTTGGACGACAATAAAGTTGGACGTTGGACGACAATAAAGTTGGACGTTGGACGACAATAAAGTTGAACGTTGGACGACAATAAAGTTGGACGAGAATGAAGTTGGATGCAGAAACTGACCGACTTGGAGGACTCGATGGATCCCGAGGAGAGCGTGTCCCGACTGCTGCGACTCTTGGAGCTGAGGTGAGGCGAGGACGAGGGCGAGTCGTCGATGTACGGCAGGATGTCGTGGTGGCGCCGCTGCTCCTCGGCGCGGTCGGCGTCGTAGCCGTAAGAGGGCGGAGTCCCGCTGTAATGGCCGTCTGTTGGATGGAGAACAGGCTGGTCAAAGATCCTCTATACGACAGGAACATTGCCTTGCTTTTCAGGACCATCTTTGGCAACCAAGCGTCACTAATAAGTGCTGACTCATCGCAGAGAACGCTGGAAAGGACAACATTTATTGAAGTTCAAATATACGTAGAACACAAACACAGCACGACACGTTTATGTTGACACGTTGCTTATGTTGATTTTCTTCCGACACTACGATTATATTCGTCCAAGAGACAGACTTTGTAAAGCTTAAAATAATATATACTACCCCTTTTTTTAATTAAATTAATCACATTTGAGAAATGTTGGATTAATCATGATTAATCACATTTTGGAATTTAGAATAATCATGAAAATCACATTTTATAATTTGGGTAATTCATGATTAATCACATATTGGGAGTTTGGATTAATCATGATTAATCACATTTTAGAATTGGGATAATTCATGATTGATGACATTTTAAAAGTCGGATTCATCATGATTAATCCCATTTTAGAATTCTGATTTTTTTTTTAATGATAATCACATATTTAAATTTGGAGTAGTCATGATCAATCACATATTGGAATTTGGAATAATCAGGAAAATACAATTTTCTAATTTAGTTCATTCCTGATTAATCACATATTGGAGTTTAAATAAATATTAATTAATCAAATTTTGGAATTTGGATTAGTCATGATTAATCACATATTGGAATTTGGAGTAATCATGAAAATCACATTTTATAATTTGGATGATTCACAATTAATCCAATATTGAAGTTTGGATTAATCATGATTAATCACATATTGGAATTTAGAATAATCATGAAAATCACATTTTATAATTTGGGTAATTCATGATTAATCACATATTGAGAGTTTGGATTAATCATGATTAATCACATTTTAGAATTGGGATAATTCATGATTGATGACATTTTAAAAATTGGATTCATCATGATTAATCCCCTTTTAGAATTCTGATTTTTTTTTTTATGATAATCACATATTTAAATTTGGAGTAGTCATGATTAATCACATATTGGAAATTGGAATAATCAGGAAAATAAAATTTTCTAATTTAGTTCATTCCTGATTAATCACATATTGGAGTTTAAATAAATATTAGTTAATCAAATTTTGGAATTTGGATTAGTCATGATTAATCACATATTGGAATTTGGAATAATCATGAAAATCACATTTTATAATTTGGATGATTCACAATTAATCCAATATTGAAGTTTGGATTAATCATGATTAATCACATTTTGGAATTTGGAATAACCATGAAAATCACATTTGAAAAATGTAGTTAATTCATGATTAATCACATATTGGAGTTTGAGTAAATAATGATTAATCACATTTTGGAATTTGGATTAGTCATGATTAATAAAAAATAGAAATTTGGAATAATCATGAAAATCACATTTTATAATTTAGATAATTCATGATTAATCACATATTGGAGTTTAAATAAATATTGATTAATCACATTTTGAAATTTGCATTAGTCATGATTAATCACATTTTGGAATTTGGATTAATCATGATTAATCACAGGCGACTACTTGCTACTTCTATTTTGACAGCCCTTTTATACACAAAATATTGTACATTTTGACAGCCCTTTTATAAACATAATATTGTCCATTTTGACAGCCCTTTTATAAACATAATATTGTCCATTTTGACAGCCCTTTTATAAACATAATATTGTCCATTTTGACAGCCCTTTTATAAACATAATATTGTCCATTTTGACAGCCCTTTTATACACATAGTATTGTCCATTTTGACAACCCTTTTATACACATAATATTGTTCATTTTGACAGCCCTTTTATACACATAATATTGTACATTTTGACAGCCCTTTTATACACATAATATTGTCCATTTTGACAGCCCTTTTAAAAACATGATATTGTCCATTTTGACAGCCCTTTTATAAACATAATATTGTACATTTTGACAGCCCTTTTATACACATAATATTGTCCATTTTGACAGCCCTTTTATAAACATAATATTGTCCATTTTAACAGCCCTTTTATAAACATAATATTGTCCATTTTGACAGCCCTTTTATAAACATAATATTGTCCATTTTGACAGCCCTTTTATAAACATAATATTGTACAAATATAGCAATCAGAATGAAGGTTGCCAAACCATTCAAATACTGAACCTTTTTTCATAGCATTTTGTGAAATGCTCAAATTCCACTTTAAAGAACAACCTGCGTAAAAATGTTGTGTTGCAGACCAAAGTCGAAACACACACACACACACACACACACGCACATGCACACACACACACACACACACACACACACTCACACACACATGCAGACATACACATTTCTTGTCTGTTTCCAGTGTAAAAAAACACTCGTGAGAAGAGAAAAGTCCTAATGAGAAGACAGTGACTCCTACTGAGACACCCAAAATACACACAACAATCTTTGTGTGTGTGTGTGTGTGTGTGTGTGTGTGTGTGTGTGTGTGTGTGTGTGTGTGTGTGTGTGTGTGTGTGTGTGTGTGTGTGTGTGTGTGTGACAGACAAGTGACCCAGTGTTTGTACTCCTAACAGTGTTTGAGCACAAGGACCAACACTGACAGAACGTGTAGTCACACACGTTGTACTACTACTACTTTATACTACTTTGTACAACTACTGCTTTGTACTACTTTCTACTACTTTGTACTATTACTACTACTTTGTACTACTTTCTACTACTTTGTACAACTACTACTTTGTACAACTACTACTTTGTACTACTTTGTACAACTACTACGTTGTACTACTTTCTACTACATTGTACTACTTTGTAGCACAACTACTTTCTACTACTTTGTACTACTAATACTACTTTGTACTACTTTCTACTACTTTGTACTACTACTACTTTGTACTACTTTCTACTACTTTGTACAACTACTACTTTGTACAACTACTACTTTGTACTACTTTCTACTACTTTGTACAACTACTACTTTGTACTACTTTCTACTACATTGTACTACTTTGTAGCACAACTACTTTGTACCGGTACTATTTTGTACTACTACTACTTTGTACTACTACTTTGTTCTACTACTTTGTACTACTACTACTTTCTACTACTTTGTACTACTTTCTACAACTTTGTACTACTACTACTTTCTACTACTTTCTACTACTTTGTAGTACTTTCTACAACTACTACTTTCTACTACTACTTTCTACTACTTTGTACTTCTCTCTACTACTTTGAACTACTTTGTACTACTTTGCACTACTACTACTTTGTACTACTTTGTAGTACTACTACTACTACTTTGTACTACTATGTACTACTTTGTACTACTGCTAATGCTATTACTACTTTGTACTACTTTGTACTACTTTGTAGTACTACTACTACTACTTTGTACTACTATGTACTACTTTGTACTACTGCTAATGCTATTACTACTTTGTACTACTTTGTACTACTACTACTACTTTGTACTACTTTGTACTACTTTCTACTACTACTTTGTACTAGTACTACTTTGTACTACTTTCTACTACTACTACTACTTTGTACTACTTTCTACTACTTTGTACTACTACTACTTTGTACTACTTTCTACTACTTTGTACTACTTTCTACAACTACTATTTTCTACTACTTTGTACTTCTCTCTACTACTTTGAACTACTTTGTACTACTTTGCACTACTACTACTTTGTACTACTTTGTAGTACTACTGCTACTACTTTGTACTACTTTCTACTACTTTGTACTACTACTACTTTGTACTACTTTCTACTACTTTGTACTACTACTACTTTGTACTACTTTCTACTACTTTGTACTACTTTCTACAACTACTATTTTCTACTACTTTGTACTTCTCTCTACTACTTTGAACTACTTTGTACTACTTTGCACTACTACTACTTTGTACTACTTTGTAGTACTACTGCTACTACTTTGTACTACTATGTACTTCTTTGTACAACTACTAATGCTATTACTACTTGTACTACTACTACTTTGTACTACTTTCTACTACTACTTTGTACTATCTTTGTACTATTACTACTACTTTGTGCTACTTTCTACTACTACTTTGTACTACTACTACTACTTTGCACTACTTTGTACTACTTTGTACTTCTACTACTTTGTACCACTAATTCTACTTTGTACTACTTTCTACTACTTTCTACAACTACTACTTTCTACTACTTTGTACTTCTCTCTACTACTTTGCACTACTACTACTTTGTACTATTTTGTAATACTACTACTACTACTTTGTACTACTATGTACTACTTTGTACTACTACTAATGCTATTACTACTTTGTACTACTACTACTACTTTGTACTACTACTACTTTGTACTACTTTCTACTACTTTCTACAACTACTATTTTCTACTACTTTGTACTTCTCTCTACTACTTTGAACTACTTTGTACTACTTTGCACTACTACTACTTTGTACTACTTTGTAGTACTACTGCTACTACTTTGTACTACTATGTACTACTTTGTACAACTACTAATGCTATTACTACTTTGTACTACTACTACTTTGTACTACTTTCTACTACGACTTTGTACTATCTTTGTACTATTACTACTACTTTGTGCTACTTTCTACTACTACTTTGTACTACTACTACTACTTTGCACTACTTAGTTCTACTTTGTACTTCTACTACTTTGTACCACTAATACTACTTTGTACTACTTTCTACTACTTTGTACTACTTTCTACAACTACTACTTTCTACTACTTTGTACTTCTCTCTACTACTTTGTACTACTTTGCACTACTACTACTTTGTACTATTTTGTAATACTACTACTACTACTTTGTACTACAATGTACTACTTTGTACTACTACTAATGCTATTACTACTTTGTACTACTACTACTACTTTGTACTACTTTGTACTACTACTTTGTACTACTACTACTTTGTACTACTTTCTACTACTACTACTACTTTCTACTACTTTCTACTACGTTGTACTACTACTACTTTGTACTACTTTCTACTATTTTCTACAACTACTACTTTCTACTACTTTGTACTTCTCTCTACTACTTTGAACTACTTTGTACTACTTTGTAGTACTACTACTACTACTTTGTACTACTATGTACTACTTTGTACTACTACTAATGCTATTACTACTTTGTACTACTACTACTACTACTTTGTACTACTTTCTACTACTACTTTGTACTATCTTTGTACTACTACTACTTTGTACTACTTTCTACTACTACTTTGTACTACTACTACTTTGTACTACTTCGTACTACTTTGTACTACTACTACTTTGTACTACTTTCAACTACTATTTTGTACTACTACTACTTTGTACTATCACTTTGTACTACTACTATTTTGCACCAATACTTTCTACTACTTTCTACCAGTTTGTACTACATTCTACTACTTTGTACTATTACTACTACTACTATGCACTACTTTATACTACATACATTGTGTTGAATGGTTGGAAGTGAAAAGGTAAAAAGTGATTGACAGCAGGAGACATCAAGTTGTGTAACCATCCATGTTAGAGTCAACACAACTCATGTTTAGGGTGTTCACTTCATATTCCTGCCATGACTTTGGAGAATGTTGTCACCACAAACACTCAAGTGTGTGTGTGTGTGTGTGTGTGTGTGTGTGTGTGTGTGTGTGTGTGTGTGTGTGTGTGTGTGTGTGTGTGTGTGTGTGTAATGTGGTGTTAAAGTGACCGCACATCCCCAGCTCACTAAAAAGCGAGCATGAAGACAACAAAAGCAGTGACCACATTTTGGTGACACAACAAAACAATCACAACAACAACAACAACACAATTATGAATAACAAAGTCTGAGTGACGAAAATAAAAATGTTTTCTGCCAAATCAACCACAGCAGCTCTGGCAACAGTTGGCGTGCGTCTCCATGGTAACCACAGGAAGTTGTTTTCCATCAACACTCCTAAAAGGACATGTCAGCAAGGGAAGACCCCAGGAACATGGAGCTCCATCTCTTAAAGGGGAAGCGCACCTTTTGTTAAATGTTATCTAGCAGAAGTGCTTTTCACTAAAATGTCTGCTAACTAGTGAAACGCAATTTCTTACAATTTAGTGCATCATCACAAAAGTCCGATACGCTTTCTCCTTGAATTAAAACAAGTTTTAATTTGATGTCATTTTGTAAGCATGTTTAAAATAAATTACTACTACTAACCAACTAACTAACTAACTTACTACTACTACTACATTACATAATAATAATATGACAGTAATATAATAAACAAGTTTTAATTTGATGTAATTTTGTAAGCATGTTTAAAATAAACTACTACTAACTAACTAACTCACTACTACTACTACAGAATTACATCATAATAATATGACAGTAATTTAATAAACAACTTTTAATTAGATGTAATTTTGTAAGCATGTTTAAAATAAACTATTACTAACTAACTAACCAACTAGCTAACTAACTAACTAACTCACTCACTCACTAACTCACTACTACTACTACTACAGTATTACATCGTAATAATAATATGACAGTAATTTAATAAACAACTTTTAATTAGATGTAATTTTGTAAGCATGTTTAAAATAAACTACTACTACTAACTAACTAACTTACTACTAGTATTACATTATTACATCATAATAATAATAATATGACAGTAATATAATAAACACATTTAAATGTAAATAAACTACTACTACTACTAACTAACTAACTAACTAACTTACTACTACTAATACTACTACATTACATACCGTAATAATTATATGACAGTAATATAATAAACAAGTTTTAATTTGATGTCATTTTGTAAGCATGTTTAAAATAAATTACTACTAACTAACTAACTAAGTAACTTACTACTACTACAACATTATTACAAAATAATAATATAATAGTAATATAATAAAAACGTTTTAATTTGATATCATTTTGTAAGCATGTTTAAAATAAACTACTACTATTAACTAAGTAAATACCTAACTTACTACTAATATTACTACTACATTATTACATAATAATAATAATAAGAATAAGAATAAGAATAAGAATAATATGACAGTAATATAATAAACAAGTTTTAATTTGATATCATTTTGTAATCATGTTTAAAATAAAGTACTAATACTAAGTAACTAACTCACTTACTACTACTACTACTACATTATTACATCATCATAATAATCATCATAATAATAATATGACCGTAATATAATAAACAAGTTTTAATTTGATGTAATTTTGTAAGCATGTTTAAAATAAACTACTACTAACTAAATAACCAACCAACTAACTAACTAACTAACCAACCACCTAACTCATTAACCCACTAACTAACTCACTACTACTTCTACTACAGTATTACATCATAATAATAATATGACAATAATTTAATAAACAACTTTTAATTAGCTGTAATTTGTAAGCATGTTTAAAATAAACTACTACTACTAACTAACTAACTTACTACTAGTATTACATTATCATGATAATAATAAGACAGTAATATAATAAACACATTTTAATTTGATGTCATTTTGAAAGCACGTTTAAAATAAACTACTACTACTAACTTACTACTACTACTACTACTACATTACATAATAATAATATGCCAGTAATATAATAAACAAGTTACGTAAAACCACTTAAATGTTATTAATTTGTTACGTAAAAACACTTGAATGTTATTTACTTTGTCACGTAAAAAAGGACAAAGGCGTTAATTAGCCTCCCTTCTCGCGCACGTGAGCGATTAAAAAACGTCTTTCAGTTCCTGGGCGACCACGAGCGCGGCGACCTCGCCACCAAGAAGACGAGCGTGGCCTGCAGGGGATCAGACGGGAGGAAAGTGAAAGCCAACAGCGAGGAGACTAATCGTCTGGTCTGATCAGAGAGGAAATGATTAATAAGAAAGAGACGCCAGGGAGCAAAATGGAAGAAAGAGAAGAGAGAGACTCTCATCATGGCCGCCATAAATCTGCTCTCAGACGCACATTGGTCATCCTAACACACACACACACACACACACACACAAACACACACACACACACACACACACACACACACACACACACACACACACACACACACACACACATTCCAAAGAATCCAAAAAACGGGGCTTTATTGAACGCATCAGTCGAGACTCATTTTTGGTTTTATTCTCCTCATCTTTAGTATTCTTCTCATTTTTGGTCTTCTTCTCATCTTTGACCTTTTTCTCATCTTTAGTCTTCTTTGTCTCATTTTTGACCATCTTCTTCTCATCTTTGATCTTCTTCTCATATTTGACCATCTTCTTCTCATCTTTGACCATCTTCTTCTCATCTTTGACCATCTTCTTCTCATCTTTGACCATCTTCTTCTCATCTTTGACCATCTTCTTCTCATCTTTGACCATCTTCTTCTCATCTTTGACCATCTTCTTCTCATCTTTGGTCTTCTTCTCATCTTTGACCATCTTCTTCTCATCTTTGACCATCTTCTTCTCATCTTTGACCATCTTCTTCTCATCTTTGACCATCTTCTTCTCATCTTCGACCATCTTCTTCTCATCTTTGACCATCTTCTTCTCATCTTTGACCATCTTCTTCTCATCTTTGACCATCTTCTTCTCATCTTTGACCATCTTCTTCTCATCTTTGACCATCTTCTTCTCATATTTGGTCTTCTTCTTCTCATCTTTGACCATCTTCTTCTCATCTTTGACCATCTTCTTCTCATCATTGGTCTTCTTCTCATCTTTGACCATCTTCTTCTCATCTTTGACCATCTTCTTCTCATCTTTGACCATCTTCTTCTCATCTTTGACCATCTTCTTCTCATATTTGGTCTTCTTCTTCTCATCTTTGGCCTTCTTCTTCCAATTTTTGGTCTTCTTCGTCTCAGTTTTGGCTTTCTTTTCATCTTTGGTATTCTTCTTCTTATATTTGGTCTTCTTCTTCTCATCTTTGATTTTATTATCCTCATCTTCGACCTTCTTCTCATCTTTGGTCTTCTTCTTCTTGTCTTTGGTCTTCTTCTTCTCATTTTTGGTATCCATCTCATCTTTGACCATCTTCTTCTCATCGATGGTCTTCTTCTTCTCATCTTTGGTCTTCTTCTCATTTTTGGTCTTCTTCTCATCTTTGACCATCTTCTTTTCATCGTTGACCATTTTCTTCTCATCTTTAACCATCTTCTTCTCATCTTTGACCATTTTCTTCTCATCTTTGACCATTTTCTTCTCATCTTTGACCATCTTCTTCTCATCTTTGACCATCTTCTTCTCATCTTTGGTCTTCTTCTCATCTTTGACCATCTTCTTCTCATCTTTGACCATCTTCTTCTCATCTTTGGTCTTCTTCTTCTCATCTTTGGTCTTCTTCTTCTCATCTTTGACCATCTTCTTCTCATCTTTGGTCTTCTTCTTCTCATCTTTGACCATCTTCTTCTCATCTTTGACCATCTTCTTCTCATCTTTGGTCTTCTTCTTCTCATCTTTGGTCTTCTTCTTCTCATCTTTGACCATCTTCTTCTCATCTTTGACCATCTTCTTCTCATCTTTGGCCTTCTCCTTCTCATCTTTGGCCTTCTTCTTCTCATCTTTGACCATCTTCTTCTCATCTTTGGCCTTCTTCTTCTCATCTTTGGTCTTCTTCTTCTCATCTTTGGCCTTCTTCTTCTCATTTTTGGTCTTTTTCTTCTCATTTTTAACTAGCTTCTTCTCATCTTCGGCCTTCTTCTTCCCATCTTTGGTTTCTTCTCATCTTTGGTATCCTTATTCTCATCTTTGGTTTTCTTCTCCTCATCTTTGGTTTTCTTCTTCTCAACTTCGACCTTCTTCTCATCTTTTGGTCTTCTTCTTCTCATCTTTGGTCAGCTTTTTTTTTTTAGAGAAAAAGCGCTATATAAATATAATTTACTCCACTTCACTTCACTACTTCTCATTTTTGGTCTTCTTCTAATTTTTGGTCTTTTTCTTCCCATCTTTGACCATCTTCTTCTCATCTTTGACCTTCTCATCTTTGGTTTTATTCTCCTCATCTTTGGTTTTCTAGCTCTCATCCTTGGCCTTCTTCTTCTTCTCATCTTTGGTCTTCTTCTCATATTTGATCTTCATCTTCTCATCTTTGGCCTTCTTCTTTTCATCTTTGGTCATCTTCTTCTTCTCATCATTGGTCTGCTTCTCATCTTTGGCCTTTTTCTCATCTTTGGTCTTCTTCTTCTCATTTTTGGTCTTTTTCTTCTCATCTTTGACCTTTTTCTTCACATCTTTGGCCTTTGTCTTCTCATCTTCGGCCTTCTTCTTCCCATCTTTGGTCTTCTTATTTTCATTTTTGGCCTTCTTATTTTCATTTTTGGCCTTCTCATCTTCAGTCTTTTTCTCATCTTTGGTTTTATTCTCCTCATCTATGGTTTTCTTCCTCTTATCATTGGCCTTCTTCTTCTCATCTTTGGCCTTCTTCTTCTTCTCATTTTTGGCCTTCTTCTTCTCATATTTGGTCTTCATCTTCTCATTTTTGGCCTTCTTCTTCTTATATTTGGTCTTCATCTTCTCATATTTGGTCTTCATCTTCTCATATTTGGTCTTCATCTTCTCATCTTTGGTCTTCTTCTTCTCATTTTTGGTCTTTTTCTTCTCATCTTTGACCTTTTTCTTCTCATCTTTGGCCTTTGTCTTCTCATCAATGGCCTTCTTCTTCCCATCTTTGGTCGTCTTATTTTCATTTTTGGCCTTCTTCTTCTCATATCTGGTCTTCATCTTCTCATTTTTGGCCTTTTTCTTCTCATATTTGGTCTTCATCTTCTCATATTTGGTCTTCATCTTCTCATCTTTGACCTTTTTCTTCTCATCTTTGGCCTTTGTCTTCTCATCAATGGCCTTCTTCTTCTCATCTTTGACCTTCTCATCATTGGCCTTCTTCTTGCATCATCCTGTTTTCTTTCTGCCATCTTCAGTCAAAGTCACGTCTGTGTTCAGCAGGGGCCGATATGGCGTTTTGCTCTCCTCCACCTCTGACGCGTGGCGACCAGCGTGGCGGTGAGGAGCGAGGCTGGTGTGTGCTCTCCTGACGTTAACGAGACTGAAGCTGCCACTTCCATCTTCATGGATGCAGGAACACCCTCCCACTGACACCCTCCCACTGACACCCTCCCACTCTGTGCCTTTCAAACGTGCCGGCTAAAAATAGCCAGGATGATCTGATGAGCGTCACGCTAATGACATGTTCCCACGTCCGCCATCTTTCATGGTGCTGTATGCACGTGTGTGTGTGTTTAAGTGTGTGTGTGTGTGTGTGTGGGGGGGGGGGGGGGTGTTCTTAGTGGACATTAAAGGGGAACTGTACTTATTTGTAATGTTGCTTGGAAGACAAGAACACAAATGTTTTTCTTTCTTATGCATTCCAAATCGTAAAAAAAAAACATGTTTTCCCTTTCCCAGAATTCCTGGTTTTGGCAGACATTGTACAGTAAGTGATTGTTTTATTATGTTTGTAGATCTTGTTTAGCACTTAGCAATACTGCTACATGATGCTTGGTGTTTGACTAAACGATGATGAATTGCTGATGTAAAGGGGAAGATATAAACATCCCATCAGTCTTTATCCCAGTGAGAGCAGACATGGTACAGTAAGTGATTGTTTTATTATGTTTGTATATCTTGTTTAGCACTGAGCAATACTGCTATATTATACTTAGTGTTTGACTAAAGCTACATCTGTTTAGTTTCTAAAACTTGTAGATCATCCTCCTTATATTCAGGCTCAAAAATAGAAGTTTCTGGATCGTCGTTTGTCCCAAAGTAGTCTTTGTTGTCTCTCATCACGTCTGACATGATTAGTAGTCTTGTTGTTGTTGAAGGGAAAGTGAACGTTGTGAAATGAACACACTTAAAATGATGAAAATGTGTAAATATTACATGTTATTCTGAATGTTACTAGATACTACATATATACTTACAGCGTGTATATAAAACCTTGATGGGTTTTTTTTAGAGCGCTTTATAGGCGGAATAGAACAACACCCGTTACTTCCATTGTTAGCTGACTTTTGCTAGCATTTATTTACGATGTAGAATGCATAAGTTAAAAAAAATATAGCAACTAGCAATACCGCTACATGATGCTTAAGTTTTTGACTAAAGCTGTATCTGTTTAGAACACCGCTTATAAAAGATCCTCCTCCTTATATTCAGGATCCAAAATAGAAGTTTCTGGATCATCATTTGTCCCAAAGTAGTCTTTGTTGTCTTTCATCAAGCCTGACATGGTTGTTTGAAGGAAATACACTTAATAAACACACTTAAAATGATGAAAATATGTAAATATTACATGTTATTATGAATGTTACTAGATACTACATATATACTTACAGCGTGTATATAAAACCTTGATGGAGGTTTTTTTAGAGCACTTTGTAGGCGGAATAGAACAACGCACATTACTTCCATTGTTAGCTGACTTTTGCTAGCATTTATTTACGATTTAGAATGCATAAGTAAAAAAATATATATATAGCAATTAGCAATACTGCTACATGATGCTTAAGTGTTTGACTAAAGCTGCGTCTGTTTAGCACACCACTTCTAAAAGATCCTCCTCCTTACATTCAGAATCAAAAATATAAGTTTCTGGATCATCATTTGTCCCAAAGTAGTCTTTGTTGTCTCTCATCACGCCTGACATGATTAGTAGTCTTGTTGTTTGAAGGAAATACACTTAATAAACACACTTAAAAAAATGATGAAAATATGTAACTATTACATGTTATTATGAATGTTACTAGATACTACATATATACTTACAGCGTGTATATAAAACCTTGATGGAGCAGACACACACCATGCACGTCTGTGTAGGTGAAGACACATTATTCCACACATCTTCTCATCCCAAGACTCAAATATTATATTTCTATTCAAACCATAAAAAAATTCCAGGTTTTCCTGGACATTTTTCCCCCTTGAAAATGAATGGGACAATTTTTGAACTTGCACATTTCCCACATTTCTCACCCGATTCCAACCGTCCCACCATCCACACACCTTGGGAAATCAAACTACCATTTTTGAAGTCCAAAAAAATTCCAGGAATTCCCGGAATTTCCAAAACCCTATTTTCAACTCCTCCTGGAAAGTTTTCACAGTTCAACCGTTTTTGACCATTCCACCATCAAAACAGTCCTCTTAGTTAGGACAAGAAAAGTTACCATTTTTCCCCCCGGTTTTCCCTAAATTCCAGGAGTTCCGAAATACCCATTTTCAATTCAAACTGTTACTATGTCAACATTTTTCAACCGATCCGAAAAATTCCAACACCCACCCATTCATATCATTTAGGACAATTGTGCTAGTATCAATATTTTCATAAATTCTCGGTTTTCCCTAAATTCCCAAATTTCCAGGAAAATCCCATTCAAATGAATGGACGTATTCATAGTTCTACAATGTCTTACATTTTAAAAATTATGTAATTTTTTACCCAATTCCAATCTTTCAACCACCCACCCACACTACTCTTCCCATATATCGAACGTAAAACATGTTTTCCCTTTCCCAGAATTTCTGGGTCTCTGCTCACAGGTGAATAAAAGCACTTCAAAGTGGTCATCAGGCGTCAGTCCATACACGTATTGAACAGTGTGGGAGAAAGGAGACATCCCTGAGGGGCCCACAGCTTAACGAGGAACAGTTCAGAAGCCTCTTTCTCATGTGCAGATATCGCACAAATAGACGTATTCATTTGTGTCACACAGCCTGCAATCACATCATTTAGTTTGTTTTTATGAGAGGGGGCTTCCCTACTTTTCTTTCGTCTTTTCCCCATTTGTTGCATTTTTCTTGTTTTTTCGCTTCAATATTTCCAATTTTCTGCCATGTTTTCCCTTTATTGTTTTCCCTCTTTTTTTTTGCTGTTTTTAAAAAATGTTGCCATTTTTTCCTTCAACTTTTTTACTTTTTTGCCACTTTTTCCTTCATCTTTTCCCCCAATTGTTTGCCTTTTTTTCTCCATTTGTTTTCCTTCATCTTTTTCTCTTCCCCCCTAATTTTTACACTTTTTTGCCATTTTTTCCTTCATCTTTTCCCCCAATTGAATGCCTTTTTTTCTCCATTTGTTTTCCTTCATCTTTTTCCCTTCCACCCTAATTTTTACACTTTTTTGCCATTTTTCCTTCATCTTTCCCCCACAATTTTTTCCCTTTTTTCTCCATTTCTTTCTTTCATCTTTCCCCAATTGTTTCCCTTTTTTCTCTATTTGTTTCCTTCATATTTACCATTTGTCTTCATAAATTCCCATTTTTTCTCTTCATGTTTTCCTGCCTATTTCTCTTAATATTTTTCTCTTTGTTTACCCATTTTTATCCACTTCTTCCTTTATCTTTTCACTCGTCCCTCCCATTTTTCCCAATTGGGTCCATTTTGACATATTTTTTGTCTTCATTTTCTTCCTTTTTTACCCCCAAAATGTTTGCCATTTTCTTTTTTCATCTTTTTTTTCATCCCTAAATGTTTCCCTTTTTTTAATACCATTTTTCTTCATAAATTCCCATTTTTTCTCTTCATGTTTTCCTGCCTTTTTCTCTTAATATTGTTCTCTTTTTTCCCCATTTTTCTCCACTTCTTCCTTTATCTTTTTACTCGTCCCCCCATTTTTCCCAATTAGGTCCATTTTGACATATTTTTTCTTTTCATTTTCTTCCTTTTTTACCCCCAAAATGTTTGCCATTTTCTTTTTTCTTTTTTTTTTTCATCCCTAAATGTTTCCCTTTTTTTTTTATACCATTTTTCTTCATAAATTCCCATTTTTTCTCTTCATGTTTTCCTGCCTTTTTCTCTTAATATTTTTTTCTTTTTTCCCATTTTTCTCCACTTCTTCCTTTATCTTTTTACTCGTCCCCCCATTTTTCCCAATTGGGTCCATTTTTACATATTTGTTCTCTTCATTTCTTTTTTTTTTTTCTCGATTTTTTTTTTTTTTTACATTATTCCTTCATCTATGTCCCTTTTCCACAATTTGTTTTTGAGTCATTTTCCCTTAATTTTTCCCTTTTTTTCTCAAATTTATCCTTCATATCCCCCCATTTTTGCCAATTGGTTCCATTTTTCTCTAATTCATCTCTTCATTTGTTTCAAAATGTTTGTAATTTTCTTCCTTAATCTTCATATATATATATATATATATATATATATATATATATATATATATATATATATATATATATATATATATATATATATATATATATATATATATATATATATACATACTGTACATGTGTGTGTCTCGATTGCTCCTGAAAGGCTTAACAATATGAAAAAGTGAGCACAACAAGAGTGGTGTGGTGGTCCTAAAAGCCCCAGGGGGGACACTTATCAGGGCGACACAGGCGAATTGAGCACAAAGGTTCCAATCTGCCTCATCTCTGGTCCAACACACGTTGTGGCATCATAAACTGCTGCCACTTTCTGCCCGTGCTCTTCTTCGCGACAACAATTAGGAGTTTGCCAAGCAGGCCGTAGAGATTTAGCAAAAGAGCGTCTCCAGGGGAACTGTTGCCGGGGGTTACCAGCGGCAACAAGAAGAGTGTTTCCTTGCTAGCATGCCAGACTTGGTTCACGCGTCAAGAATTTATTTTCTCAAACACGCTGCTTTGGACTATTCAACTGTCATTCGCTTCCCCTAAAGGACACTTATGACATATGTAATCATCCAAATCACAATAAAGACGAACTATATATAAAACAATGTTAAAAATGGATACAAATTGTGTAAAAAAAAACAATGGTAAAATATAAAAAATAATCCAAATCACAATAGAGGCAAACTATATATAAAACACCATTCAAAATGGATACAAATTGTGTAAAAAAACAGAGGTAAAATATTTAAAATAATCCAAATCACAATAGAGACAAACTATAAAACGCCGTTCAAAATGGATAAAAACTGTGTAAAAAAAACAAAGGTATAATATTACAAATAATCCAAATCACAATAAAGACAAACTATATATAAAACACCGTTCAAATTTGGACAAAAACTTTGTAAAAAAACAGGTTAAATATTTAAAATAATCCAAATCACAATAGAGACAAACTTTATATAAAACACTGTTCACAATGGATAAAAACTGTGTACAAAAACAGAGGTAAAATATTTAAAATAATCCAAATCACAATTAGACAAACTATATATAAAACACCGTTCAAAATTGACAAACATTGTGTAAAAACAGAGGTAAAATATTAAAAATAACCCAAATCACAATAGAGACAAACTATATAGAAAACACCGTTAAAAATGGATTAAAAATTGTGTAACAAAACAGAGGTAAAATATTAAAAATAATCCAAATCACAATAGAGACAAACTATATACAAAACACCGTTCAAAATGGATAAAAACTGTGTAAAAAACAGATTTAAAATATTTAAAATAATCCAAATCACAATAAAGACAAACTACTGTTTATATAAAACACTGTTCAAAATGGATAAAAATTGTGTAAAAAAACAGAGGTAAAATATTTAAAATAATCCAAATCACAATATAGACAAACTATATATAAAACATGGTTCAAAATGGATGCAAATTGTGTAAAAAAACAGAGGTAAAACATTTAAAATAATCCAAATCACAATAGAGACAAACTATATGTAAAACACCGTTAAAAATGGATAACAATTGTGTAAAAAAACAGAGGTGAAATATTTAAAAAAAATCAAAATCACAATAGAGACAAACTATATATAAAACACCGTTCAAAATGGATAAAAACTGTGTAAAAAAACAGAGGTGAAATATTTAAAATAATACAAATCACAATAGAGACAAACTATATATAAAACACCGTTAAAAATGGATAAAAAATTGTGTAAAAAAAACAGATGTAAAATATTAAAAAGAATCCAAATCACAATAGAGACAAACTATATACAAAACACCGTTCCAAATGGATAAAAACTGTGTAAAAAACAGAGGTAAAATATTAAAAATAATCCAAATCACAATAGAGACAAACTATATGCAAAACACTGTTCAAAATGGATAACAACTGTGTAAAAAAACAGAGGTGAAATATTTAAAATAATACAAATCACAATAGAGACAAACTATATGTAAAACACCGTTCAAAATGGATAAAAACTGTGTAAAAAAAACAAAGGTATAATATTACAAACAATCCAAATCACAATAAAGACAAAATATATATAAAACACCGTTCAAATTTGGATAAAAACTTTGTAAAAGAACAGAGGTTAAATATTCAAAATAATCCAAATCACAATAGAGACAAACTATACATAAAAAACTGTTCACAATGGATAAAAACTGTGTACAAAAACAGAGGTAAAATATTAAAAATAATCCAAATCACAATTAGACAAACTATATATAAAACACCGTTCAAAATTGACAAACATTGTGTAAAAACAGAGGTAAAATATTAAAAATAACCCAAATCACAATAGAGACAAACTATATAGAAAACACCGTTAAAAATGGATTAAAAATTGTGTAACAAAACAGAGGTAAAATATTAAAAATAATCCAAATCACAATAGAGACAAACTATATACAAAACACCGTTCAAAATGGATAAAAACTGTGTAAAAAACAGATTTAAAATATTTAAAATAATCCAAATCACAATAAAGACAAACTACTGTTTATATAAAACACTGTCAAAATGGATAAAAATTGTGTAAAAAAACAGAGGTAAAATATTTAAAATAATCCAAATCACAATATAGACAAACTATATATAAAACACGGTTCAAAATGGATGCAAATTGTGTAAAAATACAGAGGTAAAACATTTAAAATAATCCAAATCACAATAGAGACAAACTATATGTAAAACACCGTTAAAAATGGATAACAATTGTGTAAAAAAACAGAGGTGAAATATAAAAAAAAAATCAAAATCACAATAGAGACAAACTATATATAAAACACCGTTCAAAATGGATAAAAACTGTGTAAAAAAACCAGAGGTGAAATATTTAAAATAATACAAATCACAATAGAGACAAACTATATATAAAACACCGTTAAAAATGGATAAAAAATTGTGTAAAAAAACCAGATGTAAAATATTAAAAATAATCCAAATCACAATAGAGACAAACTATATACAAAACACCGTTCCAAATGGATAAAAACTGTGTAAAAAACAGAGGTAAAATATTAAAAATAATCCAAATCACAATAGAGACAAACTATATGCAAAACACTGTTCAAAATGGATAACAACTGTGTAAAAAAACAGAGGTGAAATATTTAAAATAATACAAATCACAATAGAGACAAACTATATGTAAAACACCGTTCAAAATGGATAAAAAATTGCGTAAAAAAAAACAGAGGTAGAATATTTAAAATAATCCAAATCCCAATAAAGACTTGTTTGAGAGTTTGAGTTTGGTGCAACAGGCTTCCGTAGCCACTCAGTATTGAATGCAGTGAAGCGGGCCAGATTTGAGCAAAGTCAGCAATCCTAAATTGACCTCCACAGAGTTTGGAGAGTATTTGCCTGTAAGTCACTGACTGGAGGCCATCAATGAGTCGTTGACTGGAGGCCATCAATAAGTCGTTGACTGGAGGCCATCAATAAGTCGTTGACTGGAGGCCATCAATAAAGAAGCTTTATTTCCTGCCTGATTGGAAAGAACTATCTGGCAAAGTAAACAGTTCCATTCAGTTCCAACGTGACAGTTCCAACGTTACTATGTGACAGTTCCAACGTGACAGTTCCAACATGACAGTTCCAATGTGAAAGTTCCAACGTTACAGTTCCAACATTACTATGTGACAGTTCCAACCTTACTACGTGACAGTTCCAACTTTAGAATTCCAACGTTACTTCGTGACAGTTCCAACCTTACTATGTGCCAATTCCATTGTTACTACGTGACAGTTCCAACCTTAATATGTGACAGTTCCAACGTTACCACGTGACAGTTCCAACGTGACAGTTCCAACGTGAAAGTTCCAACATTACTATGTGACAGTTCCAACGTTACTGCGTGACAGCTCCAATGTTAAAATTCCAATGTTACTACGTGACAGTTCCAACCTTACTACGTGACAGTTCCAATGTTACCACGTGACAGTTCCAACGTGACAGTTCCAACGTGACAGTTCCAACGTTACAGTTCCAACGTTACTACGTGCCAATTCCATTGTTACTACGTGACAGTTCCAACGTTACTACGTGACAGCCCCGTTACAGTTCCAACGTTACTACGTGCCAATTCCCTAGTTCCAACGTTACAGTTCCAACATTACTATGTGACAGTTCCAACGTTACTACATGACAGTTCCAACGTGACAGTTCCAACGTGACAGTTCCAGCGTTACTATGTGACAGTTCCAACGTTACTACGTGACAGCTCCAACATTACTACGTGACAGCTCTAACGTTAGAATTCCAACGTTACTACGTGACAGTTCCAACGTGACAATTCTAACGATACTATGTGACAGTTCCAACATTACTACGTGACAGCTCCAACTTTAGAATTCCATTGTTATTACGTGACAGTTCCAACCTTACTACGTGACAGTTCCAACGTTACAGTTCCAATGTTACTACGTGCCAATTCCATAGTTCCAACGTAACAGTTCCTACATTACTACGTGACAGTTCCAACGTTACTATATGACAGTTCCAACGTTACTACGTGAAAGTTCCAACGTTACTACGTGCCAGTTCCAACGCGACAGTTCCAACGTGACAGTTCCAACGTTACTACGTGACAGTTCCAACGTGACTACGTGACAGTTCCAACGTGACAGTTCCAACGTTACTATGTGACAGTTCCAACGTTACTATGTGACAGTTCCAACGTGACAGTTCCAACGTTACTATGTGACAGTTCCAACGTTATTACGTGATAGTTCCAACGTTACTACATGACAGTTCCAATGTTACTATGTGACAGTTCCAACGTTACAGTTCCAACGTGACAGTTCCAACGTTACGACGTGACAGTTCCAACGTTACGACGTGACAGTTCCAACGTTAAGACGTGACAGTTCCAACGTTAAGACATGACAGTTCCAACGTTACGACGTGACAGTTCCAACGTTACGACGTGACAGTTCCAACGTGACAGTTCCAACGTTACTACGTGACAGTTCCAACGTTACTATGTGACAGTTCCAACATGACAGTTCCAACGTTACTATGTGACAGTTCCAACGTTACTATGTGACAGTTTCAACGTTACTACGTGACAGTTCCAACGTGACAGTTCCAACGTCACTATGTGACAGTTCCAACGTGACAGTTCCAAAGCTACTATGTGACAGTTCCAACGAGACAGTTCCAACGTTATTACGTGACAGTTCCAACGTTACTACGTGACAGTTCCAACGTTACTACGTGACAGTTCCAACGTGACTACGTGACAGTTCCAACGTGACAGTTCCAACGTTACTATGTGACAGTTCCAACGTTACTATGTGACAGTTCCAACGTGACAGTTCCAACGTTACTATGTGACAGTTCCAACGTTATTACGTGATAGTTCCAACGTTACTACATGACAGTTCCAATGTTACTATGTGACAGTTCCAACGTTACAGTTCCAACGTGACAGTTCCAACGTTACGACGTGACAGTTCCAACGTTACGACGTGACAGTTCCAACGTTAAGACGTGACAGTTCCAACGTTAAGACATGACAGTTCCAACGTTACGACGTGACAGTTCCAACGTTACGATGTGACAGTTCCAACGTGACAGTTCCAACGTTACTACGTGACAGTTCCAACGTTACTATGTGACAGTTCCAACATGACAGTTCCAACGTTACTATGTGACAGTTCCAACGTTACTATGTGACAGTTTCAACGTTACTACGTGACAGTTCCAACGTGACAATTCCAACGTGACAGTTCCAACGTCACTGTGTGACAGTTCCAACGTGACAGTTCCAAAGCTACTATGTGACAGTTCCAACGAGACAGTTCCAACGTTATTACGTGACAGTTCCAACGTTACTACGTGACAGTTCCAACGTGACTACGTGACAGTTCCAACGTTACTATGTGACAGTTCCAACGTTACTACGTGACAGTTCCAACGTGACTACGAGACAGTTCCAACGTGACAGTTCCAACGTTACTATGTGACAGTTCCAACGTTACTATGTGACAGTTCCAACGTGACAGTTCCAACGTTACTATGTGACAGTTCCAACATGACAGTTCCAACGTTATTACGTGACAGTTCCAACGTTACTACATGACAGTTCCAATGTTACTATGTGACAGTTCCAACGTTATGACGTGACAGTTCCAACGTTACGACGTGACAGTTCCAACGTTAAGACGTGACAGTTCCAACGTTAAGACATGACAGTTCCAACGTTACGACGTGACAGTTCCAACGTTACGACGTGACAGTTCCAACGTGACAGTTCCAACGTTACTACGTGACAGTTCCAACGTTACTATGTGACAGTTCCAACATGACAGTTCCAACGTTACTATGTGACAGTTCCAACATTACTACGTGACAGTTTCAACGTTACTACGTGACAGTTCCAACGTGACAATTCCAACGTGACAGTTCCAACGTCACTATGTGACAGTTCCAACGTGACAGTTCCAAAGCTACTATGTGACAGTTCCAACGAGACAGTTCCAACGTTATTACGTGACAGTTCCAACGTTACTACGTGACAGTTCCAACGTGACTACGTGACAGTTCCAACGTTACTATGTGACAGTTCCAACGTTACTACGTGACAGTTCCAACGTGACTACGTGACAGTTCCAACGTGACAGTTCCAACGTTACTATGTGACAGTTCCAACGTTACTATGTGACAGTTCCAACATGACAGTTCCAACGTTACTATGTGACAGTTCCAACATGACAGTTCCAACGTTATTACGTGACAGTTCCAACGTTACTACATGACAGTTCCAATGTTACTATGTGACAGTTCCAACGTGACAGTTCCAACATTATTACGTGACAGTTCCAACGTTACTACAGCCTGTTTTATAGGTTCCAAAATGGTTGTTATATTATTGTCCACGAAGCAGGAAGTGGCCTGCTAATTGACAACACAACACAAATTGGACACTTTACATATATTTTTTTAAAAGTCAAAACATTTTTATTTACAGTAAATGACAAATCTGACTGGGACTTTGCTTGTGTTATAAACCTTGGTGAAATTATCAGGCTGACCCCCTCAGGGAAACGCTTGCAAGTGGCATGTTTGCACAAGGAAAATGGTCTTGAAATTGTCCTAAAAATGTCTTCAGACGTGCGACAAACATGTCATTACTCAGACGTCTGCTGCCTGGCCAAAGGCACTTCAGTAGCAACCCGGAGAGACACGTCCTCGTCATGGCTTCTTGCACTCGTTCACACGCAGACACGTGTGTGTGTGCGTGTGTGTGTGTGTGTGTGTGTGTGTGTGTGTGTGTGTGTGTGTGTGTGTGTGTGTGTGTGTGTGTGTGTGTGTGTGTGTGTGTGTGTGTGTGTGTTAGTGCGGCTCTTTGAACATCTGTCTGATGTGACGTAGAAAAGTGTGCAGACTCGATGTGCACCATTTCAACAAAAATATGCCCCACCCACCAACTGCTCCACTCTGCCCAGTCTCTACACACACACACACACACACACACACACACACACACACACACACACACACACACACACACACACACACACACACACACACATTCTTGTATTTGTTACCTTCTTGAGACTTCGGAAAAATGCCTACCTCTTTAGGACCAGCCTTTCTAGATATATAAATAAGTGTATTTACAACATTAATATATATATACATACTATGCAAATATAAAAAAGCTTGTTGCTGGAATTTCACAAGAAAAAGGTCACAATTTCACAAGAAAAACTTAGAATTTTGGCAGTATTATTATAAACATCATGATTTTATTCAACAGAAGTCATAATTTTACAAGAAAAACTGAACATTTGTGCAATGTTATGATAAAAGTGGGAATTTTACAAGAAAAGCTTAAAATGTTGGCAATTTTATTATTATTGTATTTATTTATTTATTTATTTAATCAATCCAACAAAACAATACACAACAATACCGTAATAATGCAATTATAATTCCAAAAACAAACTCAACGCAGCAACATCCAGAATAGCAATAAACAGAGCAATTGAGAGGACACACAAACATGACACAAAACAATCCAATTTCAACATAGCAGTGATTAAAAAATCCATCATAGACATAATCATTACAGACATTTAATTAAAAAAATAAAAAATAAATCAAAATTATGAATTTTATGAAAATTCGTAATTTTACTCAGCAAAAGTCACAATTTTATAAGAAAACTTTAAAATGTTGGCAATATTATAATAGTAATCGGAATTTACTTGGCAAATTTATGACAAAAGTCATCAGTTTACTCAAGAAATGTCACTATTTTACAAGAACAACAAAAAAATTGGCAATATTGTGATAAAAGACAGAATTTTATGACAAATATCAACATTTTGCATTAAAAAGTAATAATTTTACATCAAAAAGTCACAATTTTTAGGAGAAAATATTGCAATATTACAGAAACAGAAATAATATGACAAATTGTTCCCAGGTTTATAACCAAAAAGTCGACACATTGTGGGAAAAAATACTTATTTTAGTTTATGTATTTATTTTTTGAATTTTTTGTTTGTAATTGGTTTTTAATCTTCATTATTTACTTCATGTTATTACGGTATGCCTCTATATACATATTTATTTTATTTTTTGTATTAATTTTGGCCAAAGGGGGCGCATTATTGTCTTACACACACTTGTTATTACATATGTTGACCAGAGGGGGAGCACTTCCCATTTTTACACAAACTTTTTATTTCATATGTTGGCCAAAGGGGGAGCACTTCAATTTCTTACACACACTTGTTATTTCATATGTTGACCAGAGGGGGAGCACTTCAAATTTTTTACACACACTTGTTATTTCATATGTTGACGAGAGGGGGAGCACTTTTAAAACCGACACAGTCAATTTAAAAAATCCCTCCTTTTTGGGACCACCCTCATTTTGATACATTTCACCACCAGGGGGTGCAAATGAGATATCAATTTTTTTTGTTTTGTGTAATGTGCTTAAGGCCGATGACAAAGGAGTCACGGACCACAGGTGGCCCCTGTGGCGCACTTTGGGCAACCCAGCTTTAGAAGCTAACTGTTAATGGCCACTATAGTCTTAGTACCGTACTGTATTTGTTCTTCTTATGGTCACATCGGAAGTCGTAAAATCAGCTTTTCACCTGGCGGGTTATTTCCGGGGATGAATAGGGAAGTACTTCTTTATCTACCGTCTCGTTTTATCACCTGTCAATGTTTACTTTTGTATGCACACTAAATCAACAAAAAAATCCTGACTTTGGAGCAATGTTCACAGACTTTAGTATTTGGCTCTCTATTAGGTGCAATGGTTTTTCCGTATCAGGACCATGATTTATGTCCTCACTTGTTCCCCGGTCCTCATATGGACGGTACTTTCGGGTTCTGGGTTCGGGTGTTTCCATGACGGGATTGCCCAGGAATCTGAGGCGAGCGTATAACCTTTGGGGAAACCCTACACAAAAACATGAGACACCTCCAACGGGGGCCTACGACGCGTGGTCCTAAAGACAGTAGTGTTCACTGCTAAGCTCGTTATCAAATGTTTAAATATCGGTCCCGTATTTTTGTTAAATTAATTTTGGCCAAAGGAGGCGCATTTCAATGTCTTACACACACTTGTTATTACATATGTTGGCCAGAGGGGGAGCACTTCAAAAAAAATTTACACTCACTTGTTATTTCATATGTTGACCAAAGGGGGAGCACTTTTAAAACCGACACACAGTCAATTTGAAAAATACCCTCATTTTGATAGATTTCACCACCAGGGGGCGCAAATGAGACATTCTCTATTAGATGCAATGGTTTTCCGTATCGGGACCATGATTTATGTCCTAACTTGTTCCCCGGTCCTCATATGGACGGTACTTTTGGGTTCCGATCAAATATCGGTCCCATATTTTTTTTTTATTAATTTTGGTCAAAGGGAGTCAAAATGTCTTACACACACACACACACACACACACACACACACACACACACACACACACACACACACACACACACACACACACACACACACACACACTTGTTATTACATATGTTGGCCAGACTGGGAGCACTTCAAAAATTTTTACATTCACTTGTTATTTCATATGTTGACCAAAGGGGTAGCACTTTTAAAAGTGACACAGTCAATTTGAAAAATACCCTCATTTTGATAAGATTTCACCACCACAAACATGAGACGCCTCCAACGGGGGCCTGCGACGCGTGGTCCTAAAGACAGTAGTGTTCACTGCTAAGCTCGTTATCAAGGGGTCCCCGTCCCAAATGTTTAACTATCGGTCCCGTATTTTTTTAAATTAATTTTGACCAAAGGGGACGCATTTCAATGTCTTACACACACTTGTTATTACATATGTTGGCCACAGGGGGAGCACTTCAACAAAAATGTACACTCACTTGTTATTTCATATGTTGACCAAAGGGGGAGCACTTTTAAAACCGACACACAGTCAATTTGAAAAAAAACCTCATTTTGATAGATTTCACCACCAGGGGGTGCAAATGAGACATTCTCTATTAGATGCAATGGTTTTCCGTATCGGGACCATGATTTATGTCCTAACTTGTTCCCCGGTCCTCATATGGAAGCTACTTTTGGGTTCCGATCAAATACCGATCCCATATTTTTTTTTAATTAATTTTGGCCAAAGGGGGTCAAAATGTTTTACACACACACACACACACACACACACACACACACACACACACACACACACACACACACACACACACACACACACACACACACACTTGTTATTACATATGTTGGCCAGACTGGGAGCACTTCAAAAAATTTTACATTCACTTGTTATTTCATATGTTGACCAAAGGGGGAGCACTTTTAAAACTGACACAGTCAATTTGAAAAATACCCTCATTTTGATAGATTTCACCACCACAAACATGAGACGCCTCCAACGGGGGCCTACGACGCGTGGTCCTAAAGACAGTAGTGTTCACTGCTAAGCTCGTTATCAAGGGGTCCCCGTCCCAAATGTTTAACTATCGGTCCCGTATTTTTTAAATTTAATTTTGGCCAAAGGGGACGCATTTCAATGTCTTACACACACTTGCTATTACATATGTTGGCCAGCGGGGGAGCACTTAAAAAAAAAAGTACACTCACTTGTTATTTCATATGTTGACCAAAGGGGGAGCACTTTTAAAACCGACACACAGTCAATTTGAAAAATACCCTCATTTTGATAGATTTCACCACCAGGGGGTGCAAATGAGACATTCTCTATTAGATGCAATGGTTTTCCGTATCGGGACCATGATTTATGTCCTCACTTGTTCCCCGGTCCTCATATGGACGGTACTTTTGGGTTCTGATCAAATATCGGTCCCATATTTTTTTTTAATTAATTTTGGCCAAAAGGGGTCAAAATGTCTTGCACACACACACACACACACACACTTGTTATTACATATGTTGGCCAGAGTGGGAGCACTTCAAAATGTTTTACATTCACTTGTTATTTCATATGTTGACCAAAGGGGGAGCACTTTTAAAACTGACACAGTCAATTTGAAAAATACCCTCATTTTGATAGATTTCACCACCACAAACATGAGACGCCTCCTACGGGGGCCTGTGACGCGTGGTCCTAAAGACAGTAGCGTTCACTGCTAAGCTCGTTATCAAGGGGTCCCCGTCCCAAATGTTTAACTATCGGTCCCGTATTTTTTTAAATTAATTTTGACCAAAGGGGACGCATTTCAATGTCTTACACACACTTGTTATTACATATGTTGGCCAGAGGGGGAGCACTTCAAAAAAAAATTACACTCACTTGTTATTTCATATGTTGACCAAAGGGGGAGCACTTTTAAAACCGACACACAGTCAATTTGAAAAATACCCTCATTTTGATAGATTTCACCACCAGGGGGCGCAAATGAGACATTCTCTATTAGATGCAATGGTTTTCTGTATCGGGACCATGATTTATGTCCTAACTTGTTCCCCGGTCCTCATATGGACGGTACATTTGGGTTCCGATCAAATATCGGTCCCTTATTTTTTTTAAATTAATTTTGGCCAAAGGGGGCCAAAATGTCTTACACACACACACACACACACACACACACACACACACACACACACACTTGTTATTACATATGTTGGCCAGACTGGGAGCACTTCAATTTTTTTTACATTCACTTGTTATTTCATATGTTGACCAAAGGGGGAGCACTTTTAAAACTGACACAGTCAATTTGAAAAATACCCTCATTTTGATAAGATTTCCCCACCACAAACATGAGACGCCTCCAACGGGGGCCTGCGACGCGTGGTCCTAAAGACAGTACTGTTCACTGCTAAGCTCGTTATCAAGGGGTCCCCGTCCCAAATGTTTAACTATCGGTCCCGTATTTTTTTAAATTAATTTTGGCCAAAGGGAACGCATTTCAATGTCTTACAGACACTTGTTATTACATATGTTGGCCAGAGGGGGAGCACTTAAAAAAAAAAGTACACTCACTTGTTATTTCATATGTTGACCAAAGGGGAGCACTTTTAAAACCGACACACAGTCAATTTGAAAAATACCCTCATTTTGATAGATTTCACCACCAGGGGGTGCAAATGAGACATTCTCTATTAGATGCAATGGTTTTCCGTATCGGGACCAGGATTTATGTCCTAACTTGTTCCCCGGTCCTCATATGGACGGTACTTTCGGGTTCCGATCAAATATCGGTCCCATATTTTTTTTTAAATTAATTTTGGCCAAAGGGGGTGCATTTCAATGTCTTACACACACTTGTTATTACATATGTTGGCCAGAGGGGGAGCACTTCAAAATATTTTACACTCACTTGTTATTTCATATGTTGACCAGAGGGGGAGCACTTTTAAAACCATCACACAGTCAATAGTACTTTTCCTTGTTGATGTCCCAAGAAGGGTAGAAATACAAGAACACACACACACACGCGCACACACACACACACACACACACACACACACACACACACACACACACACACACACACACACACACACACACACACACAAAAATACCACATGGCGCGTCAGACAGCTTAAAGAGGAGGAACAGTGTGGAAGAACAAAGTAGTCATCGTGCCTGTGAGGCGCTTGTGTGACAATGAATCAGACCCGACTAACCACCGTGTGTGTGTGTGTGTGTGTGTGTGTGTGTGTGTGTGTGTGTGTGTGTGTGTGTGTGTGTGTGTGTGTGTGTGTGTGTGTGTGTGTGTGTGTGTGTGTGTGCGGTAGGATAGGCACACACTAAGAATAGAACAGCCTGTAGTAGCAAGGACATTTCATACATCTTCTTTGGCTTACATGCTAACACCAGGGTTTCCCCTTCATGTGACGGAACGTAGCGCACCGCCGCAGCAAAATCATAGCCGCCACACCTTCAAAATAAGTTTTTTTTTTTCTTTTTGACATGAAAACAAATTAAATCGACACAACGTTTTGAAGAAGGCAAACGTTTCAATCGGCGACAGCTCCCATGAGATGCTCAGTCATTCCCAAACAAGGACGGGGCGAGGGTCACTAAGAACAACAGCTATTACAAGGAATTTAGGGATTCCACCATTTAGGTCCGTAATATCATCAAAAGGTTCAAAGAATCTGGAGAAATCACTGCACGTAAGCGGCAAGGCCAAAAACCAACATTGAATGCCCGTGACCTTCAATCTCTCAGGCGGTACTGCATCAAAAAGCCACGTCCGTGTGTAAAGGATATCACCACATGGGCTCAGGAAAGCTTCAGAAAACCACTGTCAGTAACTACAGTTGGTCGCTACATCTGTAAATGGAAGTTAAAACTCTACTATGCAAAGCCACAGCCATTTATCAACAACACCCAGAAACGCCGCCGGCTTCGCTGGGCCCCGAGCTCATCTAAGATGGGCCGATGCAAAGTGGAAAAGCGTTCTGTGGTCCGACGAGTCCACATTTCAAATTGTTTTTGGAAACCGTGGACGTCAAAGAGGAAAAGAACCATCCGGACTGTTCTAGGCGCAAAGTTCAAAAGCCAGCATCTGTGATGGTATGGGGGGGTGTATTAGTAGTGCCCAAGGCATGGGTAACTTACACATTAATGCTGAAAGGTACATACAGGTTTTGGAGCAACATATGTTGCCATCCAAGCGACGTCTTTTTCCTGGACGCCCCTGCTTATTTAAGCAAAACGATGCCAAGCCCCATTCTGCACGTGTTACAACAGCGTGGCTTCGTAGTAAAAGAGTGCGGGTACTAGACTGGCCTGCCTGTAGTCCAGACATGTCTCCCTTTGAAATGTGTGGCGCATTACAAAGCGTTCAACTTTTTTTTATTGAAAATCGTATGTTAACAACACGCCCAATTTCTACAGTTTTGTTGTTATCATCATTATCGACAAAGTATAACATAATAAATGTATATTTTTACCGGACATTTCATCTCGTACAGCAATCTACATAGTGTCTCGTGTACATGGGCGTGTATATATACTGTATGTACTGTACACGATGATGAGGGACAAGCTGTAGCAAATGGATCTACTTGTTCATTTCCTGTTAAAATCTGCTCACTTCCTGTTTTAACATGTTTTATCTACACTTCTGTTCAAATGTAATAATCACGTATTCTTTTGGAGTTTTTAATACTTTTCATAGGTTTTGGCCGATACCACACATTTGGATGTGGATCTGATACCAAGTGGTGGTCATAATTAAAGTTCGGAGACGTATTGCACCACTTTATAAAACAATCAAAATGACAAAAGATTATGCGATGATAAAAATATCAATGTACTTGTACTTGGTATCGTTACAGTGGATATTTGTATCGATCCACCTGTTTGTTTACATTGAGGAGCACAAGCTTGCTGTTATAGGGAGTGTAGGGAAGCATTTTCAGCTACTTGTAAGAAACACACTTTATTTGTCGACATGGAGGCATTTAGAAGTAGCTAAAACACTGTGGAGGGACGTTAGCCGCTGGCTAGCTTTGTTTCAAAGCAGCGTTTGCAGAGCTTTAGTGTTTATAGCCTCAACTTTATCGATAGTTTGAAGCCAAAATACGTCAATTTTCCCCTCTTCTGTCTCCACTCTGTTTCTGCTTGTAAGTGCTCCGTGTGTGTGTGTGTGTTGACTCACACCAGCTCATATTACCAGCAATGTCCATGAAGAAAAAAAAAGAGCCGGTATTTTTCAAAGGCAGTATAGTACCTTCCGAGTACCTAGTACTAGTACTTGCACATGTATTCCTTCTTCTATTTGCTGACAAAAAATTTCCTTGTTTTATGGTTCAAATTATGGATTTTTTTTTTTTTTTTGTGAGTGGAGGGAGAAAATGTTTGCGAGGTGGATTTAAATCCATGCAGCTAAATATTCCAACAGCCTCGGACGTACTCTCGCTTCCATTCCGCGAGGAAAAGAATCGAAAATATGCTGACGCAGCCGTAAATGTTTTAGTAGGATTATTCTTAGCTGCTGCATGACTGGAACCCACACAAGCATGCAGTCTGAGACCACTCGCACCTGGAACACGCTCACACCGAGCCGATTCACAACACAAACTTGCAGATTTACATCGCAAACTTGCTGATTTACATCCCAAACTTGCAGGTTCAGAACACAAACTTGCTGATTCACAACACAAACTTGCAGATTTACATTACAAACTTGCTGATTTACATCACAAACTTGCTGATTCACAACACAAACTTGCTGATTCACAACACAAACTTGCTGATTCACAACACAAACTTGCTGTTTCACAACACAAAATTGCAGATTTACATCCCAAACTTGCTGATTCACAACACAAACTTGCAGATTGACATAACAAACTTGCGGATTAACAACACAAACTTGCAGATTTACATCCCGAACTTGCAGATTCAGAACACAAACTTGAAGATTAACAACACAAACTTGCTGATTTACAACACAAACTTGCAGATTGACATAACAAACTTGCGGATTAACAACACAAACTTGCAGATTTACATCCCGAACTTGCAGATTCAGAACACAAACTTGAAGATTAACAACACAAACTTGCTGATTTACAACACAAAATTGCAGATTTAAATCCCAAACTTGCTGATTCACAACGCAAACTTGCAGATTTACATCCCAAACTTGCAGATTCACAACACAAACTTGCTGATTAACAACACAAACTTGCTGATTTACATCCCGAACTTGCAGATTCAGAACACAAACTTGAAGATTAACAACACAAACTTGCTGATTCACAACACAAACTTGCAGATTGACATAACAAACTTGCGGATTAACAACACAAACTTGCAGATTTACATCCCGAACTTGCAGATTCAGAACACAAACTTGAAGATTAACAACACAAACTTGCTGATTTACAACACAAAATTGCAGATTTAAATCCCAAACTTGCTGATTCACAACGCAAACTTGCAGATTTACATCCCAAACTTGCAGATTCACAACACAAACTTGCTGATTAACAACACAAACTTGCTGATTTACATTACAAACTTGCTGATTCACAACACAAACTTGCTGATTCACAACACAAACTTGCTGATTTACATTACAAACTTGCTGATTAACAACACAAACTTGCTGATTCACAACACAAACTTGCAGATTGACATTGCAAACTTGCAGATTGACAACACAAATTTGCTGATTCACTACACAAACGTGCAGATTGACAACACAAATTTGCTGATTCACTACACAAACGTGCAGATTTACATTACAAACTTGCATATTCACATCACAAACTAGCATATTCACATCACAAACTTGCAGATTTACATCGCAAATTTGCTGATTCACTACACAAACGTGCAGATTTACATTACTAACTTGCAGATTCACAACACAAACTTGCTGATTCACTACACAAACATGCAGATTCACAACACAAACTTGCTGATTCACAACACAAACTTGCTGATTCACAACACAAACTTGCAGATTGACATAACAAACTTGCGGATTAACAACACAAACTTGCAGATTTACATCCCGAACTTGCAGATTCACAACACAAACTTGCTGATTAACAACACAAACTTGCAGATTTACATCACAAGCTTGCTGATTCACAACAAAAACGTGCAGATTTACATTACAAACTTGCAGATTCACAACACAAATTTGCTGATTCCCTACACAAACTTGCAGATTTACAACAAAAATGTGCAGATTTACATTACAAACTTGCAGATTCACAACACAAATTTGCTGATTCACTACACAAACTTGCAGATTTACAACAAAAATGTGCAGATTTACATTACAAACTTGCTAATTCACAACACAAACTTGCTGATTCACTACACAAACTTGCAGATTCACAACAAAAATGTGCAGATTTACATTACAAACTTGCTAATTCACAACACAAACTTGCTGATTCACTACACAAACTTGCAGATTCACAACAAAAATGTGCAGTTTTACATTACAAACTTGCTAATTCACAACACAAACTTTCTGATTCACAACACAAACTTGCAGATTTACATCCCAAACTTGCAGACTCAGAACACAAACTTGCTGATTCACAACATAAACTTGCTGATTTACATTACAAACTTGCTGATTAACAACACAAACTTGCTGATTCACAACACAAACTTGCTGATTTACATTACAAACTTGCTGATTAACAACACAAACTTGCTGATTAACAACACAAACTTGCTGATTCACAACACAAACTTGCTGATTTACATTACAAACTTGCTGATTAACAACACAAACTTGCTAATTCACAACACAAACGTGCAGATTTACATCGCAAATTTGCTGATTCACTACACAAACGTGCAGATTTACATTACTAACTTGCAGATTCACAACACAAACTTGCTGATTCACTACACAAACATGCAGATTCACAACACAAACTTGCTGATTCACAACACAAACTTGCTGATTTACATTACAAACTTGCTGATTAACAACACAAACTTGCTGATTCACAACACAAACTTGCAGATTGACATTGCAAACTTGCTGATTCACTACACAAACGTGCAGATTCACATCACAAACGTGCATATTCATATCACAAACTAGCAGATTCACACTACAAACTTGCAGTTTTACATTACAAACTTGCTGATTCACTACACAAACGTGCAGATTCACATCACAAACTTGCAGATTTACATTACAAACTTGCAGGTTCACAACACAAACTTGCTGTTTCACTACACAAACTTGCTAATTCACTACACAAACTTGCTAATTCACTACACAAACTTGCTAATTCACTACACAAACGTGCATATTCACATCACAAACTTGCAGATTCACATCACAAACTTGCTGATTCACAACACAAACTTGCTGATTCACAACAAAAATGCGCAGATTCACATCACAGACTTGCAGATTCACACCACAAACTGGCAATGCCAACTGCAGAAAAATCCCAGTAACGGACGCAGGCCATCAGATATGAATTATGAATGACTACGTTACTTATTAAAAACGTTACGTAAGAGCCTGGAATGTAAAAATAACGTCTAAAAGAAAAATGTTTTTTGCCATATTTGCAAAGAGGCAAGAAAAGGCAACGCTGTAGCATATATATATATATATATATATATATATATATATATATATATATATATATATATATATATATATATATATATATATATATATATATATGTATGTATTATATAAATGTATATATATATTAGATTTGAAATGTTAATTAATGAATTCCTATTGTATTTATCTGCTTCTTAATTGTAATTCCCACGTAAAAAATAATTCATCCATTAATAAGATCAAATGGAAAATTAATGAAAACAAAAGCGGCTGCACGGAGGGCGTTGCCGTGACGACCAACATAAAGGTACGTTAAAGACATTTTACGTTTGTCACTGATGGACGTGAAAGCGCCCGAAGGTAACTTGGCTGAGTCAGCGTTTATTTGGACTTGAAGCCGGCAGGTTAGTAGAGCTTCCCTCCACAAACCACCTGGTCACAAGCGTCCATCAAAGTACTTCAGTTGTGTTTGTTCTGATGTTTTATTAATGTTGTTTCAACGTCAACACAACCCCCCCCCCCCCTCTCAGGTGTGCACATGTGACTCGCTCACACACAACAGGCTTGTTTTTCTTGCTCCTCCGCGGAAAATCCAAAATAGTTTCAGGACTCGCTGGATTCCTTCTTTGCAGGGGAAACAACATGTACAGTCTATATATATATATATATATATATATATATATATATATATATATATATATATACACACACGTATCCGTGTATGTGTGTGTGTGTATATATACTGTACATATATGTCATACCATGAAGACACCTGTCGTACCCTGACCACACCTGTCATACTCTGAACACACCTGTCATACCCAGCACACACCTGTGATACCCAGAACACACCTGTCTTACCCTGAACACACCTGTCATACCCAGAACACACCTGTGATACCCAGAACACACCTGTCGTACCCTGAACACACCTGTCGTACCCTGAACACACCTGTGATACCCAGAACACACCTGTCTTACCCTGAACACACATGCCATACCCTGAACACACCTGTCGTGCCCTGAACACACCTGTCATACCCGGAACACACCTGTCATACCCTGAACACACCTGTCGTGCCATGAACACACCTGTCTTACCCTGAACACACCTGTCGTACCCTGAACACACCTGTCATACCCAGAACACACCTGTCTTACCCTGAACACACCTGTCGTACCCTGAACACACCTGTCGTACCCTGAACACACCTGTCATACCCAGAACACACCTGTCATACCCAGAACACACCTGTCATACCCAGAACACACCTGTCATACACTGAACACACCTGTCGTACCCTGAACACACCTGTCTTACCCTGAACACACCTGTCTTACCCTGAACACACCTGTTGTACCCTGAACACACCTGTCATACCCTGAACACACCTGTCGTACCCTGAACACACCTGTCATACCCTGAACACACCTGTCATACCCTGAACACATCTGTCTTACCCTGAACACACCTGTTGTACCCAGAACACACATGTCATACCCAGAACACACCTGTCATACACTGAACACACGTCTTACCCTGAACACACATGTCATACCCAGAACCCACCTGTCGTACCCTGAATACACCTGTCATACCCGGAACACACCTGTCATACCCTGAACACACCTGTCGTGCCATGAACACACCTGTCTTACCCTGAACACACCTGTCTTTCCCTGAACACACCTGTTGTACCCTGAACACACCTGCCATACCCTGAACACACCTGTCGTACCCTGAACACACCTGTCATACCCTGAACACACCTGTCATACCCTGAACACATCTGTCTTACCCTGAACACACCTGTTGTACCCAGAACACACCTGTCGTACCCTGAACACACCTGTTGTACACACCTGTCATACCCTGAACACACCTTTCATACCCTGAACACACCTGTCATACCTAGAACACACCTGTCGTACCCAGAACACACCTGTCTTACCCTGAACACACCTGTCGTACCCAGAACACACCTGTCGTACCCTGAACACACCTGTCGTACCCTGAACACACCTTTTCCATTTGCAAACAAAAGAAATGTTTCAAAATCAACAAAAATGCCAAGAAGTTCTTCTTCTTTGTTGTTGTTTGTGATGCGTTCAATGCAGCTTGGAATTTGCCCTTCCCAGCAGTTTCCTGGCTGCCCAACAGTCAAGTCCTAACTGACGGTCACAGCCAAAATGTGTTTTCTTAGGAGATGTTCTTTTCATTTCTCCAACAGCAGGAGAGGTTTGTCATCAAATGTATTTTTATTTCTTTTCTAGATGAGCAAAGTCTCCAAGGCAACAATGACTCTTTTACTGCGTTTTATCTGCGGGAAGAAGTATTCCCTCCATTGTGCTGCCAGGTATGTCATCAAAGTGGGCTTGGCTTATGCCGCCTGTCAGACAAAAAGCAGGGCAACAATGGAGGCAAAGACAGGCGGATAGAAAGTTTTAAGAAGTGCCTTCATGAACCATCGCAGATGAAAGTACTTCCAGTCGCCTTCCTCTTCACTTTCTCCACTAAACACACCCAGCTTTTTTAAAGTGCTCCCAGGATCATCTTCATTCATTCATTCATTCATTCATAAAGACAAAGCAAGCCTAGTTGACCAAAGTGCTGCACATTTCCAAATAGTTACATTTACACTAAATACTACTGTAGTCATCAAATATGTACAAATATAGGACAGGTGGGACTGGGAGGGAGGGGAGGGAGGTAGGAGGGAGGGAGGGGGAGGAAAGGAGGGAGGAAAAAAGGTAGGAAGGAGGGAAGAAAGGAGAGAGGGAGGAGGAAGTAAGGGTGAGGAGGGGGGAGGAAAGGAGGGAGGAAAAATGTAGGCAGGAGGAATGGAGGGAGAGAGGGGAAGGAAAGGAAGAATGAAAGAGAGAGGAAGGGTGAGGGAGGAAAGGAAGGAGTGACGAAGGGAGGGGAAAAGGGGGAGGAAAAGAGGGAGGGAGAGAGGGGGGGAAGAAGGAAGGGGGAGGGGGAGCCGGAGGAAAGGGGGGAGGGGGAGGAAAGATGGTAGGAAAGAGGGTGGGAAGGAGGAAAGGAAGGAGGAATGGGGGAGGGGGAGGAAAATAGGTAGGAAGGAGGAAAGGAGGGAGGGAGGGAGGGGGTAAGGGGGAGGAAGGAGGAAATGAGGGAGGAATGGGGGAGGGGGAGGAAACGAGGTAGGAAGGAGGAAAGGAGGGAGGAGGAAGGGGGTAAGGGGGAGGAAGGAGGAAAGGAGGTGGGAGAGGAGGTAGGAAGGAAGGGAGTAAGGGGGAGGGAGGAAGAAAGGAGGGAGGAAAGGAGGTAGGAAGGAGGAAAGGAGGCAGGAGGAAGGGGGTAAGGGGGAGTAAGGAGGAAAGGAAGGAGAAAGGAAGGGGTTAAGGGGGAGGAAGGAGGAAATGAGGGAGGAATGGGGGGGAGGAAAGGAGGTAGGAAGGAGGAAAGGAGGGAGGAGGAAAGGGGGTAAGGGGGAGGAAGGAGGAAAAGAGGTGGGAGAGGAGGTAGGAAGGAAGGGAGTAAGGGGGAGGGAGGAAGAAAGGAGGGAGGAAAGGAGGTAGGAAGGAGGAAAGGAGGGAGGAGGAAAGGGGTAAGGGGGAGGAAGGAGGAAAGGAGGCGGGAAAGGAGGGAGAAAGGAAGGGGGTAAGGGGGAGGAAGGAGGACATGAGGGAGGAAAGAAGGTAGGAACGAGGAAAGGAGGGAGGGGGAGGAAAGGAGGGAGGAGGAAAGGGGGTAAGGGGGAGGAAGGAGGAAAAGAGGAGGGAGAGGAGGTAGGAAGGAAGGGAGTAAGGGGGAGGGAGGAAGAAAGGAGGGAGGAAAGGAGGTAGGAAGGAGGAAAGGAGGCGGGAAAGGAGGGAGAAAGGAAGGGGGTAAGAGGGAGGAAGGAGGAAATGAGGGAGGAAAGAAGGTAGGAAGGAGGAAAGGAGGGAGGGAGGGGAGGAAAGGAGGGAGGGAGGAAGGGGTAGGAAAGAGGGTGGGAAGGAGGAAAGGAAGGAGGAATGGGGAGAGGGAGGAAAGGAGGTAGGAAGGAGGAAAAGAGGGAGGGAGGAAGGGGGTAAAGGGGAGGAAGGAGGAAAGGAGGGAGGGGGAGAAAAGGAGGGAGGAAGGAAAGGGGTAAGGGGGAGGAAGGAGGAAAGGAGGGAGGGGGAGGAAAGGAGGGAGGGAGGAAGGAAGGGGGTAAGGGGGAGGAAGGAGGAAAGGAGGGAGGAAAAAAGGTAGGAAGGAGGGAAGAAAGGAGAGAGGGAGGAGGAAAAGAGGTGGGAGAGGAGGTAGGAAGGAAGGGAGTAAGAGGGAGGGAGGAAGAAAGGAGGGAGGAAAGGAGGTAGGAAGGAGGAAAGGAGGGAGGAGGAAAGGGGTAAGGGGGAGGAAGGAGGAAAGGAGGCGGGAAAGGAGGGAGAAAGGAAGGGGGTAAGGGGGAGGAAGGAGGAAATGAGGGAGGAAAGAAGGTAGGAAGGAGGAAAGGAGGGAGGGAGGGGAGGAAAGGAGGGAGGGAGGAAGGGGTAGGAAAGAGGGTGGGAAGGAGGAAAGGAAGGAGGAATGGGGAGAGGGAGGAAAGGAGGTAGGAAGGAGGAAAGGAGGGAGGAGGAAGGGGGTAAGGGGGGGGAAGGAGGAAAGGAGGTGGGAGAGGAGGTAGGAAGGAAGGGAGTAAGGGGGAGGGAGGAAGAAAGGAGCGAGGAAAGAAGGTAGGAAGGAGGAAAGGAGGGAGGAGGAAGGGGGTAAGGGGGAGGAAGGAGGAAAGGAGGGAGAAAGGAAGGGGTTAAGGGGGAGGAAGGAGGAAATGAGGGAGGAATGGGGGGGGAGAAAAGGAGGTAGGAAGGAGGAAAGGAGGGAGGAGGAAGGGGGTAAGGGGGAGGAAGGAGGAAAAGAGGTGGGAGAGGAGGTAGGAAGGAAGGGAGTAAGGGGGAGGGAGGAAGAAAGGAGGGAGGAAAGGAGGTAGGAAGGAGGAAAGGAGGGAGGAGGAAAGGGGTAAGGGGGAGGAAGGAGGAAAGGAGGCGGGAAAGGAGGGAGAAAGGAAGGGGGTAAGGGGGAGGAAGGAGGAAATGAGGGAGGAAAGAAGGTAGGAAGGAGGAAAGGAGGGAGGGAGGGGAGGAAAGGAGGGAGGGGGAAGGGGTAGGAAAGAGGGTGGGAAGGAGGAAAGGAAGGAGGAATGGGGAGAGGGAGGAAAGGAGGTAGGAAGGAGGAAAGGAGGGAGGAGGAAGGGGGTAAGGGGGAGGAAGGAGGAAAGGAGGTGGGAGAGGAGGTAGGAAGGAAGGGAGTAAGGGGGAGGGAGGAAGAAAGGAGGGAGGAAAGGAGGTAGGAAGGAGGAAAGGAGGGAGGAGGAAGGGGGTAAGGGGGAGGAAGGAGGAAAGGAAGGAGAAAGGAAGGGGTTAAGGGGTAGGAAGGAGGAAATGAGGGAGGAATGGGGGGAGGAAAGGAGGTAGGAAGGAGGAAAGGAGGGAGGAGGAAAGGGGGTAAGGGGGAGGAAGGAGGAAAAGAGGTGGGAGAGGAGGTAGGAAGGAAGGGAGTAAGGGGGAGGGAGGAAGAAAGGAGGGAGGAAAGGAGGGAGGAGGAAAGGGGTAAGGGGGAGGAAGGAGGAAAGGAGGCGGGAAAGGAGGGAGAAAGGAAGGGGGTAAGGGGGAGGAAGGAGGAAATGAGGGAGGAAAGAAGGTAGGAAGGAGGAAAGGAGGGAGGGAGGGGAGGAAAGGAGGGAGGGAGGAAGGGGTAGGAAAGAGGGTGGGAAGGAGGAAAGGAAGGAGGAATGGGGAGAGGGAGGAAAGGAGATAGGAAGGAGGAAAAGAGGGAGGGAGGAAGGGGGTAAAGGGGAGGAAGGAGGAAAGGAGGGAGGGGGAGAAAAGGAGGGAGGAAGGAAAGGGGTAAGGGGGAGGAAGGAGGAAAGGAGGGAGGGGGAGGAAAGGAGGGAGGGAGGAAGGAAGGGGGTAAGGGGGAGGAAGGAGGAAAGGAGGGAGGAAAGAAGGTAGGAAAAAGGAAAGGAGGGAGGGAGGGGGAGGAAAGGAGGGAGGGAGGAAGGAGGTAAGGGAAAGGAAGGAAGAAAGGAGGGAGGGAGGGGGAGGAAAGGAGGGAAGAAGGAAGGGGGTAAGGGGGAAGAAAGGAGGGAGGAAAAAATGTAGGAAGGAGGAAAGAAATTAGGGAGGGAGAGGAAATGAGGGGCAAGGGGGAGGAAAGGAGGGGGGGAATTTAGGAAGGAAGAAAGAAGGGAGGGAGGGGGAGGAAATGAGGGAGATAGGGGGAGGAAGGAAGGGGGTGAGGCGGAGGAAAGGAGGGAGGAAAAAATGAGGGAGAGAGGGGGAGGAAAGAAGGGGGAAAGGGAGAGGAAAGAAGGGAGGGAGGAGGAGGAAAAGAGGGGGTAGGAAAAGAGGGAGAAAGGGAAGAGGGAGGAAAAAAGGGACGAAGGGGGAGGAAGGACAGGGGAAAGGAGGGCGGAGGTAAGAAGGGAGGAAAGGAGGCAGAAAGAAAGGAGGGGAAAAGGGGGGTGAGGAAAGGAGGGAGGGAGGAGGAAGGAAAGGAGGGAGGGAGGGGGAGGAAAGGAGGGATGAAAAATGTAAGAAGGAGGAAAGAAGGAAGGGAGGGGGAGGAAAGGAGGGAGGAAGGGGGTGAAAGGAGGGAGGAATGATGGGGAAAGAGGAAGGAGAGAGTGATTAAGGAGGGATGAGAGAAGAAGTTGGGAAACTGCAGTTTTTAGGGGGGATGTTGCCTCTCATTCACAATCATTATGTAAGACAAGAACATGTTTTTCTTTTTTTAATTCTTTCTAAATCATAAAATATGGCAAGTAAGAGGTGGCTAACAATGCAGCTAACCTGAGTACACTATTGCACCCATAAAGTCCTCTAAACACATCCACAAATACTCCATTTACATGTTGTGACCTGAATATTAACAAGTATTAGCCATGTTGTTATTATACGCGCTAAAGCCGAGGAACTACTTTTAGCGGCGGCGTGATCACAGAGTGCTATATTGACATATTGAGCTGCTGCATGGCCTCTGAGTTAGTGAGAGTTAATTCTCGATGATAAATCATGCCTCTCACCTGGATAGTAGAAGGTTGTGGACATAAACCTACAAGTTGGTCAACTTTGACATCCAACTTAGACCCGGAGATGGCCAGAAAGACACGGAAAAAAACACTTTTTTTTACCCCTTTGTGAGGATGATGATGAATTATTAATGTAAAGGGGAGAGCAGACATTGTACAGTAAGTGATTTGTTGTATTATGTTTGTATATCTTGTTTATCACTTAGCAATACTGCTACATGATGCTTAGTGTTTGACTAAAGCTGCTTCTGTTTGGTTTCTAAAACTTATAGATCATCCTCCTTACATTCAGGCTCAAAAATAGAAGTTTCTGGATCGTCATTTGTCCAAAAAGTAGTCTTTGTTGTCTCTCATCATGTCTGACACGATTAGTAGTCTCGTTGTTGTTGAAGGGAAAGTGAACGTTGTGAAATTAATACACTTAAAATGATGAAAATATGTAAATATGACATGTTGTTATGAATGTTACTAGATACTACATATATACTTACAGCGTGCATATAAAACCTTGATGGAGGTTTTTTTCGAGCACTTTATAGGCGGAATAGTTTTTGTTTTTCTTAGGCAAATATGTTGTTTGATTTGTGATGTTAGCACGTGGCTAACATAGCTATGCTAATGTTGCTAATGTTTGTGTCCTCCTGTCCCACTCCTTACTCAAGATCTGTACCAAGAGAACTTTCCACAGTACCGATTCACGTCACATCAAACGGTACAATATGTTGACACATTCCAAACACTTGGCGGGTAAACAGGCATATATCAAAATGTGCTAGCTCAATGCTAATCGGATATGTCAGACGCATGCCACTGGTTAGCGATGGCGACTTTACACGGCAAGTGCGTCAGTGAAAAGTGCAACTGAGATGCACGTCGCCATCAAACAGCTGCTGTGGATTAAGTACAATATTTACAGTGTTAACACTTTGTAGGACACAACAACAGACAAGACAGCCACATTCAACTTAATGGCAAAGACTACTTCCTGACACACCTAGGACAAACTGAAATGAACACATACTTGTCATTGATACCCAGCAGAAATTATAAGTGTGTGTGTGTGTGTGTGTGTGTGTGTGTGTGTGTGTGTGTGTGTGTGTGTGTGTGTGTGTGTGTGTGTGTGTGTTGCTCAGCGGGAGCAAATTTAGTGTCGCCATGGGAACGTGTAAACTTTAATCCTCTCTTTTGTCTGGGAATTACTAACTAATTCAGATTATCTTCATCATCCTTTCCCTTCTCTGCGTGTACACACACACACACACACACACACACACACACACACACACACACACACACACACACACACACACACACACACACACAAATGTGCCCTGCCCTATATCTCTTACATGGGATTATCACCCCTATCACCCACTACTAACTATCACTGACTACTACTAACAACTAACTATCACTGACTACTATCATCCAATACTAGCTATCCCTGACTATTATTAACTACTAACTATCACTGACTACTATTAACAACTATCACTGACTACTACTACTAACAACTAACTATCACTGACTACTACTAACTATCACTGGCTAGTAACTACCACTGACTACCAGTGTTGGGACGCCGTTATTTTCGGCGGTGACTAATAGTCTAACGCGTTATTTTTTATATTCAGTAACTCAGTTACTGTTACTACATGATGCGTTACAGCGTTATTTTACGTTATTTTTTATGTAGTATCGGCTAGAAACAGAAGATCTGAGTGTGTTTTATTGGAGAGCTGCGGTGTCATCCTTCTGAATCTTCTGTTTCACAAGAGGCGCCAAAGCCGAGTTTCTTAACATGGAGATATTCTCACTACTTTTCTTTTGTCGAGCACAAAGAAAAGAACATTTTAGTTAAATGTAAGTTGTGTCTTGGACCAAAGGTCCCATCTACTGCCCAAAACAGCAATTCTAATCTGCTGAAACAGCTACAAAAGCAACATGCTTCGACGAAGCTAGTAAAGAGAGACACCCTTCACCTAAGGATTTCGACGGAGGGACTGCTAGCCAGGACAACATTGATAGAGCCACTGCAGCGTATAAGCTAAAGAAAACACTCCAAACTCTGCCTCTGCTCATCATTCAGCACTGAAGGTACACACACTCTGTTAATTCTCTTATATACTCTTTCATTCTAGACTTCTAAAGTGTTTGACTATCACATCACTCTAAATGTATAGACTATAAAGTTGACAAACATAAAGAGGGATGCTAGTGGGCCAGGCCAATCTTTCCTTTTCTCTAAACTAAAACTGGGGAAATGCGTAGAGTGTTCTGGGCTTCACTGAAGACATGATTTTATTTCACAATTCCTTGAGAGAGAAAAACGCCTGGTATATAGTGACATGACATATAAATAAACACACATGCTAGCCTGTTGCTAACTCCATAGCAGGGTTTTCAACCCTCAGGTGGACTGACTTAAATGATCTGTTCACTTTTGATCACCTTATGATCATGTTGTAATCACCTTTTAATCACATTTTAATCATGTTTTAATCACATTTTAATCACTTGTTAATCATGTTTTAATCACATGTTATTACGCTCTAATCACATATTAATCACCTTTTAATCACATTTTAATCATGTTTTAATCACATTTTAATTATGTTTTACTCACAACTTAATCACATATAATCATGTTTTAATCACATGTAAATCATGTTTTAATCACATATTATTACGCTCTAATCACATATTAATCACCTTTTAAACCCATTTTAATCATGTTTTAATCACATTTTAATTATGTTTTACTCACAATTTAATCACATATAATCATGTGTTAATCACATTTTAATCACATATTAATCACGTTTTAATCACATTTTCATCACGTTTAATCACACATTAATCACGTTTTAATCATATTTTAATCATGTTTTAATCACATTTGGATCACATTTTAATTACATTTTATTCACATTTAACCCCATTGTAATCATGTTTAAATCATTTTAATCACATTTGAATCCAATTTTAATTACATTTTAATCATGTTTAAATCACATTTTATTTATGTTTTAATCACATTTTGTACACCTTTTAATCATGGTTTAATCACATTTTTGATCACATTTTAATCACGCCCTATTCATGTTTTAATCACAATTTAATCACATTTTAATCACGTATATAAATCATATTTTAATCATGTTTTAATCATGTTTTAATCACATTTTAATCACGTTTTAATCACATTTTAATTACAATTTAATCACATTTTAATCACATTTTAATCATGTTTAAATCACATTTTAATAATGTTTAATCAAATTTTGATCACATTTTAATCACGCCCTATTCATGTTTTAATCACAATTTAATCACATTTTAATCACGTATATAAATCATATTTTAATCATGTTTTAATCACGTTTTAATCATGTTTTAATCACATTTTAATCAAGTTTTAATCACATTTTAATTACAATTTAATCACATTTTAATAATGTTTAATCAAATTTTGATCACATTTTAAACACGCCTTATTCATGTCTTAATCATGTGTAAATCAAATTTTGATCACATTTTAATCAAGCCATAATCATGTTTTAGTCACAATTTAATCACATTTCAATCACATATACATTCATCGAATTTTAATCATGTTTTAATCACATTTTAATCACATTTTAATCATGTTTTCATTACATTTTAATCACGTTTTAATCACATTTTAATCACATTTCACTCAAGTTTTAATCACATATTAATTACATATGTATTAATCATGTTTTCATCACATTTTAATCACGTTTTAATCACATATTAATGACGTATATATTAATCCTGTTTTAATCACATTTTAATCACGCTTTAATCACATATTAATGACGTATATATTAATCCTGTTTCAATCACATTTTAATCACGTTTTAATCACATATTAATGACATAAATATTAATCGTGTTTTAATCTAATTTTAATCACATTTAAATTACACCTTAATCATGCTTAAATCACCATTTAATCACGTTTTAATCACATATTAATGACATATATATTAATCATGTTTTAATCACATTTTAATGAAATATTAATGACATATATATTAATCAGGTTTTAATTACATTTTAATCATGTTTCAATCACATTTTTATCGCATTTTAATCATGTTATAATCGCATTTCAATGAAATTTTAATCACATTTTAATCACGTTGTAATCATGTTTAAATCACATTTTAATCACGTTTTAATCACATCTTAATCATGTTTTAACTACATTTTAAGCACGTTTTAATCAAATTTTAATCACATTTTACTCAAGTTTTAATCACATATTAATGACATATATATTAATCATGTTTAATCATGTTTTAATCACATATTCATGACATATATATTAATCATGTTTTAATCACATATTCATGACATATATATTAATCATGTTTTAATCACATTTTAATCACATTTCAATTACACCTTAATCATGTTTTAAGCACAATTTAATCACATTGTAATCACAATTAATGATATATACATTAATCATGTTTTAAATACAATTTAATCAAATTTTAATCACATTTTAATCAAATATTAATGACATATATATTAATCACGTTTTAATTACATTTTAATCACTTTAAATTTTAATCATTTAGTCACATTTTAATCACGTTTTAGTCACATTTTACTCAAGTTTTAATCACATACTAATGAAATATATATTAATCATGTTTTAATCACATTTCAATTACACCTTAATCATGTTTTAATCACATTTTAATCACATTTGACTCAAATTTTAATCACATATTAATTACATATAAATTAATCATGTTTTAATCACATATTAATGACATATATATTAATCATGTTTTAATCACATTTCAATTACACCTTAATCATGTTTTAATCACAATTTAATCACGTTTTAATCACATTTTAATCACATATTATGGACATATATTAATCATTTTTTAATCACAATTTAATCATGTTTTTATCAAATATTAATGACATATACTGTATATTAGTCGCGTTTTAATTACATTTTAATCCTGTTTCAATCACATTTTTATCACATTTTAATCACATTTGAATTGCATTTCAATTACATTTTTATCACATTTTAATCACATTTTAATCAGGTTTAAATCACATTTTTAATCATGTTTTAATCACGTTTTAATCACTTTTTAATCATGTTTTAACTACATTTTAATCACGTTTTAATCACATTTTACTCAAGTTTTAATCACATTTTAATGACATAAAAATTAATCATGTTTTAATCACATATTAATGACATATATATTAATCATGTTTTAATCACATTTCAATTACACCTTAATCATGTTTTAATCACAATTTAATCACGTTTTAATTACATTTTAATCACATATTATTGACATATATTAATCATTTTTAATCACAATTTAATCTCGTTTAAATCACATATTAATCAAATATTAATGATTAATATATTAATCACGTTGTAATTACATTTTAATCATATTTTAATCACATTTTAATCAAATATTAATGACATATATATTAATCACGTTTTAATTACATTTTAGTCACGTTTCAATCACATTTTTATCACATTTTAATCACATTTTAATTGCATTTCAATTACATTTTTATCACATTTTAATCACGTTTTAATCATGTTTAAATCACATTTTTAATCACGTTTTAATCACGTTTTAATCATGTTTAAATCACATTTTTAATCACGTTTTAATCACGTTTTAATCACATTTTAATCATGTTTTAACTAAATTTTAATCACATTTTAATCACATTTTACTAAAGTTTTAATCACATATTAATGAAATGTATATTAATCATGTTTAATCACATTTTAATCACATTTCAATTACACCTTAATCATGTTTTAATCACAATTGAATCACGTTTTAATCACATTTTAATGACATAAAAATTAATCATGTTTTAATCACATATTAATGACATATATATTAATCATGTTTTAATCACATTTCAATTACACCTTAATCATGTTTTAATCACAATTTAATCACGTTTTAATTACATTTTAATCACATATTATTGACATATATTAATCATTTTTAATCACAATTTAATCTCGTTTAAATCACATTTTAATCAAATATTAATGATTAATATATTAATCACGTTGTAATTACATTTTAATCATATTTTAATCACATTTTAATCAAATATTAATGACATATATATTAATCACGTTTTAATTACATTTTAGTCACGTTTCAATCACATTTTTATCACATTTTAATCACATTTTAATTGCATTTCAATTACATTTTTATCACATTTTAATCACGTTTTAATCATGTTTAAATCACATTTTTAATCACGTTTTAATCACGTTTTAATCATGTTTAAATCACATTTTTAATCACGTTTTAATCACGTTTTAATCACATTTTAATCATGTTTTAACTAAATTTTAATCACATTTTAATCACATTTTACTAAAGTTTTAATCACATATTAATGAAATGTATATTAATCATGTTTAATCACATTTTAATCACATTTCAATTACACCTTAATCATGTTTTAATCACAATTGAATCACGTTTTAATCACATTTTAATCACATATTAATGACATATATATTAATCATGTTTTAATCACATTTCAATTACACCTTAATCATGTTTTAATCACAATTGAATCACGTTTTAATCACATTTTAATCACATATTAATGACATATATATTAATCATGTTTTAATCACATTTCAATTACACCTTAATCATGTTTTAATCACAATTGAATCACGTTTTAATTACATTTTAATCACATATTATTGACATATATAATCATTTTTTAATCACAATTTAATCTCGTTTAAATCACATTTTAATCAAATATTAATGATTAATACATTAATCACGTTGTAATTACATTTTAATCACGTTTTAATCACATTTTAATCAAATATTAATAACATATATATTTATCACGTTTTAATTACATTTTAATCACGTTTCGATCACATTTTTATCACATTTTAATCACATTTGAATTGCATTTCAGTAACATTTTTATCACATTTTAATCACGTTTTAATCATGCTTAAATCACATTTTACTCATGTTTTAACTACATTTTAATCACATTTCAATCACATTTTACTAAAGTTTTAATCACATATTAATGAAATGTATATTAATCATGTTTAATCACATTTTAATCACATTTCAATTACACCTTAATCATGTTTTAATCACAATTTAATCACGTTTTAATCACATTTTAATCACATATTAATGACATATTAATGACATATGTATTAATCTTGTTTTAATCACAATTCAATCACGTTTTAATCAAATATTAATGACATATTTATTAATCACGTTTGAATTACATTTTAATCACGTTTCAATCACATTTTTATCACATTTTAATCATGTTTTAATCGCATTTCAATTAAATTTTAATCACATTTTAATCACGTTTTAATCATGTTTAAAATCACATTTTAATCACGTTTTATTCATGTTTATATGACATTTTAATCATGTTTAATCACATTTTGATCACATTTTTATTACACCTTAATCATGTTTTAATCACATTTTAATCAAGTTTTAATCATGTTTAAAATCACATTTTAATCACGTTTTATTCATGTTTATGTCACATTTTAATCATATTTAATCACATTTTGATCACATTTTTATTACACCTTAATCATGTTTAGTCACATTTTGATCACATTTTTATTACACCTTAATCATGTTTAAATCACATTTTAATCACATTTTAATCACGCCTTAATCATGTTTAAATCACATTTTAATCACGACTTAATCATGTTTTAATCACATTTTAATCATGTTTTAGTCCCATGTTAATCAGGTGACCAAACTACTCCTAGCAGGACTTACAGTGACACTGACTTATAGTAGTCCAATGTATTGTAACGTAAATATTAAAGTGAATATTTTCAGTGTCAGAAAGACTTTGGCTTGCTTACAGGAAGTTGCTCGTTTGTGTGTTTGTTGTGTTGTCCTTGTCTGTGTGTACTGTTACTTCTAGTGGTGTGAAACGGTACTGCAACATATTTAACAATTACCCTAAACTCTGAAAGTAAGAACGTGCGCACGGTGACACTCCAAAGACTGTCTTCCCACACAAAAACCGCAACGAACCAACCGGAGGACGGACGGTCACTCACCCAGGTGGTCGCCGTGGTAACTGTTGTCATGCGCCGCTCTGCCGTGCTGGGGCCCGGCAGGCGGCCAAATTTGACCCGTCTTGCGGACGCTGACGATGGTGGCCTCGGACATGACCAGGTGCGCGCCCTGCTGCCGCTGGTGGCGCTTCTGCGACTGCGGCGTGGGCGGACTGCTGCTGTCGAAGGAGTGCTGCGAGTTCTGCGAGTTCTGCGACGGCGAGCGGCTCTTCTCGCGGAAGGGCCGGCGGAAGGCGGCGGTCGGGCTGGGTGACACGTGGCTGGACTGTCCCGACGAGAAGTCCTCCTCGCTGGACGTCAGGTTCTCGTTGGAGCTGCAGTCCGGCGTGTATCCGCCGCCTCCGCCCACGTCCTCGAAGCTCCCCGGCGAGTAGGAGCGGCGAGGCCAGGTGAGGAGGTGGTCGTCGGCGACGCCGTGGTCTCTCATTTGGACTCGGCCGTCCCCGCCGACGCCGCCCTCGCCCATCATGACCCCGCCCACATAGACGCTGGAGTAGGCCTGGAAGTCGGAAGGCTGCCAAGGCGGCGGCGGGGGTTTCCCGCCATTGGCTCGAGTTCTCTGTGCGGGCTCGCCGTCCTCGTACTCGGCGTCATACCCACAGGTGCTCTCGGTGGAGCGCCCCCTATAGACGGGCCTGGCGCGGAGCTCGCCGGCCACGGTCGCCAGGTTACCCGGCAGGGAGTGCAGCGAGCGCTTCCTCTCCATCTGCATGGCCTGACTCCCCAGCGTGCCCATCTTGTCCGATACCTCCCGCTCGTTGACGCGGACCAGCCCCCGGTCTTGGTGGAACTCCACGTTGGAGTAGAAAGGGGGCGGCGGCTTCTCCTGACCTTTGTCGCCCACCGAGTGAGAGTTGGCCCGCTTGATTCTCTCAAAGTTGGACCTGAGGGCGGCCACGCCGAGCCCCATACCCAGCTTGTCTTTGGGGTCGGACGGCGGCTCCTTGTCCGGGGGCGGAAGGGCGGGCCTTCTGGGCGACACGGAGACGACCCCTCTCTGCTTGGAGGGCGAGAGGCCGTCCAGGTTGTCGCAGGAAGCCGACTCGGCCTGAGGGGGCGCCTCGAAGGCCGACTCCAGCCCGTCCCCGTGGGAGGCCGACTTCCTCGCCGGCGGGGGTCTCGGTTTGGATCTGCCCGTTCCGTCCACGTGAGCGTGGTATCGGCTCCGGTCCCCGGCGGAGGGGTACCCGCCCCCGACCGCGCATCCCACCCCTCCGGTCTCCTGCACGTGCGGCTGCTGGGACTCAGCCCCCTGTGTGGCGGCCGGGTCCACCCCCTCGTTCAGCGGGGTCTTCCTGAAGCCCCAACGCTGCTTGTCGTAGCTTTTCCTCTCCTTGGCCAGGAGGGTCTGCAGGTAGATCATACGGAAACGCTCCTTGTTCACTTCCTGCTCCAGCCGCCTGATGGACGCCTTGCATCTCTCCAGCTCCTGTTCGATCCCCCCCACCGACCTCAGCTCCATCCTGGGGGGCTCCGACTCCGGGAACTGAGCCTTCCACGCCTCGATGAACCCCACCGGCTCCACCATGTCCGTGTGTGCGCTCCAGTCAAAGATGCTCACAACAATGGAGGACACTCCATGTCGCAAGAAAACATCCTTAAAGGATCGCGATCATCGTGGAAACGATTCCGGCATCGTTAAAAAACGACTCCTGGGAGGAAAAGGTCCACAATGTACAAATGCTGCCGTTTTTCTGCCTTACCGAGGGAACAAATGTTGACTTGTGCGCGCAGAAAGCTCCTCCGAGTCCTTCCGGAGAATTCGGCAGCAATCTCAGGTGCGTCTGATGCTCCTTTGTACGCACGAAGGAGAATCCAGTCACAAGGACGCGACGTTAGCGAGCGCCGCAGCGGACATGTTGATCAAGTCCGACTCGGCCGTTTTGCTCCGCGCTCCATTGTTCTGCGGCGTTCTTTGTTTTGTTTTTTATTCCATTTTTCCCTGCCGAACGCTTGCCGGGCCGCGATGGAGCAGCTGTGAGCTTTCACATCTCGCCATGAAGAAGAAGGAGAGGAAGAAGAAGAGTGGAGGCTGCAGGAGTGGGCGGGGCCAGGCCAGGCCAGTCAGCTTCTTAAAGAGACAGTGTCGTCACCGCGCGGTCACGTGATTGTGCATCCCGCTTGCCTTTTGAATGGACGTTAAATTCCACAATAAAACATTTTCAAAACAAAACGTAGTTTTACTCGAAACGAAACGCAAACGTGTGGATTTCCCCGCACAGTAGAAGCGTAGATGACGTCATGTGGTTCTTTTTCCTCTTTTTAACTCAACGCTGCCATCTAGCGGCCAGTCGCGACACTCTCATGTCGACGAAGTTAACCTTATCAGTAATTTTCCCCCCAAAAAAATGTGATCAGAGAATTTAATTATGTAATTAATCACTACAAGAACAATATATGTATATTTTTTTACGAAATAAACAGAAAATGATTATAGCTATTCTTGCCGGTCATTTTATTTCAAATTCTTAAATGCAAATCAAAAAACTAATTTCGGATCGTTTTTTCTATTTTCATTCCTGAAACAAAAGTTGGACAACTATTTAATGACGCTTTTTTTTTTTTTTTTATAAAAAAAAAAAAAGATGAAGGAAACGCTAAAGTACTGCTTCCGGTTCAATTTGTCATCACACAGATAATCACGCTTTTTTTTGTGTGTGTTTATCTGGAAAAATTTAAATCCATAAAAAATAAAACAGCACACAATCCAATTTAATGGCAAGATTTTAATGAAAATCAACCCTTTTTTGTTTGTTTTAAAATCCGCCAAATGTAATAAAAATCGAAAAACGGCCCTAATTTATTTTTTTTATTTGCGTAAATTTCACGTGAATTAATATTAGACGTGGAAAAACAAAACACTGAATTACAACTTTATCTAGTTTCTGTATTTTTATTTTATTTTATTATTATTTTTAGTTTTCATGGCACACATTTTCAGTCATGAGTATAGTTTTAGAAACAATATTGAAAAATAATCATAACGTTCTTCTTCGTTACAAGCACGCGACAATATTGATCGTTTTAAACAAAAAAAAAGAAGCAATAGTTATGTTTTGAAAAACAACAAAATCTCGTTGACGTGCACAACTTGTGTTATCAAAACAATGACGATAAAAAGGATTGATTGATCAAATAAAAATACGATTTGAAACACAAAAATAGAATTGGTAGTAAAGTGTAATGTTATTCCACAATAACTACATATAAGCATTTTTAAAATATATTTCATACAACCATTATGAAAAAAAGATATCAGTAGAAACAAACAAAAAAAACCACCAAAAACAGATTTATTGTTTTTAATAATCTGACACCGGAACCGGAAGTTGACGTCTACGACAATATCGTGGACTGGCCTGTAGGCAAAATTCTTGATTATTTATCCAAAATAAATTTCAAAACATTTTATGGATTTAGTTTTTCTATTTGAAACCGGAAAAGGTACAATGCTTTGTTTTTTTTTATTTCAGTGATAGTGTTTCAAAATAAAATTCAAACAAAACGGGTATTCCTGTCTTTTTTTCCCAATAACTCGATCAAAATATATAAATATATATTTCATTTTTAACTTTATACAACAACAAAAATAAAATCAACAGTCATCAGAAAAGGGGAAAAAAATAAACGTTTCTTTATTTCCAGGGTTTTAAGGGGACACCGGAACCGGAACTTTCAGTTCAGAACGAGTCTGCAAATGGTCAAAATAATTAAAAAAAATAGCGTGGTTTGTTGTCCTATGGTAATATATAAAACATAATCCATATCTATAAAACATAATCATCGTTCTCGTCTTTAAATAGAAAGTTCCATGAAAATGTTTTATATAATAGCAAATCTTTCGAAGAGAAATGAATGGGAAAATAACAGGCTTGCAAACATACTGGCTTTTAAAAACGATTTTAATTTGTATTTGAAATCCTTCAGCATTATGAAAACCCAAAAAATGTCAAATTTTTGTAAAATGGCTTTAATGTCTCTTCCCTTCTTGTTTATTGGTTATGTTGTTTACGCTCTTATTGCCCATTTTGTTTTGAAATGCTGCATTTGCGCTGATTTTTTCCGGTGTGGGAATATAAAACAATCCAGTTTTGGTCAGTTTATTCGTTTCTGCTGACTTTTTTTTCTTTCTTTCTTTCTTTTTTGTTGTATGAAATATAAAATAAAACTGTTTCCACGTGTAGTTGTTGTCTTCGTCACTGAAAAAGAAGAACGTTAAGCTTTGATTTTTATATTCAGACACCGA